>NW_027361751.1:15525000-15570000 GCF_039654945.1 Dendrobates tinctorius | reverse complement strand
TTGTTTACTTATAAGGGGGGCTTACAGGGTTAGTTGGAGAGCTGGGCGGGACTGACTAATCACACATACACCGCCCACCTATAGGGGTGGTTATAGCTACGTAATGTGACCAAGGTTTGGGTCACATGGTCTGTGATGTAAGGTCCTGGAAGGCCTGTGTGTTGGAAGGTCCTAACTTCCTGAATAGCACATGGAGAGGTCCTAGGAGTGGACTTCCTGAAGAGCACATGGAGAGGCCATATGTGCAGTGTCTGTGATGGCACTGCGTGGGGGGAGCTACTGTCCTTCAGAGGGTCTGGACTGTTGGGAGTGCCCTGGTTGCAAGGACAGTGATAGTCAGCATATGGAGCAGTAGGTCCTGTAAGGTAACTCCAGAAAATGGGGTTATAATAACGGCAGACCTGTATCTGCCACTGGAACAGAGTATTGGTGCTTGTTATGTTTCATGGATTATAATGAACTGTGCTGTCATCCACGGTAACTGGGTGAAGCGAGGTCAGGTGTGTTTAGCGACTGCGTGTTAATGTCGTGTACTATGAAGTGCTTTGGACTATGTGAGGTTTGTGAAGTGTAACATGGCGTACGGTGGAGTTTATGATGCTTTAATAAATCGAATGGACTGTTTGTGTGACAAAAGCGGTCCTGTGTGCTTATTCCCGTTGCCAAGTGAGTGTCCCCCAACACATGCAGTAAGCGCTGTCTTACAATGTATGTATAAAATAATATTTGGACTACCATGGGTCAAATTTTAATTAATACAAATTGGTGGAAAACTCCTTCAATTATTTCTATATCTTTTTCTAGGTTGTAGTGGCGGTCAGCAGAAACTTATTTGGAAGCATCCAGCTGGCCGTACTGGTCACTTGTCATACTTTACTGACATCACCACTCAGTGCTGAGCGCTAAAACTGGTAGTGCAGCACTTGAACATTGGAGCTTCTGTTTGGCTGCAGCAGTCACAAGCTAGATAGGGAATGCTAGCAAAAAAAAAAAAAGCACATTATGGGAGATATAGTAGTAGTGCACTTTGTGACAAAGCTCCCAAAACAAGATTTGCTTACTAGAAAGCCTGCAGATAAAAGCGCACTGGAGGCGGGCGGCCTCTTTGTCACTATCCTTTGTAGCGCTCTCTGCATTGATTGTATCCGGTCGGTCCGTGTCAGAGAATGTTTGGATTGTGACGCGGCAGAGACACAAGGAAGGCATTATATGGCATTATACTTGTCGATAAACAAGATCCATCAATTATCGCTCCATCTTTCCGCTAAACTCCGTTGGTATACACTTGTGTTTCTTTCTTTCGTATTAATGAAATTCTTAATTTGCATACTGCCAATGAAGGCAGCGTCTCGTGACCCATAACACCGACAGCGCAGTAAGCAAAAGCGTGATGTGTTTCATTAGGGTAATTGCATTACAAATCAACGCTGGTGGATTTTGTTAATGGAATTTTTCTAGTTTAAGAAGAAGGATCAGAGGAACAAATCTGCTCAGCCTACCCTCCCCGACTATTTCCGTCAGCATAGCGCCAGAAATTATGGAAGTATTTTGTTATTTTCCTTTGGCAATAATTCTGTAATCTCGGGTGAAATGTGGTTGAGCTACTGTAATATAAGGCAACCTGTGAGTCGCTGATGTCAAAGGAATTTTTTTCATCACTGAAATTAAAAGCTGTAAATTTTCCTAAGTTAAAAAAAATTGTGCCATTTTTCGTGATCTGGGGCTTGGTGAGGGCTTATTTTTGCGCGCTGAGCTGATGTTTTTATTGTTACCATTTTGGTGCAGATGCGATATTTTCCTCTCCTGTTATTGCATTTTAATGCAATGTTAAAGCGACGAAAAAAATGTAATTTCTTCTTCGCCTCACAGGACTGTGGGTGCATGATACTGCTGCTAGGAGGCTGACACTAAGGGAATGAGAAAAAGGTGGTCAGGGCTGAGTCCGGCATCATATCCCACGTTGCGGGAGAGGATACGTGGAGGCGACACTCCACGTGCTCGCCTGTTGTTGGTTTGGGGAGATCGGACCCTTTCAATAGGGTCTGTCACCCCTGTCTCATCTTCATAGAAAAAATGAAAGAGTCTGGAAAAAAAACAGACCATGTGTGTCTTTTAGGACACTAAGCATGAACTGGTCTCACCGGCAACCAGGGCGAGGGTGTATACTGCGGAGGAGGAGCTATCATTTTTTTCATTCACTTAGTGTCAGCCTCCTGGTGGCAGTAGCATACACCCACAGTCCTGTGTCCCCCAATGAGTGTCTTGGAGAAAAGGATTTTACGGTGAGTTATAACAAAAATCCATGTTTTGGCGTTTGGACTCTTTTTTTTCTCGTTACACCATTTTGATCGGCAAATCTGAATGTGGCGATATCAAATATGTGTATATTTGTTTTTTTTTTTTTTGTTAATTGTTATATTTTGAATGGGGCGAAAGGGGGTAATTTGAAATTTTATTTTTTAATATTTTTTATAACGTTTTTTACTTTTTGCATGCTTCAATAGTCTCATGGCAGACTAGAAACTGCAGTACTTCGATTGGCTCTGCAGCACACAGACGATGATCAGATTGCTTGTGTGTATCTGAAATGCTCACTTGCTATGAGTGCTGACCACCGGGCGGCGCTCATAGCAGTCTGGCAATGACAACCACAGAGGTCTGCTGGAGACCTCCAGTTGTCATGCCGACCCATCGTTGACCCGCCATCATGTGATGGGGTCTCCGATGGGCGGGATTTCCGACGTGGTTCTGGTAAACACGAGTTAAATGCCGCTGTCAGAGATTGATAGCGGCATTTAACTAGTTAACAGCTGCGGGTGGAATTGCGATCGCGGCCACATGTCAGCTGTATATATCAGCGCCAGAGCCCGCACCAAACAAGGGGAGTTCGACATTGCCATACTATTCCACCTACTGTTGGAAAGGTTTGGGAACCTACGTGAGCACCAAGTACAGTAGTGCCACGGTTTACTATTGCTAAACAAGAAATCTGACACCGGGTTTTTGTTGCCTAATCTGAGAGCATGAGAATGTAGAGGCAGAGACCCTGATTCCAGATATGTCACTTACTGGGCTGCTTGCTGTAGTTTTTATAAAATCACAGTTTTATCAGCAGGAGATAATAACTAAGGGTCTATGTGGCCTGCTGTCAGTTAGTTCAGTCCTTCTCCACCATTGATTGGCAGCTTTCTGCCTATGCACAGTGTACATAAAAGCTGCCGATCAGTGGCGTGGGCAGGGTTATACAGAGCTCGGCATTCAGAGAACTGCTAGATCTGCAGCAGAGAAAACTATAATTTTATTAAAACTGCAACAAGCAGCCTAGTATGTAACAAATCGCTAGTATCCTGGTCTTGGACCCCACATCATGCTGATCTCTGATGGCTTGATAAAAACCTGGAGACAAATTCACTTTAGACAACAGATGATTGGCAAACGTAGCTAGTTGGCGGTCCCTGAATGCCCACCATCAACTTGCATAAGCCCAGCTTTACTCGCCAGTGGTGATCAGACGTGCCACCATTTGTCTCAAGCATGGTCATTTTTAATTATAATTTTTGTGATCCTGGCCAAAATCTAAAGGGACCTTTTTGATATATTGGATTTTTTTTGCCAAAAATTCCTATAAACGTTTTTGCGCAAAAAAAAAAGTGTGGCGAGTTTCCCCAATCAGACACAAATGGCTGGTATGTCCCAAAAACTCACCCCACCGCCGCAGGTTGTATTCGGTATTGCAGCACAACTTTGTGTTGTCTGATTCTGCAGCTCTATTCGACTGGCGTGGCTGTTTTTGGATGAAGGCAGGTATGTTTTTTTTCTTTTTTTTTTTTTCTTTTTTAAATGCCTGATAACCTTTTGAGCAAGTTCATATTCTATCTTTGAGTTTGGTTAACATTTAGCTTTCCGAGACTTTGGTCCGCCACGGAGGTTGTATCCGTTTTCTTTTTAAAACTGCACTATATCTGCAACATGTGGACCGGAGAGTCCTAGTGGCTCCATGTAGCAGATCTGCTTCTCTGTGACTAAATCTTATCTGTAGGGAAGAGTTCACAAAGTGAAACGCCATATACTTCTAGGAAATAATTTTCGCTGTTAAAGTTCACAAAAAGTTGTGAATCTGTAAATATCTTATGCTTATTTTGACATTGAAATTAGCTTTTATTATGACAGCTGGTCAGGCAAAAAGGCTAAGTGCATTGGGCAGCACGGTGGATCAGTGGTTAGCGCTGCAGCCTTGCAGCGCTGGAGTCCTGGGTTTGAATCCTACCAAGAACAACATCTGCAAGGAAGTTCTCCCCGTGTTTGCGTGGGTTTCCTCCGGGTTCTCCGATTTCCTCCCACATTCCAAAAGACATACAGTTAGGGAATTTAGATTGTGAGCCCGTTTGGGGGCTTATTATTATTTATTTATTGAAAATCCATGCCCAAATGGCTGCATAATCTGAATATTAAGACCAGTTCTTTGAGTTCAGCTAAAAAGTTAGAAACCTCACGAGTTCAAGTGTATCCGGTCTCCACGCACGCAATCACCCAGCCTGACTGCTTAGTACAGCCTTCAGTGAGCGATTCCTGCAAAAATAGGAGGGCCACTGAGGAGCTGTCAGCCAGATTATGGAGCAGAGATGGAATACATGTAGGGTGTGTGCACACGTTGCGGATTCTGCTGCGGATCTGCAGCGGTTTTGGTCCTGCGGGTCCGAAGCAGTTTCTGCTGCGTTGTACAGTACCCTTTTAGCCTATGGAAAATGAAAATCCGCAGTGCACACTGCGGAATTTTTAACTGTAATCTCAAAATGCTCATTTTAGTACCAGAATTATACAGCTATTCTGTCATGGATTTTTTTCAAATAAAAATACAGTGCTTACAAGAAAATATATTATAAAGTAAAAATAAAACAACACACACAAATATGCAAAACGATTATAAAATAAAAAGGGAGAAATAACAAATGTCTAATAATTTCTGTCTACAGTTAAATTTGTTTCCTTGAGGGAAGGTGAAATTAATTATGTATCACAATCAGCAGGTGCTGATCCAGTTTGTCTTTTTGTCAACTGAATGTAACTCTACTACTGTTATATAATTATATTTTCCTTCAAACAGATTATGGCCCCAACAGTGCTCACTGTAATCTTCAGTAGTTTAGAAATTCTTCTGTAACCAATGCCATCAGTATGTTTTGCAATAATAAGGTTGCAATGGTCTTGAGGCAACTCACTGATTTTACCCATCATGAGCTGTTTGTTGTGTGGCATCTTGGTAATGAGACACCTTTTTATAGGCCACCACTTGAACCACCTGCTATTCTTTAAGGCTGAGTGCAGACGGAGTTTTGAGCCCTGCGGATTTTTCCGTGCAGAATGGAAGAAAACCGCAGGTCAAATGACCTGCATTTTTCCTGTGGATTTCTTCCATTTTTCACGCGGTTTTCATGCGGTTTTTGTGCGGTTTTCCATTGCGGTTTTCCCCCTGCGGATTTGGAGACAGGGGAGATAGAAAACCGCACAAAAGAAGTAACATGCTGCGGATTTTGTACTGCAGGAAAACCGCGCGGAAAAATCCGCAGCGTCTGCACAGCGTTTTTTTTTTTCCATTCATTTTAAAGGTACTGTACATCACAATGCGGATATGCAACGTTTCTGCGCGGTAAAATACGCTGCGGAAACGCTGCATATCTGCATCGTGTGCACACAGCCTAAGAATCCCTCCTACTCTGCACTCATTACCTGTATTAATTGCTTGAACTCGTTACCTGTATACCAGCTTCCTCAGGTTTATGATTTATTTATGTATGCAGTTTGCATTGTAAAATCTGATTTTGAAAGATTTGTTTTAAGCCATCAGTCCTGATGACTTATTACCTTAACAATTCTGATTTTCTATTTTAACCCCTTTCCATGTGTTATTTTAGAGCATTATTATCTCTTTCGACTGTTTGTTGTTAAAGCATACATACAGGCCCCGGTTCATCAAGACCAGCTTTTTTCATGATGGTCTTGATGAGGGAGTGTGCTGTAGTCAGAGGCTCCAGATTTATTAAGAGACGCACACCCCTTAATGAATCCGGCTCGCCTGAAAAGCAGCGTTTTCTTTGGGGACCGCAGTGAGATTTTTAGCATAAGAACTACCACAGCTCTTCTTGGAACTTAACCCGTGAGGACTGCCAGGACCCAGTTTGCCAGATTTTTTTGGTAAAAAATGGTTTCAACCCTCCAAAAGTAGCAACGTTTTAGTGCTGACCGCGTCGCTCCAGGATTTTGTGGCTTTTCAAAGCTTTTTACACTAAAATTCTTACTTAAAAGCTTTGATGAATCAGGGGCCACAGCTTTGGCGCTGTCTGAGGTTGCCATCCATTTTCAGATGGAAGTATCGGCCTGATGCCGCGTCCTCCTGTAAAGTCGGGCTCTGGACTGCTGGGCTGTAGGTGCGGCATGCACCTGTCAAGAATTTGTGCCATTTCCTCAATCTGTGCCATAACTAGCAGTAATGTGAATGTTCATTAAGCTTCTTGGAAAGTGATATTCTTCATGCTGAAATTCAGCTTTTTTGCGTCGAATCCCATTTCCTCTGCGCGCGGTGCCATTCCCTGTTCTTCTCGTCTCTCACTGATGGGACCTTTCTGATGGACCTTTACAGGATGAAATAGAAGATGCAAACAACTTTTATGAATCAGATGATGAGAATGAGAAACCAGCTGACCAGAAGAAGCCGTATACGATGGATCCGGACCACAGGCTGCTATTAAGAAACACCAAACCTCTGCTGCAAAGCCGAAATGCTGCGGTAAGACCGTCTACTCATCAGCTGGTAGTTAATTTTATGAATCCGTTAAGTATTTTTTAATTTTTTGACAACTGTTCTAGTGCAGGTTGTCCAATAATGAACACCTTTTAGGTGGCTTTTTTGGTTTCTTAAATGCATGTTTTGTTTTTGTTAGAAATTTAATATTTGAAATTATGTTTAATTCCAGCTTTTACCTGTGTTGCACTCTTCCTGGCTATTGAATGAGTTAAGTGAGGATGAATCAGTGAGCTCATTCTGACATAAGATTGTAGAATTCTTCTTTTCCTTCTTCTGATCTCCTCTCTTGACCATATATAATTTGAGCATTTGACCATATATTGGCTCCCATTTCAGAATGACCTGGTTGATTTGATTCTCAGTTAACTCTTTCTGCCGCCTATAATTGTGCTGCCCTGAAGCTATAGAAGGCAAATGGTGCAAAATATGTTTAATGAAACTCAATTGAACAAATAGTGGTAGCATCTGCTGTAGAATCGTCCTGGCGCATACCTCAGACATGCTTGGAAAATATGTGCCAGAGCCCAATGTGTATGACTGGTTACAGAGAGCAATAAATACACAACACAATTTTTCGTTTTGGTGAAATCATGCACAAAACTGTAATCTTTGCTTCACCATAACAAATACAGATTTGTCATCCTTTTCCAGGATCCTTCCGCTTATACTGATTTGTCTTCATAGAGAAACAGTGTTAGACTTTCTGTACTGAGGCTATGTGCACACGGAGTCTTTTTCAGGCGGATTCTGCCCTGAATCAGCTTGAAAAAATGCCCCAAAAAATGAAAGTAGTGCACAGCAGTGTCAAGACGGCTTGTTATGCACTTGTTCCGTCTTCTGTCACTTTTTAACCTCTTAAAGGGAATCTGTCACCCTATTTTTTGCCTATCAGCTGCCGGCACCGCCATCAGGGGCTTATGTGCAGCATTCTGTAATGCTGTAGATAAGCCTCCGATGTAACCTGAAAGAGAAGAAAAAGGAGTTGGTTATACTCACCTGGGGGCGGTCCGGTCTTGGTCCAATGGGTGTTGCGGTCCAGCGCCTCCCTTCTTCTAACGGTGATGTCTTCTTCTTTGCTGCCTGTCGTGGCTCCTGCGCAGGCGCACTGCTCTGCCCTGTTGAGGGCAGAGTAGAATACTGCAGTGCGCAGGCGCCGGACCTCTCCCGGCGCTTGCGCCCTGCAGGACTCTGCTCTGCCCTCAACAGGGCAGAGCAGTGCTCCTGCGCAGGAGCCACGACAGGCAGCTAAGAAGATGACGCCACCGTTAGAAGATGGGAGGCGCTGGACGGGACGGCGACACCCATCGAACCGGACCGAACGCAGGGGTGAGTATAATCTAAAGGTCTTGTTACACATAGCGACGCTCCAGCGATCCCGACAATGATACGATCTGGTAAGGATCGCTGGTGCGTCGCTACATGGTCGCTAGAAAGATATCAAACAGGCAAATCTTCTCAATGACGCAGCAACGATCCGGCGATCCATATAACGACCTCGGCGGTCGTTGGGACCTTGTCACACAGCAGCTTTTCTGACGACTCCCGCCTGCGTCCCTGAGTTCTGAGTCGCCAACGAGGTCGCTCGTTGGCGTCAATCACAGTGATGCATGCTGGCCAGCGGGACACCAGCGATCAAAAAATGGCCCAGGACATTCGAGCACGATCAGCGAGATCGCAGCGGGGGCCCGGTCGCCACTATGTGTCACACGTAGCGAGATTGCTGGCGACGTCCCTGTTGTGTCACAAAATCTGTGACGTTTCAGCAATCTCGCTATGTGAAACTGGGCCTTAACTTTTTTTTTCTTATCTTTCAGGTTACATCGGGAGCTTATCTACAGCATTACAGGATGTTGTAGATAAGCCCCTGATAGCGATGTCGGCAGCTGATAGGCGAAAAAATAGGGTGACAGATTCCCTTTAAGAGTTCGGAAACCATGAAGCGGTTAAAAATAGTAACCTGTTCATTATTCAAGTGGGTTCTGCTGTGGGGCTGCCTGTGCTCTAGACTGGGAGGATAGATTGAGAGATACCAGCAGCTTGGCCACTGCAAGAGCAACAGTAAGGCTATATGCCCACATTGCAGAAATGCTGTGGAATTGTTCGCAGCATTTCCGCAACTCCCCATAGCGGGTAAAATGCATGCAGAATTCGCATTTGTTTTCCTGCAAAATACAAGCGTTTTGCAAGTGTTTTTAGCTTGCGGAATTCAATCGCTTTTCCAAGAGATTTGAAGCATCGCTTGGAAAAGTGATTGACAGATTATTCACACTTGTCAAGCATAGTGCTTGACAAGTGTGACCAACTTTTTACTATTGATGCTGTCTATGCAGCATCAATAGTAAAAGATAGAATGTAAAAAATAATAATAAAAAAAAGATAAAAAATAAAGATATACTTACCCTCTGTCGGCCCCGCTACGTCATCAGAGGTCATTCGTGCAATGCATCCCTGGGAATGGAAGATTCCGCAGAGGAGAAATCCACAGCATTGGCACAGCAACTGTGGAATCCCATAGGATTGCATGGGAATGCGCATTGTTAGCGTTTTTTTTAAGTGTTTCTGCTGCGGCGGAAACGCTTAAAAAAAACGCAACGTGGGCACACAGCCTTAATCTGCCAGGGAAGCGGCTGCAGCACTATGGCTGCGGGCGTCTCCTGAAGCGGGAAATCTCAGCGGCTGTGCAGGTGTCTAAAGATCCCCGAGTGCACGTGACCAAATTGTGGATCTTGTTCAAACCCTCTTCAATTCAGGAAATGGTGCGAGTCCTTGATCCGGTGCAAAATAAACTGGGAATAATATATAATCTAGCATGTGGTGCATTTATAAAATATATATATATATATATATATATATATATATATATATATATATATATATATATATATATATATTTGTATGGTGTCAATTGTCTGTGTGATCCAGATGGTATCCATATATCTTTTCATAGGTGGTCATGGCAGTAGCGCAGCTTTATTGGCACTTGGCACCAAAATCTGAAATCATTACAATTGCCAAATCCTTGGTCCGTCTACTCCGCTGTCATAGGTAACGAACACGATTAGTTTGTTTCTTTCCATACATTTTACTTAGAATATAAAAAAAATATTTAATATTCAGATCTGAGTAAGATAATTGTGGTTATCCCCTTCCTGCTGCAGCCAATTTTCGTTTTTGTGCTTTTGTATTTTTCTATCCTTTTGAAAACTATAACTTTATTTTTATTCAGCTTTGCCGTTGACCTAGTCGCATGAGGATGTGTTTTCTATAGTATAAGTTAGCGTTTTATATGACGCCATTCACTGTACTAAATAATGTACTGAAAAGTGGGGGAAAAATTACATTCGCAGTGAAATGGTGAAGAAAACACAATTCATTACTTTTTTTCTAAATGTTTTTTTATATAGTTCATTACAGTAAAAAGACTTGGTAACTGATTCTCCAGGTCAGTACGATTCATAGTGATATTAGATTTATATAGTTTATTTAAATGGTGAAAAAAATGTCAGAAATTTATGAAGACAAAAAATGTTTTGGTTTGTGACATTTTTTTTTATATACGATAGTTTGATTGCTGTTTATAGTATTATTTAGGGAGGCTTAACGACAGAAATAACCTAAATTATTTTGTTTTGGATTTTTTTTATCTGACAAGTTACTGCACTGCTTTTGCAAGGCAAATGCTAACTGTATTAAGAGACGGCATTGCTTGTTAGACACCCTAACCCCAACTGGATCTCAAAGTAAAGAGTCGGCACTCCCACCCTTTAGACAGATACATGTTACTGTCATTATGGATGCAGATGAGTGGTACTTATAGATTTCTTTTTGCCTTTAAACTTTTGTATATTTAGTTTCTTCCCATTCTTGTTTTTGTTTTTATAGAGAGGTGCAGTACATTGTTCTACAGAACATTGCGACAATGTCCATACAGAGGAAGGTAATGCAGAGTCTGGTGGTGGAGCAGGAGGTGACATGCATCTTAGACGTTGTCCAGCCTTAGGCCACGGCCACACTATCAGTATTTGTTCAGTATTTCACGTCAGTATTTGTAAGCCAAAATGCGGATTGGGTCAAACATGCAGAATTGGTGCACTTGTTTCTATTATACCTTGTCCTCTGATTATTCCTCACCTGGTTTTGGCTTACAAATCCTGAGAAAAAATACTGAACAAATACTGATTGTGTGGCCGTAGCCTTAGGCTGCAAGTCTGCAGTCACTCTATGAATTGCACATTGTCAGGATTCTTCAGTTCTGGGAGCGGCAGTCGTGTGCCTCAAGTATGATTAAGGCTGGGTTCATATTGCGTTAAGGGGGTGCGTTTAACGCATCCGTTACATAGCGGCGTTAACGCACCCTTAGACTGCTGTGGACGAGCACATCGCTAGCGATGCATGTGCCATCTTTCTGTGACTGACCCTCGGACACGGTCTGCAGCATCCGAGGGTCTGCTACTGCTAGCACAGATGGAGCATCTGCGCTAGCGGGATCGCATAACGCGATCCAAAAAAGGCAGTTACGCTAGAGCAGTCCGTTTAACACATAAGTTGAATGGACTGCACTAACGCAATCTGAACCTGGCCTTACATTCTTGCGGTCACATGCCAACTAGATGTGTGCGGCTTCACTCAATGCAAGTGAATTGAGTGAGGCTGGACACTTCTAGTCTGTATGTGGCCAAATCACACACTTGTGGTCACATGACTGCCTGCTCCCGCCACCGTAGAATCCTCACAGCGCACAGTGCGGATTCACAAGTCTGCAGTCACAGAGCGGACAACCCCTAATTCCAGCTATTGATGCCTGACTGGTCTATTCTGTTTTGTAGGGTTTATTTGAGCCGTTTTTAAAGAGCTTCTATGTTCGATCAACTGACCCGACTATGATCAAAACCCTAAAGGTAAGAACAAGGCATTTGGTAAACTCCAGCTCTGATCTAGGATGTTGTACACAACTGGTCATCCTATGTTTAGTCAATGAATTACCCTAATTAAAATAAACAATGTATACTCACCTCTTGCAACGGTACCATTCCAGTAATGTCAGTGCCACTTTTCCTGGAGAGTGAGGTGACTTGTTGTGTCATGTTTGCAGCCATAGTGGAGCCACTTGTCAGTCACAGCCTTCACGATCTCATCAGGTCGGAAGTCTGTCCTGCCATAATATTGATGAGCTGCTAATGTCACAAGACACTTGACCGCTTGGGAACAGCAGAGCTGGAACGGCGCAGCTGCAGGAGGGGAGTATACATTGTTTTTATTTGAATTAGGGTCCTGAATTAATCTAGCTGGGGATGTCCAGCAGTGGACAACTACTTTTAAACCTGCTTGGTATGTAAAATTCTAAATTTTGTGAACTGACACATAGATGA
Source organism: Dendrobates tinctorius (assembly GCF_039654945.1). NCBI lineage: Eukaryota > Metazoa > Chordata > Amphibia > Anura > Dendrobatidae > Dendrobates > Dendrobates tinctorius. The sequence continues at coordinate 15,557,829 of NW_027361751.1, read as the reverse complement.
CCAGTCAAAAAGACACTATTGGTAGGAAATAACGAGGCTTCTTACTATTAAAGAGGTTATTCACTACTTTTACATTGATGACCTACCTCAGCACCCCGTGTCGTTACCCGCCAGCCGAATGTACTCACTTGCCGATCTGCTCCTCTTTAATGCCTCTGTGACCTATGTAAGTGATTGGTCTCTCTAGGATACAGCTTATGCAGTTGTCTCTATACCAGCACTGGGAGAGCTTTCTCTGTTTTCTCAGTTATCACTTCCAGATGTGACACCAAAAAAACAACCTAAGATAAAAGCATAAGGCTGAGTGCAGACGGAGTTTTGAGCCCTGCGGATTTTTCCGTGCAGAATGGAAGAAAACCGCAGGTCAAATGACCTGCATTTTTCCTGCGGATTTCTTCCATTTTTCACGCGGTTTTCATGCGTTTTTTGTGCGGTTTTCCATTGCGGTTTTCCCCCTGCGGATTTGGTGACAGGGGAGATAGAAAACCGCACAAAAGAAGTAACATGCTGCGGATTTTGTACCGCAGGAAAACCGCGCTGAAAAATCCGCAGCGTCTGCACAGCGTTTTTTTTTTTTCCATTCATTTTAAAGGTACTGTACATCACAATGCGGATATGCAACGTTTCTGCGCGGTAAAATCCGCTGCGGAAACGCTGCATATCTGCATCGTGTGCACATGGCCTAATAAGCAAGTACCCTGCAGTAAATAAATAAGCAAACAGTAATAGTGCTCAGTTAAAAAGTCTGAAAGCCATCCCACCACGTCACGGTGACCCTATTTGGGATGGTCCTAACCTCTAGTATTAAAACCTTACTATTTGTCAGGTGACATATAAGTGCATAAGAGCCAAGATGGACTTAGACCCGGCTAATGTACAGCTAGGCGTGGGGAGCTACATAATTGTAATGTCCAGCTCAAAGAAGAGAGAGGCCACACATTTATTTGCACAAGGTGCAGAAAAAAAAAAAAAGAAACAAAAATCTAAATAGATGAACTGGGATATACATATTTTTCCATATTCCTGGTAGATGGCAGCAAATTTTTATTATGATTGTCTCGTTACATTTGTCCATTCATCCTTCCTTCAATTATATGAATTTTGCCAGTGCATTATGCTGAAACACAGCCCCACACCATGATGTTTCCACCTCCAAACGTCATTGATGGTATGGTGTTTTTGGGGTGATATGCAGTGCATTTTGGCCTCCAAACATGCTGTGTGTTATTTCATCCAAAGAGTTCAATTTTGGTCTCATCTGACCTACAACATTTAGACACGCCAGTGAAATTCTGGGAGAATATCGTCTGAACAAACTTTAAGGCTATGTGCCCACGATGCGATTTTTTTTTTAAGCGTTTTTGCCGAGATTTTCGGCGCTTTTTGCAGCGAAAATGTTTAAAAATCGTGTACAGAACGCCCCCCATGCATTCCTATGGCATTCCGCACATGCTGTGATAATGCTGCGCTTTTTTCCGCAGCGGAATCGCATCGCGGAAAAAATCGCAGCATGATCATTCTTTTGTGTGGAATCACAAAGAATTGCCGCGATTCCGCACCCATAGGAATGCATGAGAATCGCTTACTTCCCGCATGTGGCTATGCCCACCATGCGGGAAGTTAAGCGTCTCATGTGCGGTTGGTACCCACGGTGTGGAAGAGAGGAGACTGTCCTCCAGGCCCTGGGTACCAAACCCCTGTAAAAAAAAAAAAGAATAAAAAGTAAAAAATCGGGGTATATTTACCTTCTGACGTCCCGCGCTGCATTCCCGGCCTAAGCTTTCCCAGTAATGCCTTGCAGCAAGGTCCTGTGATGACGTAGTCTCTCGTGACTCTAGCGGTCTCGCGAGATCGCTATAGTAACGCGAGACCAACGTCATCACAGGTCTCGTAAGGCATTACTGGGAACGCTGTGGCCCGGGATGGCAGCGCGGGACGCCGGAAGGTAAATATACCCCGATTTTTTTATTTTTTTATCATTTTTAACATTTTATCTTTTACTATTGATGCCGCATAGGCAGCCTCATTGGTAAAAAGCTGCTCACACTTCTCAAACACTATGTTTGACGAGTGTGACCAACCTGTCAATCACTTTCCAAGCGATGCTTCAAATCGCTTGGAAAGTGCTTGAATATCGCACGCGAAAATCGCGGCATAATCGCGGTGAAATCGCGCGGGAAAAAAACGCGCAATTTCTGGGAAGGAGTCCGGTTTTTAGTGTGCGTTTTAAAACGCTACGTGGGCCCATAGCCTAAACATGCTTTTTGTTCAGCAGTGAAGTTTATCATGGTGAGTCTGCATACACACCTTGGAGGCCGAGTGCGTTTTTTTTTTTTTTTTTATAAACAATTGTACCTGCTGATTCCAGGTCTTTCTGTAGCTCTCCACAAATGGTCCTTGGGTCTTGGACAACTCTTTTGAAAATTCTTATCACTCCTCTGTCTGAAATCTTGCAGGGAGCACCTGGTTTTGTCCGGTTTATTGTCAAATGATGTTCTTTCCACTTCCGGATTGTTACATACATACTTCCCAGCATGTGATGTGGGTGTTTCTTCAAGCTTTAATTTATCTCCTCTCACTCGATCCTGCATTCAACCTGTTACAGGCTTTAAAGTGAGCATAAATCACATCCCCAACACAGACTAACCACCCTGGATACGTAACATGCTGCCACCACTTATCAAATACACAGGATGATGATTCCCCAAAATATTTTATTGTCCGACAATCAAAAAGGTCACACGCTCTCTGAAAGGCTGTGGATTCTTGAGAGCAAACATGGATCAAACTTTAATATAAAAAATACAGTGCTTACAAGAAAATATATAAAAAGGTAAAAATAAAACTGCACACCAATACGTAAAGCGGTTATAAAATAATAAGAGAAATAACAAATGTCTAAACGTTTCTGTCTACAATTGTATTTTGATTACGTGAGGGAAGGAGAAATTAATTATGGATCACAATCAGCAGGTGCTGATCCAGTTTGTCTTTTTGTCAACTGAATGTAACTCTACTACTGTTATATATTCCCCTACAATTATATTTTCCTTCAAACAGGTTATGGCCCCAACAATGCTCACTGGAATCTTCAGTAGTTTAGAAATTCTTCTGTAACCAATGCCATCAGTATGTTTTGCAATAACAAGGTTGCAATGGTCTTGAGACAGGTGACTGATTTTACCCCTCATGAGATTTTTTTTTTTGTGTGGCACCTTGGTAATGAGACACCAATTTATAGACCATCAGTTGAACCAGCTGATATTTATTATCCCTAAATGGCAGAATTGCTTTCTAATTAGTGATTTCAGCTGGTGTCATGACTTTCCATGGCATTCTACATTTTTTTTTTTCTTCATGTGTTCAATACTTTTTTTCCTGCATCATTTCTCATTATTACACATAACTTAATTTATGAACTTCTATGGCTTGACTTCTTTGCCTGTGTGGGTTGGATGGGCTGTTACTGACATTTCAGTCAATAGCACCTTTTAGAAATATATTTACTTAGAAAACTGACATGTTGTATATGTGTGTATATGTGGTGGGCCACTGGGGAGGCGCCAGATGTTGCAGAAGTGCCAGCTAGGGCATGTAGTCCCACTGGAAGCAGATAATGATGTCAGGGTAGCTGAAGTGGGTCACTGGACCCGTCAACACTTGCCTCGTGTCCACAACAATTGTCAATAGTGGGAGGTGGCACTTGTGGATGGTATAGGACCCCCGGGGGCACTCCTGTAGTGGGGAACTTGTATACATAACACTGAAAAAGGTAACGAGGTACAGTCTCTCTCAAAGGCAAAGTTCACCTCTCAGTGAGGCTGGAGCAGAGTTCTCTTCATTTGCTATTAGAGGAAGTGCAGTCCAAGAAATATTACCTTGATGGAGAGACCTTCAGAGATTGTCTCTCTGTAGAAACACACTAAAGTGTGGAAGTACTCAAGGTTTTGAGCCTACCGTTCCCTTTGACAGGGGGTAGGTTAAACAAAGTTGGTGGCGTGGCAGTCATGTTGGTTTGGTCCTGGCTAGAAGCAAACAGGATAATCAGCATGCAGGAGAACACATGTGCAGCATTATCTCTCCTGACTAGAAGACTTCACTCCTTTGTGAAGGAGATTGTGTGGAGAAAAATGTCCCCTCAGCGTGAACTTGCATGGAAAACTATGATGGGATCACTAGTATTTGCTCCTTCAGACATCTTGAATCACTGAGAACTGGAAGTTATCTCAGAATGTGTCTCTGTGTCCTGAGCTGGGAGTAACTTCAGGAAGTCTGTGTGTCCTGAGCTGCTCTGGAAGTAAGGGTATGACGCGGTCAGGATCGCTGGTGCATCGCTAGGTGGTCGCTAGTGAGCTGCCACACAGGCAGATCTCACAGCGACATCGCAGGGGACGGGGATCGCTACTTACCTGTCAGACGCGGCGATCCTGCGTCCTCCCGCCCGGCTCCACGCGTCGCTCGTCGTCACAGCAGGAAGCGCCGCAGGAAGTGGCCGACGAGGAATGATCCAGCAGCTTCTCGCACGATCAGCGATAACCAGCGAGGGAGCGGGTCGGAGGTAAGTATCACATGTAGCGATAGCGCTAGCAATATCGCTGCAACGTCACAAAATCGGTGACTTTACAGCGATATTGCTAGCGATATCGCAGTGTGTAACGGGGGCTTTACTTCAGGAAGTCTGTATCAGCCCTGAGCTGTGAGGCTTCTAGCAGTTTCTTTAGCAGCTTATTGTGAGGAGAATAATCACTTAACTTTCATACACATTGGCCAGTAGATGGCAGCAAAGCACATTTGAGTCAGTATACAATGCATATAGTGTGTGTGTTATGTATATTGTTATCTCATTGTCCATTTTTTTTCTTTACAGCTTGAAATAATGACAAACCTGGCCAATGAAGCGAATATCTCTACTCTACTCCGTGAATTCCAGGTCTGTCTGCATTATATCGCATTGTTATGCTATAGTTATGCTTCATCAGGTCTCTTCTCAACTAGTGTGGATGGCAGAGCAAAAATACAAAAAACAAGCAAACACCATGTAGAAAAATAGAGCAGTCCACATCTGAGCAAGATGCAAAATATCACAAGCTTTATTACAGGGATCCTGACAGCTGTTTCATGTTGCTCCAGTCTTGTGCTATGTATGTTTTATTGTGAAACTCTGAAATGTTTTAGGGAAAATATACTTTGAAGAGCCGGCTAGGGACAGGTTCCTGTGTGTAGGGAGAGCGGGGCTAGGAAGCCACCGGGAACCAGCCATCACTAGTCATCCTGGGACTTGTAGCCTCCAGCCAGCTCTTCGAAGCACAGTGGGTACGGAAAGTATTCAGACCCCTTTAAATTTTTCACTTTTTGTTTCATTGCAGCCATTTGGTAAACTCAAAAAAGTTCATTTTTTTTCCTCATTAATGTACACTCTGCACCCCATCTTGACTGAAAAAAATCAGAAATATAGAAATGTTTGCAAATTTATTAAAAAAGAAAAGCTAAAATATCACATGGTCATAAGTATTCAGACCCTTTGCTCAGACAGTTATATTTATGTCACATGCTGTCCATTTCCTTGTGATCCTCCTTGAGAGAATTCTACTCCTTCATTGGAGTCCAGCTGTGTTTAATTAAACTGATAGGACTTGATTTGTAAAGGGACACACCTGTCTATATAAGACCTCACAGCGTATGTCAGACCCAATGAGAATCATGAGGTCAAAGGAAATGGCCAAGGAACTCCGAGACAGAATTGTGGCAAGGCACAGATCTGGCCAAGATTACCAAAGAATTTCTGCAGTACTCAAGATTCCTAAGAGCACAGTGGCCTCCATAATCCTTTAAATGGAAGAAGTTTGGAACCACCAGAAGTCTTCCTAGACCTGGCCGTCCAGCCAAACTGAGCAATTGTGGGAGAAGAGCCTTGGTGAGAGAGGTAAAGATGACCCCCAAGATCACTGTGGCTGAGCTCCACAGATGTAGTAGGGAGATGGGAGAAAGGTCCACAAAATCAACTATCACTGCAGCCCTCCACCAGTCATATCTTTATGGCAGAGTGGCCCGACGGAAGCCTCTCCTCAGTGCCAGACATATGAAAGCCCGCATAGAGTTTGCTAAAAAAAATAAAATGCATGAAGGACTCCCAGACTATGAGAAATAAGATTCTTTGGTCTGATGAGACAAAGATAAGAGCATTTTGGTGATAATTGTAAATGGAATGTGTGGGGAAAAAAAAACAGGCACTGCTCATCACCTGCCCAATACAATTCCAACAGTGAAACGTGGTGGTAGCATCATGTTTTGGGGATGTTTTTCAGCTGCAGGGACAGGACGACTGGTTGCAATTGAAGGAAACATGAATGCAGCCAAGTACTGGGATATCTTGGATGAAAACCTCTTCCAGAGTGCTCTGGAGCTCAGACTTGGCTGAAGGTTCACCTTCCAAACAAGACAATGACCCTAAGGACACAGGTAAAATAACAAATGAGTGGCTTCATAACAACTCCGTGACCATTCTTGACTGGCCCAGCGAGAGCCTTGACTTAAATCCAATTGAGCATCTCTGGAGAGATCTGAAAATGGCTGTCCACCAATGTTCACCATCCAACCTGAGGGAACTGGAGAAGATCTGCAAGGAAGAATGGCAGAGGATCCCCAAATCCAGGTGTGAAAAACTTGTTGCATCATTCCCAAGAAGACTCATGGCTGTACTAGCTCAAAAGGGTGCTTCTACTCAATGCTGAGCAAAGGGTCTGAATACTTATGACCATGTGATATTTCAGTTTTTCTTTTTTAATAAATTTGCAAAAATTTCTACATTTCTGTTTTTTTTTTTTTTTTTCAGTCAAGTTGGGGTGCAGAGTGTACATTAATGAGAAAAAAATGAACTTTTTTGAATTTACTAAATGGCTGTAATGAAACAAGGAGTGAAAAATTTAAAGGGGTCTGAATACTTTCCGTACCCACTGTATGTTTTCTCTGAAATGTCAAAGTCCCAGAGTAAAGCATTCATGGCAGTAATATCGCCACTAATGTTGGATTCATGCTGCCCGTGGTTTGTGATGTGTGAATCGGCTGACGGGTTTCCAAAATGGCAAAAGTATAAAGTCCCTCAGGATTCACAGCTGCAGGAAATGAGTAAACACCATGGTGTGAAAGTGTGTCGGTCATATGCAGACCACCTCATATTGAGGGACCTGTAGGACTTAATAATTGTTCCCAAACTCTTATAAAAAAAAAATAAAGAAAGCAGCGGTCATTCCCGTCCATATCTTTATACCTTCACCTTTTAGTTGAGATGGATTCACACTGCATGATTGTGAATGGGCTTTGCTAGGCACGTTCACTGTAATCTTGCAGTGTGAACAGGCTGCCGATCAATGATCAAAACGCACGTTTGAGTGAAATGATTTTTAAGCGGGCTTTTCTGCAGCACGTCATCCTGTTTAAACAGGACTCAAACGAGGACGAGAACAATAGCAGCTAGTGTGCAATTGAGCGATTTATTACGGATCATTCAGTGAACATCGTTAGGGATGTTTAACTGTGTAAACAAGTAATGAAGCAGCTGCCAATCAGCAAACCTGCTGCTGTTCGGCGGTCGCGATGTGCTCGGCAGTCGTTAGGTGTAAATGCAACTTTAGTCTCTGACAAGAGGACGGTTGTCATAATTCCACATTCTATTTATTAGGAGTGTGCCCCGGCCTAGTGATTACATTAGTTATACTGGCCAAAGCCCTTATGGCTAGCTTTATTATCGGGTCTCGCTCCCCGGCTGTGTCCTGTGATCATTAGATGGATGTTGTACATTATCCATTGTCTAAGATCATCTGGTGTCCTATACTGACTGTATATACCCCGGGCCCATTTAGTAAATGACCATTTTCCCTAATAAGCCTGCATGTTGCAGTATTTCACCAGTGTGTCCTTGCATGGAGAAAATGGATTCTTATGAGCCGTGGTAGGAGCCCGGGCCCTTCATAAGGGGTATAAAGGAAATGCACAAAAAGACCATATATAAGGTATAGCACTATGAGGCACTAAAAAGTAATTTCCTTTATTAAACCACTAGCTGAAGAGCCTGACGTTGCCTGGGCATAATAGCTAGCTGGGGTTAGTTATAACAAATTATGATTATATTGCACATAAAAACATTTCACATCATATATTCAACACTACAGATTTGCAATACAAATTCACTAAACGATTACCTATTTAATTTTCAAATCATTCAAGAGCCTTATGATAAACATTTTTGGTTTTTTCTTTCGGTGCAAAGATGAACAGATTTTTGGCAGTTCCAACTCTTGAACAGATCACGTAAAGTTGACCATGAGAAAAGCACAGAGATTGCAAATCGATCCCTACTACTTTCAAGGACTGTCCCTGAGCATTGTTAATGGACATTGCAAATGCCAGTTGAAGTGGAAACTGGAGGCGTTTAAAATCCAAAGGCAAATCAGATGGAATGAGTGGAATTCTTGGAATGAAAATGTCCTCTCCTTTGGCACATCCTGTTTCTGAGCTGTGTATCTAATCCTCTCCTGTGTGATAATGTCTGCTGAGCTGTGTACCTAATCCTCTCCTGTGTGATACTGTCTGCTGAGCTGTGTATCTAATCCTATCGTGTGCTACTGTCTGCTGAGCCGTGTATCTAATCCTCTCCTGTGTGATACTGTGTGCTGAGCCGTGTATCTAATCCTCTCCTGTGTGATATTGTCTGCTGAACCGTGTATTGAATCCTATTCTGTGTGATACTGACTGCTGAGCTGTGTATCTACTCCTATTCTGTGTGTTACTATCTGCTGAGCCGTGTATCTAATCCTATCCTGTGTGATACTGACTGCTGAACCGTGTATCTAATCCTAGCCTGTGTTATTGTCTGCTGAGCCGTGTATCTAATCCCATCCTGTGTTATTGTCTGCTTAGCTGTGTGTCTACTCTGTGTGATACTGTCTGCTGTGTATCTAATCCTATCCTGTGTGATGCTGACTTCTGAGCCGTGTATCTAATCCTCTCCTGTATGATACTATCTGCTGAACCGTGTATTGAATCCTATTCTGTGTGATACTGTGTGCTGAGCCGTGTATCCAATCCTATCCTGTGTGATACTGACTGCTGAGCTGTGTATTTAATCCTAAACTGTGTGATACGGTCTGTTGAGCTGTGTATCTAATCCTATCCTGTGTGTTATTGTCTGCTGAGCCGTGTATCTAATCCTAGCCTGTGTGTTATTGTCTGCTGAGCCGTGTATCTAATCCCATCCTGTGTGTTATTGTCTGCTGAGCTGTGTGTCTACTCCTATTCTGTGTGATACTGTCTGCTGTGTATCTAATCCTATCCTGTGTGATACTGACTGCTGAGCTGTGTATCTAATCCTATCCTGTCTGATACTGACTGCTGAGCCGTGTATCTAATCCATCCTGTTTGATACTGCCTGCTGACCTGTGTATCTAATCCTATCCTGTGTGATACTGGGCTGTGTATCTAATCCTATCCTGTGTGATACAGTCTGCTGAGCCATGTGTCTAATCCTCTCCTGTGTGATACTGACTGCTAAGCTGTGTATCTAATCCTATCCTGTGTGATACTATCTGCTGAACGTGTATTGAATCCTATTCTGTGTGATACTGACTGCTGAGCCGTTTATCTAATCCTATCCTGTGTGATACTGGGCTCACCCTGCAGTCTGTGTCAGAGGGTGGTCTGTGTCGGCACGGTAATAAAGTGTTATTTCCAGCTTTACAGAATGACAATAACACCATAGAAATGATAAGAATAATAGGCCTCAGTTACCACAACTTTCTACAAGGAAAACTGTTGCTCATTGACCCCAACCTACCCTCTGCATTGCATTAAGGTTTACCCAGGTTCCCTGTGCCAAGAGCAACTTTTATATGCCTAGGGCCCTAGAGGCATCCATGTGATATGGATGACTATTCTGTAAAACTGCAGATGTTTGTTACTTCTCCAGGTAAAATCTGCTGCATGCCCCATCTTTAAAGGGATTGTCTGTGATGAGCAAAAACCTTTCATGGGGAAAACAGTTGTTCAGACCTTCTTGTGTATGGAGAGTATCACAACCGTGACACGAGGCGTTCTGGCTCTTCCAGTGTATATATGTATGTAGTCTATCAGGGCAGTTCCTCCGTATGCCAGTCTTGATCCAAATTCTGCTGCAGTAAATTAATGTAATGCCATGTGCCTATTAATGAGTTTGGCGCATATTTCTGCCCATGTACCAGAGTCAGAAAAGCATGTACATTTCTGATTGAGTACAACTTATGTGTAGACGCCATCTGCTGCCGTTACACCTCCACCATTTCCACTAATCTCTGCCAACTTTGTGAAAAGTTTCAGAACTTCTGTATAAGTTTGTATTGTGCAAATATTTGGAACTTTATGGCTCCAGGATGGTGCTATTAGCAAAACTGAATGACATTTATAACCAGCAGATAAATGCATAACATGTGAGCACAGTGTGAGCGATGGGACCGAGAGCCCTTCCCATTGGAAAAAGAGGTGATGTTGATATGTGGTGCCAGGAAGGTGGCATCTATGGGGGCATGAGGGTGATCATCGATGAGACCTCTGCGCTTGCTCATGACCGCCTTTATTTTTCCATATGTGCCTTTATATTTCGACAGCTTGATCAGTTACATTGAAGTCTGTGGAAAAAAAAAAAAATTAACTATTTTTTGTTTTTGGCGTGTTTTTCCCTTTTGGCTTTGTGCGGTCCCTTGGCTATATTGTCGTAAAATTAAATCCTATTCATGTTCTGTTTGGTTATGTCAGGGCCAGCCTCGGCGCAGGACGTGAAAAGTAAACCTTTCAGCGGCCAGGGGATCCCCAGAGATGAAATCTGTGCCGTGGATTCTCACACTCCAGCTCTGTGAAATGAAATTGTAGAAAAGAGAATGAACGGAGCAGATTGATGCTTCATTACTATGTGAATTCACTTGTCACTGAGCTGCCCAAGTCTGTAATGCAATTTTAAAGTCCCCTTGTAACGTGCATAAATCTGTTTATTTTTAGACCTATGTAAAAAGCCAGGACAAGCAGTTTGCCGCTGCCACCATCCAAGCAATAGGACGATGTGCCACCAATATATCTGCTGTGACTGACACGTGTCTTAATGGCCTTGTGTACCTATTGTCAAACAGGGACGGTAAGATAATCCATCTTTTCCTTCATTTACATGTAGCATGACAACTCCCAATTGCTTTTTCTGCATTACCCTTTTGTACATTTCAAAGTTTGCAGACACTTATTTTAGAGGGTCTGGTTCCTAAATGAAGGAGTGTCGGCCACTTCTTCCACTTGTCACAGTCTATTGGGCGGATTTCTGACTAGTAGTCTTGGATTTTCTTTAATACATATAAAAAAAAACCTGTTTAAGGCTTGTTCAGCTCCCCTGACACTCCCCCAGCTTTTTCCACCTCCTTGAATGTCTGTTTCAGTGTTCCTCTATTGATGCTCCTGGAAATATATGACTGAATTAACAACTGATTGCAAACAAAATATACCACTGAAACTTACCAGACCCCATTGCCTTATTATGGGGTTTGTCGGGTTCTCCTTTATGGTGTTGGTGACATAAATCACTCTGAATATTCATTAGGTGCTCCAAGCATCCGATATAAACCATCTTATACATAGTCTGTACAGGAGTGGACAGAGCAGTGCACTAATATACAGTTGGGAAAATAAGGTTTTGATACAGTGCCGATTTTGCAAGTTTTCCCACCTGCAAAAAATGAAGAGGTCTGTATTTTTTATCGTAGGTACACCTGCACCTGTGAGATACAGAATGTAAAAAAAAAAAAAAAACAGAAAATCACATTGTATGATTTTTACATAATTAATTTGCATTGTATTACATGAAATAAGTATTTGATACAGTAGAAAAACAGAACTTTATTATTTAGTACAGAAACCTTTGTTTGCTATTACAGAGGTCAGACGTTTCCTGTAGTTCTTGACCAAGTTTGCACACACTGCAGCAGGGATTTTGGCCCCTTCCTCCATACAGATCTTCTCCAGATCTTTCAGATTTCTGGGCTGTCGCTGGGCTACATTGAGTTTCTCCTTCCTCCAAAGATTTTCTGTTGGGTTCAGGTCTGGAGACTGGCTAGGCCACTCCAGGACCTTGAAATTCTTCTTATGGAGACACTCCTTAGTTGCCCTGACTGTCTATTTCAGGTCATTTCAATGCTCGCCATACATGACCCCATCCATCCTCCCTTCAGTACGGTGCTGAGGGCCGGCGGGTGAAGTGAACGTGGAGTGAGAAGTTGGCTAGAGGCTGCATTGGGCTAGTCACGTCTCTCCCTGTAGTCCCCGGTGGCTTATCCGACTGTTTCCTGTGGCTGGCTGCAGTCACTGGCCCTAATCCATGTTGCTTGTGATTTGGGCAGCATGATTGTAATGACGGCGCCCTATCAGATATCACATAATCAGCATGATGGCACTTATTCTGGAAGTTTGGCAAAACATATATTTATATTTTTTGTGCATTCTCATTTCTAGTAAGTGTGATGGTTTCTGTCACATTTTCACAGTTACAGTAAATTGAAGGGTTATTCCACCCCCCACCCAAAAACAAATCACATCAAGGCTGAATGCAGTGATGACATTAATACTGTTCGAGGCAGTGAGCAGACATTGTAATGTGTGTATGGTAAGGCCTCCCTCATTGCCATCCTCGCCTCCTGGCTTCGCTCTGCCTAAAGCTGCCTGTAGGGGGCACTGGCGCCTGTAGGGGGCACTGGCGGGAGGCAGATCCCCCTCTGTCAGGACTTCTCTGCTAATAAGGGTATGTTCTTCGATAATACAGATCTAGGATTCAATTCATTAGACAGATTTCTTCTAGTTAGTGAAATAATTACACATTTTTGCCTGGGAAATAATGCCGACAGGCCGCACACATTTGGGAATACTGAGCCGTGTAAGTTTAGCTGTGACGTGATGAGTGAATGATGGTGAAGCTTTCTGTGGTGCGTTAGTGTGATTTACCTGATGTTTGTGTAGTGTTTCTTCAGCCATCTGTACAATGTGTCAGGGCATCATTTATGTTGGGATGTCGACCACCACTGATGTCAAGAAGGGTTATCTTCCCCAAATTCCACCAACATTATTTTTGTCTGTCAATCTGAAGGCAGGTTCTGCTCCCATCTATCGTTCTCTCTTTCTCCCTCCATTAGCGGGGCCTATTACTATACAGAAGTCTCTCGCACAGTCCGGGGTCTGCGCTTTTTCATGATTAGAGGGATTCAGGCTGTAAAACCTGTTCCAAAATCCTCTGTGGATTTGATGGCCCCAGAGCTCTGCTCATCCCGGTCCTCCAGGTTTATGATGTCTAATCTTCCTGCATCATGCCTTTCACCCCTTCTGGACACGGCGATTTTCCGTTTTTGCACTTTCTTTTTTTTTTTCCATCACCTTCTTCCAAGCGCCATAACTTTTTAAATCTTTCCGTGTGGCACAAGTTGTACTTTTGAGTGACCCCATTCATTTCATCATATGATGCACTCAAAAACTAGAACAAATTCCAGGTTTGGCTAACTTTCTCTTGCGTCGCCATTCTCCAAAACCTGTAACTTTTTCAGTGGATGGAATTCCTTGAGGGCTTGCTTTTTTTTTTTTATTTATTTTTTTTTTTTTACACCCGGAGCTGAAGTTTTTATTCATACCACATCGGGGATATGCTGTTTTGATTGCCTTTTATTGCATTTTTTTTCTGGTGTTGGGGTGGCGGAAAAGCCAAAATTTTGGCCTTTTGATTTCTTTTCTCATGACGCAGTTTACTGATCGGGGTAATTAATTATATATTTTGGTAGTTTAGACTTTTACTGATGTGTACTTTTTTTATATTTATTAATAATGTGATAAAAGGGGGTAGTTCAAACTTAAATATTTATTTAATTGGATTTTGTAGTCCCTTTTGGGACTGATCACTGCTACTATACACAGTAATATCACAGAATTGCTGTTTATAGACATCCATTATTGGCTGGACAAGATGAGCGTTCAATTCCTGAGTCCACATCAGTCAGGGAGCCGACATATGTCATATCTTGGTAAATGGTTAAAAGGATAGTTTAGGATTAGAAAAACATGGCTACTTTCTTTCAGAAGCCGTGAAACGGCTTCCCTGGCGTTGTCTGTGGTATTACAGCTCAGCTGTGACCACGGCAGGGATTCAGGATGCCAAATTCTGGACTGCAGTTTTATTTAGACTTCATTGCTTCAAGAAATTAACACGTACATGAGCAGCAATAGTCTGACACAGACTGTTGTATTGAAGTATCTAATGAGCGTGTGCGAAGATCCTGTAAAATGAGCTGTGTAGTGTGGTGCTATCAGTCATTGTAAGTACCGTATTTCTTTTATGATAATGAGCCTGCTGAAAACCTTCTTGAAAGGACAAGAAGTACGAGTCTAAAATAGCTCCAATGGCCAGTGTGAAATCGCAGGATTACGAGTTTTGGAGAAAATAATAGAGGTAACACAAAACCCGATCAAAACTACAGTTTTTTTTTCTGATGACCCTTCTTTTAAGGCCCATTTCTTGTGATTTCATCCTGTCACAGAGACCAATTCAAACTCTGTGGGGGACAGAATGAACGTTAAAATGATCGTTTTGTCCCTCACTGCTCGCTTGCTGTCACCAGCACATTTGTGTTTTCACATGGCAATGTGCTGCCGACTTTCTTGACTTTTAATCTTAAATTAACCATTCAGTTGACGAAATGATCATGGCACAAGCGTTCATATGGATGTTAGCAACTGCAATCAGAGATCTTGAAATTTAGAAAACATTAAAATAAAAGGTGTGTGGGTAAATCTGCATGACTTTTCATGAGTCAATGCATGACAAACACTTGCAGAAACTGTAAAATTCCTTGTGGTCTGTGACGATGTGCGGGCGTTGTGCGGCCTCCAGCAGGTGACAGTAGAATACCAGGAATAGCCATCTCCTGTACAGGGCTCTGCCTCTATTCCTAGAAGAAGTGGATGTGTGAAGATGATGGATGATTCCTTACCGGTCTGACTTCTGTGTGATTGCCCATACCTGTGACCAGCGTCTGGCACGTTTCCAGGTTAATAAATATGATGTAAATGTAGGTGAATCACATACATGTGAGTTATAAGACTTCATTTGGTTTACAGAAATTAATTTTGGTCCTTATGTGGCGATTTCTGATGGACAGCATAGATTGTAATCCTTGTTAGTTTATGGCTGCATTTGCAATTAAAGGAGTTGTCTGCTACTCACTTACTTTATGCAGAGGTTTAGGGTGGTGCCAACATCAAGAAAGGGCACCACCAAAAACCCCTCACCAATCGCACCCCGGCTTCTCCCCTCACTAAATGGCAAAGCAGGTCTGACGCCTGACGATCAGTCTATTCATTCCCAATGGGGCTGCGGAAATAAAGTGGAGCACCACACTCGGCAGCCCCACTGGGAATGAGTGGAGCACCGGTCGAGCATGTACACCGCCGCCCCGTTGTAACTGGGCTAAATGTTCCCCTGTCCTGTGGATCTGGTGTAGCTACCTGCTGTTTCACACCCACTGATTAACAATTTGTTGCCGATCCTGTGGGTAGATGACAACTTGATTTCTCCGGACATCCCTTTTAGGCTGTGGTCACACGTCCGTCCGTTCTCACAGTTGAGAGAATTGGGGCCGATTATGCAAACACCCTCCGAACAAACTCTATCGTCGTTTGATCCAAGTGTCAGTACATTGTGCTCCGATTGTCTCGCATGACCAAATCGCAGCCCAGAAAGTAATTTCTCCATTGCCTGAGTCCACAGGAGTCGCGCTGCACTCTGTTTACATCCAAGTGCAGGCCGATGTTTCACACGCACCCATAGACTTGTATGGGTGCGTATGATCCGATTCTCGGATACACTCACAGCATGCCGTTATTGTTTTCAGTTTCTCTATCGGCATGAAATAATCGCTGCTCTACACTGACCCATAGAATAACATTGTGACGATTGCTATCCGATAAAACATTGTATAACACCGAGTGTGAACGAACCCTAAGAGTCTGGCTCAGATGGACCATGACTGCTGCAGCCAGTGGGTGCCACTGATCGGCTGCAGTGGTCACCTGAAGCCTGCCCTGATGAGACACAGTACGGAGGAGCAGTGGGGATCCTGTTGGTATGGGAATTACTGTTATTTATGAACAATTTATTTGCACTAACATGGACCCATATAAAATATAAATTGAGTAGTGGAGAACCCCTATAATACTAGGTGTCCCTATTAGGCCCCACACACCAAGCTGATGTCATGTACCGTGTGACTTGCTGTGTAGTCTGTATGTATCCGTTATTTTGCTTCTTGTATGAACTCTGCTGTGGCATAATGGTCGTGTCGATAAAGGCGCAGACATTAAACACATGCACCGTATTCCTGAGATTAGTCTGGTAATTGCTGGGCCTGTTTCCGTGTTTGTTTCACTTCTTTTAGTGACACTTTTCTTTCTTTTCCCATTTTTTTTTAGATATTGTGGTCGCAGAAAGTGTTGTGGTCATTAAAAATCTCCTCCAAACTCAGCCGAGTCAGCACGGAGAAATAATTAAGCACATGGCAAAGCTGCTGGACAAAATCACCGTAAGTGTCTCCTCTGCTTCCGCTCACGGGGCCTGTACTGTGTGGAAGTCACATAAGGTTATTTTATATACTTCCAATGTTTTCCAAATGTGCATAAATCACTTGCTCCATGATATATACGCACTAAAAAAATGTTGCGTGGACTTGAAAGTTGGGAAAAAAAAAAAAAGTCAATTCATATTAAAGGGGTTTGTTCCATGAATACTAATAATGAATCATTGAAAATATTATTGGCAATAAGCCTCTTGTGTGTCGATAATGTTACGTACTTGTTCTCGCACCCCGCTTATATAGACTAATAATTTTTCTGAGTCCCAGAATATTTATTAATTGTCTCTTCTCTGTATCGAGTAAAGTTTCTTAGGTACTTTGTTTTTATTTCTCTAAGACTGGAGCCACATAACGTTGTACTTATCTTTCCATTTCGATGTGCTGCAGTGGCGCGAAGCACGATCACCGGATTGTTAGCTAGCACAATGTATGATTCATTCATTAGTTCAAATCTTGTATATAATTTTTTATTTTCTTCTCTTTATAAACTGCTATTTTTTCTGTTTATTAATGTTTTAATTTCTTAACATTTCAAATGTACTTTGATATATTTGGTGTTGATAGTAATTCGTCTTTGCAGTTGTAAACGGTGCTGACATCTGCGTTCATTCTCGTGACTCTTTTGATCTTTGACACGCCATGTGCCCCGTTTGGTGTTTTTTTTTTTTTTTTTCAAGAAGCACAGTATAAAAGAGAGCTATATTTCACTATGTCACTAGGTTAGTCCTGATGAAGGGGCCCTGCGTGACCCCGAAACGCGCTGACTTGTAACCTGTGCCAATAAATGATTTAATTTTAAGGATTTTTCATCTCCGCAGTGCATAAGTGATACCGCCCTTCATTTTCCCTTTGACCCTATGGACATACTTCAGTTCAGACAATTTTGGAAAATTTGGCAATTTTATTTAAAGGATTTGGTTGTGGTTGGCGGCCGTTCTTTGACACACACATGCAATGGTCACTCTAGCACAATTTGTCAAGGGGAGAGCAGTCACTTATCATTCCTACATTTTTATAGTTATTTTTTTGTTACCCTAACACTCCATTTTTTTGTGGTGAAGAGGTTTCCTTTCATCTTCCACTGTCCCAGATGATGCATAATCAAATCCGCTTTACTCGCTGACTTTCCCTCCAGGGACTCCTTTTACTCTGCTCTGCTGGTCTTTGTCAACTTGGGTGCAAAAGTGACAACACATCCGCAGCACGTGACCGCTGCAGCCAATCACTGGCCCGGTGGTCGTGTGCCATCTACTTATACACCAGGCCACTGAGCCTAGTGATTTAGCTTCAGCGGTCATGTGCTGTAGATGACGTGTCACGTGAGGGCTCCCTGTAGTACTCAGAATGCCATTACAGGCTCTCTGGAAATAGGATTTATAAACTGGACAGCCCCTCTAAGAACTGATTTATAAGGCAGATCTCACCCCTGCAGAATTAAGATCCGGGATCTGTCCTTTATGAGGCAGGTGGCACAAATCCAATTAGCATTTGATAACGTTCTAATTTTTATTTCTGCTGAAAATTTTCCTAACAAACAGAAATGATGTTGACTTTTGTCAGAGTAATTAGGTTTTTACATTAATGGACAAAGGGTTAAACGTTCAAGTAGGGCTGAGCAATTAGGAGCCACTCTACATTAAAAGCTGTTGTCTTTTGGCAATTATGTGTTAATTAAGTTGCTGGAGATATTTCTAATGCTGGTTCGGATTGTATAGGCAAAAGCTTGGCAGCGGGTGTGAGATTGTGGTGGCTATAAAGGCGCAGACATGGTGGTGGGGAAAGTGGTCCTGAGTGAAGCCCTCTCTGCGCTTAATGTTTAAAGGGCAGAAATACAGAATACAGACCTAGATAGTGACACAGTACATTAGTACCTGAACACTAGTCTCTGTGTGTCAGCAGTCTGTTTTCACGTCATTTCCAACGATCTAAATGATGGTTGAGGGGAATGTCTCGTGACGTTAGATTTAGCACTATGAATGCCATTAGACGGGTCGTCCACTTTTTAGCTCTGTGTGTATCCAGGTTGCTGAGATCTTCTCTTGCTTTAAGGTATTGGCAAAGCTCCAATACTGTGCTTTCCTCCTGCAGATCTATATGCAATCCCCTCCCCTGCTGCCATCTCTAACACTGAGAGAAGGCAAGAGGAGCAGAGATCTGTCAGGAGCGCGGTTTCTGGCTATTTTTTTTAATTTTTTTTTGTTAAATCCCTTCACTTAATTGAGGATGGAAATAACCCAAAGACAGAAACTTAATGATTAAATACCCTGCAGTAATTAAATGGCATAGCGCATGATGCCTGATTGCAGCACCCATAGAAGGAAGGAAGAGCTATGTATTTCTAAAGGGGCGCAGGATTCCAGGGCCATAGCTGACAATGAAGAAGGGGATTTCTTCCAGCACCACGCGCCCTTCGTCCTGGAGCCTGGAAGAAATCATTAACATGAAGACAGAATATATCATTTTTCAGCAACAAGACCATTAATATGAGGCAGACAGGTAGGACTAGTGCAACATTTCTATTACCTGTATGCCCTTATTGATGGGTCATATACATCCCGGGGGGTGACAGATTCCCTTTAAGAAAAAAGTCACAAAGTATGCAGCTTGCCTCCCATTTGAACTGTCTCCTTTTGATGTTAATAAAAGTAATCAATGATATTAAATTGTAATAATGCACATGGGTGTGCTTGTGTGTTAGAAACTTGTCATTGATTTTTGTTGCACCATAGATTGAAAAGTGGACTAAATATGGCAAAATTAAAACCCCTCAAAATAACATCATGGAGGAACCTGGCTGACAGTATTAGGGAGGAACACAGGAACATTTTTAGTAAAATATGTTTATTTTCTTGAATATTCTCGTTAGATCCCAGAATGAAGAAATGCTCTGTGTCGGTGACGTCCTGCGATCATTATTTATTTCTCGCCGTGATTCTGACCTCCGCCTGCATCGTATGTGCCTGCCGAATTTGGCTTCACGGCTGCTTGTTCTGGGATTTGAGTCTTGGCTTTGTTGTATTAATGTTGTTATAAATTTTACTTGTGCTAGGCTGATGAGATGTCATTTTCGGCGATGAGGCGCCTAATGGACCCTGGATTCAAAAAGAAAAATTCTTTATTGCAATGTATCTCTGAGGTGTCATCCACTCTGAAATTTACTCACTGTTGTGTAAGATCCTCCGAAGTCATTTGGTACACAGTATGATGATGAACCAGCCGACCAGCCGTGCATAGGTTTAGTTGGGATATTCAGACAGCACAGATTTATTCATATTTGTTCTTTCAGCAGATCTTTTGCGTCCAGTTTTAGTCGATTGTTGATGGATTTTCCAGCCTTCCTTGACACTGGTGGTGTTTTATGCGGTGTCAGTGTGCTCAGATACGTTGGTATGTAAAGCTGCCTGGGTCAGCTGTGATGAATGGTCACGATTTACTGATCTCTGAAATAAGAGGTTGGCAGCACTCTCCATGGGAAAGCCGTGGCCTTGTAATTGAGTGCGCGTTCCTCTGCAATAACTTCTATAAGCCAAGGGGCAGTAGACTTTTTGCAGAATTTTGGAGCAGAATGAATTGAGAGTTATCCAATATTCATAGCTTACAGACCGCTGGGGCGTCTGACTGCTGGGATCCCTTACAATTCCCAATAACGTAGCTTGAGATCCTCCTGATCCCAGGAACACACCTCTACAGAGCCTTAGCTAAATGGAGCAAAGGTCTGTATGTTAATCCTGTGCTCCATTGATGGGGGACTGCTGTCGAAAGCCAGGAACAGCTCTCATTTACTTCTGTCAGTCCCATAGACAATCAGTGGAACGAAGGTTGAGCATGTACATCAGTGTCGTATTCAGGGAAGGCTCTGCAAAGCTCCGTTCTCAGGGTGGATGGAGATCCTAGGTGTCGGACCCTCATTGATCATTGTGATCCCTTATTATATGAATAGAGGTTATCTTTACATTTTAGCTATACCCTTTTATAATATATTCCTAAAATATATCTATATTTTTTCTTTTTTGCCACCCTTAGTCTGTTGTGTGCCAGGTGGCAGTGAGCTTTTCTTCTGCCATCAAGTAGAAGTGAGGAACTTGATTTTTTGGTTCTTCACTGGGAAACACTGGAAAATCATGAAAACTCTTATCACCACACACATGCCGAAACACCCAGATAACAGTTCTGCTACACCGCCTCTTCCATCGCTACCATAGGAGGGTGCGACATGTTTTCTTTTTCTGGATGGCTTGTTCCAGGCGGACTTGCAATATTTTCAGATTTTCTGTTTTCGAGTAAATAATTGTTTAGCCCATAGTATATATATATTGTGCTTTTCTTACGTATTTTTTTTTTTTTAGCATGGAATTTTATGACTAAATTGACAATTGGGTGTTACTAGTTGAAGGCATACTCTCGGTTTCACACTGTAGAGACACGCTGTTTTGGTTAATGGGAATTAACTCAACATTTTCAATTTACTGATGAATTTTTATGGAAAATAACAGAAGAACGTCAAAACACGGCATTATGAGAATGTGCTCCAGAATATATATATGATGTTGGTGCATTATACTGACGTGTTGAAAGATCCTCTTTGATCAAGAGTTAGGCTGTGTGCACACGATGCAGATTTGCAGCGTTTCCGCAGCGGATTTTACCGCGCAGAAGCGTTGCATTTCTGCATTGTGATGTACAGTACCTTTAAAATGAATGGAAAAAAAAAAACTCTGTGCAGACGCTGCGGATTTTTCCGCGCGGTTTTCCTGCGGTACAAAATCCGCAGCATGTTACTTCTTTTGTGCGGTTTTCCATCTCTCCGTCACCAAATCCGCAGGGGGAAAACCGCAATGGAAAACCGTATGAAAACCGCGTGAAAAATGGAAGAAATCCGCAGGAAAAATGCAGGTCATTTGACCAGCGGATTTCTTCCATTCTGCGCGGAAAAATCCGCAGGGCCAAAATATACGTGTGCACTCAGCCTTATTTTCCTTAATTTTATTTATTTAAATTTTCATGTCCTAGAGATAAATAAAAAACCGTGGCACTTGTCTCAACATGATTCCCATGTGGCCCTGCTGTCGGATGCTTATACTACCTTGACCTACACTCAAAGTGGACAGGACGCCACATGACCGCAGAATGCCACAATTCCCTTTTGTCTAAACTTAGTGGGCCTCTACTGATCACATTTTCTAAAATGGGATCAAGTGTTCTTAGTCCAGTGAGTAATTCTCATGCCCCAT
Organism: Dendrobates tinctorius; assembly: GCF_039654945.1. NCBI lineage: Eukaryota > Metazoa > Chordata > Amphibia > Anura > Dendrobatidae > Dendrobates > Dendrobates tinctorius. Next base: position 15,535,928 of record NW_027361751.1, on the reverse strand, counting down.
TGGTGGTTCCGCGCTGACTCGGTATGACCCTCCACAAGGTCAAAGAATATACATTTAGGTCCATATATATTTGGACAGGGACAACATTTTTCTAGTTTTGGTTCTAGTCATTGCCACAATGAATTTTAAACAAAACGATTCAGATGCAGTTGAAGTTCAGACTTTCAGCTTTCATTTGAGGTTATCCACATTAAAATTTGAAGGGTTTAGGAGTTTCAGCTCCTTAACATGTGCCACCCTGTTTTTAAAGGGACCAAAAGTAATTGGACATATTAAATAATTGTAAATAAAATGTTCATTTCTAGTACTTGGTTGAAAACCCTTTGTTGGCAATGACTGCCTGAAGTCTTAAACTCATGGACATCACCAGACGCTGTGTTTCCTCCTTTTTGATGCTCTGCCAGGCCTTCACTGCGGTGGTTTTCAGTTGCTGTTTGTTTGTGGGCCTTTCTGTCTGAAGTTTAGTCTTTAACAAGTGAAATGCATGCTCACTTGGGTTGGGATCAGGTGACTGACTTGGCCATTCAAGAATATTCCACTTCTTTGCTTTAATAAACTCCTGGGTTGCTTTGGCTTTATGTTTTGGGTCATTGTCCATCTGTAGTATGAAACGACGACCAATCAGTTTGGCTGCATTTGGCTGGATCTGAGCACACAGTATGGCTCTGAACACCTCAGAATTCATTCGGCTGCTTCTGTCTTGTGTCACATCATCAATAAACACTAGTGACCCAGTGCCACTGGCAGCCATGCATGCCCAAGCCATCACACTGCCTCCGCCGTGTTTTACAGATGATGTGGTATGCTTTGGATCATGAGCTGTACCACGCCTTCACCATACTTTTCTCTTTCCATCATTCTGGTAGAGTTTGATCTTGGTTTCATCTGTCCAAAGAATGTTCTTCCAGAACTGTGCTGGCTTTTTTAGATGTTTTTTTAGCAAAGTCCAGTCTAGCCTTTTGATTCTTGATGCTTATGAGAGGCTTGCACCGTGCAGTGAACCCTCTGTATTTACTTTCATGCAGTCTTCTCTTTATGGTAGATTTGGATATTGATACGCCTACCTCCTGGAGAGTGTTGTTCACTTGGTTGGCTGTTGTGAAGGGGTTTCTCTTCACCATGGAGATTATTCTGCGATCATCCACCACTGTTGTCTTCCGTGGGCGCCCAGGTCTTTTTGCATTGATGAGTTCACCAGTGTTTTCTTTCTTTCTCAGGATGTACCAAACTGTAGATTTTGCCACTCCTAATGTTGTAACAATTTCTCGGATGGGTTTTTTCTGTTTTTGCAGCTTAAGCATGGCTTGTTTCACCTGCATGGAGAGCTCCTTTGACCACATGTTTCCTTCACAGCAAAACCTTCCAAATGCAAGCACCACACCTCAAATCAACTCCAGGCCTTTTATCTGCTTATTTGAGAATGACATAATGAAGGGATTGCCCACACCTGTCCATGAAATAGCCTTGGAGTCAATTGTCCAATTACTTTTGGTCCCTTTAAAAACAGGGTGGCACATGTTAAGGAGCTGAAACTCCTAAACCCTTCATCCAATTTTAATGTGGATACCCTCAAATGAAAGCTGAAAGTCTGAACTTCAACTGCATCTGAATTGTTTGGTTTAAAATTCATTGTGGTAATGTCTAGAACCAAAATTAGAAAAATGTTGTCTCTGTCCAAATATATATGGACCTAACTGTATAAATCCAAAATTCCAAGGCACGTGAATAGGAGGGATAAAACATAATTCTTGTATAGTCCTTAAAAAATAGCATGGTGAAATGCCAAAACGAGGTAGACTATATAATAGTTTGTGTGAGTTTCTTCCGGGTACTCGAACAAAATGTATTAAAATATAACTTTGATTTGTTGATATAAAATACCCAAAAGTGCACTTAAACAAAACCACCACATCAAGATGCATATAATATAGACAAACATATAAGTAGAAGAGCCTAAAATAGGATTTAAAAAAAAATAAAATGGGGGTGCGACTTAAAATCCGCTTTTAGGCTGCGTTCACACATTCAGGTTTTTACCGCGCGTTTTTGCAGCGAAAACGCAAAAAAACAGCATCCCATGCAATCCTATGGCATTCCGCAATGCTGTGCTAATGCTGCGGATTTTCCCACAGCGGAATTGCATCGCGGAAAAATCCGCAGCATGCTCATTAATTTGCGGAATCGTGGCAATTCCGCCCACATAGGAATGGATTCTTCTGCTTACTTTCCGCATGTGGCTGTGCCCACCATGCGAAAAGTAAGCAGAACATTTGCTGATGGTATCCACGGTCCGGAGTAGAGGAGACTGTCGTCCGGGCTGTGGGTACCATATCATTGTAAAAAATAGAATTAAAATAAAACAATCGGGTTATATTCACCTTCGACATCCCGCGCAGCGTCCCCAGGCTTCAGCGATACACGTGACAGCTCCCGTTCCCAGTAATGCATTGCGATGACCTTTACTGACGTCGCATCTCGCGATGCTGTAGCTGTCTCGCGAGACCGCGACGTCATCAAAGGTCATTGCCGCAATGCATCACTGGGAACGGGACCTGTCGTAGCATCGCGGAGGCCTGGGGACGCGGCGCGGGACGTCAGAAGGTGAATATAACCCGATTCTTTATTTTTTTAATTATTTTTAACATTAGATCTTTTTACTACTGATGCTACATAGGCAGCCTCAATAGTAAAAAGTTGGTCACACTAGTCAAACACTGTGTTTGACGAGTGTGACCAACCTGTCAATCAGTTCTCCAAGCGATGCTACAGATCGCTTGGAAAACGCTAGCATTCTGCAAGCTAATTACGCTTGCAAAGCGCTAGTTTTTCCGCGTGAACATCGCGTGAATTTAAAATGCTATTTTCCCGCGGAATGGAATTCCGGAATTCTCGCGGTAACTTCCGCGAGAGTTCCGCTACGTGTGAACCCAGCCTTACGGTAGCTTACATGGGGGGGTGGTGGAGGCGAGGTGGCAGGGTTGCTGCTGCAGGAAGCTGGCGGCAGTGGAGGCCACTGGCCCCAGTGTGGTAGGAGGTGGTGTTCAGCAGAGGTAGGAGTGGGGTGATGCTGCGGGCCCCAGGCTGGTAGGTAGGAGGTGGTGTTCGACGGTGCTGGTGCTCCACCAACATTTTGTGAAAGCTCGGAGCTACCGCACTTTCAATGCGATGGACTTCTGGAAAATGGGAGATGGCGCATGTGCAATTGATATCTCAGGAGATGAGATCTTAATCTGTGCTTGTGCTGCCTCTGGTGGTCATTTTTCGTGGAGTCCACTGCATTGAAAAGGATGGTGCAGGGGCTCCGCTGCAGGGGCTCCGCTGACATTTTATGAAAGTCTGGTGCCCCCCCTCATCATTGGACACCACCTTCTACCAGCCTGGGACCTGCAGCATAATGAATAATGGTGCTGAGGTTGGGCGCAGCGGGGCCTGGGACTGTAGCCGCGGTCGGGGGCATCGGGGTCTGGAACGGCAGTCGATGTCTTGGTATCCAGTGAGGAGTGGGACCAAACGTGATGCTGGGGGCGTGTCAGTTCCAAGGGAGAAAGAGGCGTCCAGGCCAAGACCTGCTGACCCGGATATCCGGGGAAAGGCATGCATAAGAAGGAACAGTGCACATGCATCCATGCTTCTGAGCCCATTGGTCGCAATGGAAGTAGGTGAGCAGCAGGAGAACACTGCACAGCAGCATGGAGACACTACTCAGAAGCCCCGTACTGCCCAGGGAAAGACCCATGACAATACGGGTAGTGGCCAGGTGAGTGGTCGGTCCAGCCGCAGGCGGAGATATGCCCCCTTGTGATCCGGTACCTATTTACTGCAAACACTGGTAAGTGATCTTCGTGAATGTTCACTCAGTGACGCAGTCTTCCCCTTATTTTTCTTGTCCTGCCAGGGGAAGAAATGTACAGGAAAGTCAAGGCACAAGTAATGTGCCCTGTGCAGTTGCCCCCTGTCGGACTCCTGTCCGGAAAGGTTATGTCAGCCCAGTGTCCAGCAGACAAGTAAGGCTTTACCAGCACGTTGGGGTAGAGTACATTACCTCATGCTTACCTCCCCTACCCCCCACAGGTAGCGGAATAAATGCCCAACTTTGCCACAAGTCTGAAGGAGATCATTAGGGCGGAATTGAGGGAGTCCATGAAATACTAGGGAGAGAGTTCCAGAGGAAAAGGAAAAGAACATAAATCAGGCTTTCCGGTTTCCGACTCCTCTGTTGACTATATGAGGAATGAGGATTCCTCTGACTCATCTTTTTCATCATCTTCCTTGGAGGAGGACTCTGGATGCTTCTGCTTCCCCTTAGCCCGCGTGGACAAATTAGTAAAGGTGGTCAGAGGCACTATGGGGGTGGTAGAGCCCAGGCCGGAACGTTCTTTGCAGGACGTCATGTTTGAGGGACAAGATCAGAGGGGGCGTAGGTGTTTCCCCCCCCTTAAATGGGGAAGCCGTCCCAATGATTGGCGATTCCCGTGGTGGGTAGATTGTCTGCCTTCTACCCAGCCTGGTCATGAATTACCAATAGTGACTGGGTGCATAGTCTAATATCATCAGGACTAAGATTAGAATTTTCTTCTGTTCCACGGGATGAATTTATGGTAACCCCACCCCGGTCCCCTCAGATCAGGCTGCCCTAGAGGCTGAGGTCCTGGAACTATGTCATAATGAGGTCCTGGAAGAGGTTCAGGGGTCAGAGAGGGGTAGAGGATTCCCCCCCCCCCCCATATTTTTGGTTCTGAAACTGGATGGCTCCTTCAGGACTATCATTAATCTTAGAGCCCTGAATGAGTTTTTGATAGTGAGACCCTTCAAGATGGAATCGATTGGCTCGGCAGTAAAACTAATTTATGAAAACTGTTTTATGGCCGTGTTGGATCTAAAAGATGCATACTACCTTGTGCCTATTCACGCAGATCATTAGCATTTCCTCAGGGTGGCAGTAATCATGGAGGGTGCAGTCTTACACTTCCAGTTTATGGCTCTTCCCTTTGGCTTTGCGGTTGCCCCTCTTGTTTTCTCAAAGATGGTTGCCGAGGTCATTGCCCACCTCCGTGAGACTAACATCTTGATTATTCCCTTCTTGGACGACTTATTGTAGGCAGGTCGGCAGTTCATTGTCTAGTTCAGGTAGAGAGGACAATGTCCACTCTAGAACACTTGGGGTGGCTACTAAACATAAAAAAATTTCGGCTACAACCCTTAAAAGTGCAGCAGTTTTTGGGGCTCATTTTGGACTCAAAAAGGCAGGAGTGTTGTCTACCGTCTGACAAGCTGATTGGCTTTCGTCACCTGGTTCTGAGAGCGTCAAACAATCCCAGCATGTCCCTTAGGCAGACTATGTCCCTGTTGGATCCCCTAACTTCATGCATCCCGGCGGTCTGGTGGGCGCAATTTCATACAAGGACCCTACAAAAAGACATCTTGGTTAATGATAGGGCCCTTGGGGGGGGGGGGGCTGTTCATGCAGGGACGGCATCTAATGGAAGTAACAGCGCCTGTTTCAGATAGCAGAGGAGCATTTTCTATCTTTTACAGCGCTGCACATAAAAGGAAAGGACAATACCAGGGCAGACTTTGAGCCGCAACTTGCTAAGCCAGGGAGAATGGACGCTAAAAAGTGCCATCTTCTACCAGATTGTGCGAAAGTGGGGTCGGCCGGACATAGACCTCTTTGCCAGCAGGAGAAACAGGAAAGTAAAATGATTCTTTTATCTGGACCCCAGAGAGAGTCCTCTGGTGGTGGATGCCTTCCTGCTAAAGTGGGACTTCAACCTGGGTTATGCCTTTCCCCCTTAGCTCTTTTGCCTCTAGTGGTGAGGAAAATCAGGGAAGACAGGGCAAGGATTATAGTAATTGCCCCCTTTTTGCCCAGGAGAGCATGATTCTCATGGCTAAGGACCATGTCAGTCTCTGATCCATGGGTGCAACCGGCACATCCGGATCTACTCTCCCAGGGTCCAGTCTACCAACCACAATTGGTGGGGCTCCACCTGACGGCATGAAATTTGAAAGGTCATTACTAAGGGATAGAGGATTCTCCCCCAATTTAATAGCCACCCTTCTGAAAAGTAGGAAGGTAATTACAACCAGGATCTATGCCAGGACCTGGAAGAAATTTCTAGCTACCTCAGAATTTAGAGCTGGGAAGGGGATGCCAATAGGCCAAATTCTGGAGTTCCTTCAGAAGCGTCTGGAGATGGGTCTTTCCACTAGTACCCTTAAGGTGCTGGTGTCAGCACTGGGGGCCTTATTTAGCTGCAACATCGCTAGTAACTACTGGGTCGCCAGGTTTATTAAAACCCATACATAGAGAAAGGTTTATGCCATGGGACTTGAACTTGGTGCTCACAGCCATAACTGAGGCCCCATTTGAGCCCATTATATCTGCCTCGGCAACACTACTCTCCCTCAAGGTATTCTTCTTAGTCGCATTAACATCGGCACAGAGGGTGAGTGATATCCAGGCTCTTTCTAGACTCACGCCATATAGTCAGTTCCTGGAGAACATGGTCGTGCTTAGGCCAGATCCAGCTTACTTACCCAAGGTTGCCTCAAGATTCAACAGGTCGCAGGAGATAGTTCTTCCTTCTTTCCTCCCCCATCCTACTAACCAGAAAGAAAGGAAGCTCCACACTTTAGACGTTAGGAGATGGCTGCTACAGTACTTATCAGTCACTAATCCTTGTTTGCATACTTCTAGGGCACCAGGAAAGGTCTTAGGGTACTGTTACACTTAGCGATGCACCAGCGATCCCGACAACGATATGGATCGCTGGTGCATCGCTAAGTGGTCGCTAGTGAGCTGCCACAGAGGCAGATCTCACCAGCGACATAGCAGGGGTCGGGGGTCGTTACTTACCTGTCAGACCCGGCGATCCTGACGTCCTCCCGACCGCGTCAACGCGTCGCTCGTCGGCGCCACAGGAAGCCCAGCAGGAAGCGCCCGACAAGAAATGATCCAGGATGTTCTTGCGCGACCAGCGATGAGCAGCGGGGGAGCCGGTCGGAGGTAAGTATCAGACATAGCGATATCGCTAGCAATATCGCTGCTACATCACAAAATCGGTGACGTTACAGCGATATTGCTAGCGATATCGCTATGTGTAACGGGGGCTTTAGAGTGTCAAAGAGCACTTTAGTTAGGTGGATTAGGGAGGCTATTTCTTTAGCATATACATCGAGTGGCAGGCTGGCACTGGAGGGGCTAAGGGGGCATTCCACTCGAGCCATGGCAACCTCATGGGCAGAAAGATCGGAAGTCTCCATCGACCAGATATGTAAGGCAGCTACTTGGTCTTCTCCTTCCACCTTTTGCGATCATTATAGGTTGGATATGGGTGCTTCCTCAGATCTCACCTTCGGTATAAGGGTGCGGCAGGCTGTAGACCCTCTCTAAGGCAGTTATTACCTCTCTGTTATTCTCGCTTGGTCATGTCATGGGAGACCGAATAAAGTCTTAGTTACTTACCGGTAATGGTATTTTTCGGAGCCCATGACAGCACCCTTAGATTCCCTCTGTTCACGTGTGGGTGTGCACTTCTTCCTCTTATTAGTTTACACGTCTCTTAAATTGTTCGGTGTTAGGGTATTGTACAAATTTTTGCCATTAACCATGGTGGTCCTCTTGAGCTCTGTAATCCAACTGATGCGTGGGAGAGGTGCCGCCCTTTTGTATCTGTAGCTTTTCTGTCCCTGAAGGGCGGATCCCCTCTCTCATGGTGCTGTCATGGGCTCCGAAAAATACCGTTACCGGTAAGTAACTAAGACTTTCACATTGGTAATATTAATAATACATATTTTTTTGTTTTGCACCTGCAAAAAGAATTGTGGGGGTGGTCATTTGAATGGTTTGATATAGCTAGACTATAAAACATCTTATACTTTCATAATATTTGGTTGATTCCTCAAAGTAGATATTTTGAAATTTCATAACACAAAGTAACAGGTTGGTAATACACCAATGCAAGGCTCTATTCAAACACCCAAAACTCACACTCACTCCTCCAGACTTGGAATATGTAAAAACATTCAGCCTGAGAGCTAACTGCAAGGCAGTAACATTTTCTGTAGTAAAATTTACAGTCTTAAGTAATCCTGGTGTAAACCAAGATAGTTGGTTGATATCTAAAGCATGAGTTATTTCATTGTCCACCACTTTACATGAATTAAAGTGGACCTGTGAGCAGGAAATTCCACCCTTTAAATAAACGCAAGAGTGTAAACCCCCAAAATGCTTATTCTATTCATACCTTGTTTTTAGTAATTAGTTGAAGCATTTTTCAGAAATCCATATTTAAAGTTTTAATCGCAAGTTCAGCAGGGCGGGAACTGCATGCCCAGCTCTGCTGTGCGCTCTCCCTTTTTCCTGCTCGTTGCCATCCTCCAGTCTTTAACAGGTCGCTATTCTCTGTAACCTGTCTCCCCTGCACATGCACCTTATTGCCCAATCTGATTAGAAGGAGGTGTATGCGCATTAAGCTCTTGACGATGTTGTGGGGGCCAGTCCTTTGATTTTGCAACGTCATTAGGAGCTTACTGCTCATGCTCCACTCCTTTTGATGACATGACTGCACCTGCACAGCGGAGATGGGTCACTGAGAAAAGTGTGACCTGTCAGTTAAAGACCAGAGGGCAGCATGGAAAAGTGAGAACACACTGTAAAGCTGGAAGTGCAGTGCCCGCCTTGCTGCACTTGTGATTAAAACTTTTTAGGATGGATTACTTAGAAATGCCCCAACGAAATTCTACAAGCAAGGTATGAATGTGATAAGTGTCAAAGGGCCTTTACATTCATACCTTTAGTTGGGGATCGAATATTTTGTTGACAGGTCCTCTTTAAAACTGTAAAATATTATTGAGATACTTATTGAATTTATCTGATGGTGAGTCAGATGTCCCAATTGTTCATCAATATTTTCTTTTTCCAAGGTTCTTAAACGTTAAAACCACATTTGGCCATTACTTTCCTGTAAAAAGAAAAAAACATGCCAATAAGTTACATACAGTTGTGCTCAAAAGTTTACATACCCCACAGAATTTTTGCTTTCTTGGCCTTTTTTCAGAGAATATGAATGGTAACACCAAAACTTTTTCTCCACTCATGGTTAGTGGTTGGGTGAAGACATTTATTGTCAAACTACTGTGTTTTCTCTTTTTAAATCAAAATGACAACCCAAAAAGTCCAAATGACCCTGATCAAAAGTTCACATACCCTGGTGATTTTGGCTTGATAATATGCACAGAGGTTGGCACAAATGAATTTGAATGGCTACTGAAGTTAACATCCTCACCAGTGTCCTGATGCTTGTAATCAATGTGTGTGCATAAAAGCTGAGTGATTTTCTCTGATCCAGACAGATTCTTGCATCTTTCATCGAGCCACTGACAAGTCTGGATTGTAATTCATGGGGAAAGCAAAACAATTGTTAACGGATCCACAGAAAAAAGTGGTTGAACTGTATAAAACAGGAAAGGGATACAAAAAGATATCCAAGGGATTAATAATTCTAGTCAGCAGTGTTAAAACTTTGATTAACAAATGGAAAATCAGGGGCTCTGTAAAAACAAAATGATGGTCTGGTAGATCAACAAAAATGTTGTTCACAACTGCCAGGAAAATTCTTCGGGATGCAAAGAAAAACCCACAAATAACATTAGCTGAAATACTGGACTTTCTGATAACTAGCGGTGTGGCTGTTTCAAGATGCACAATAAGGAAGCACTTGGGCTGCATGGTCGAGTCGCCAGAGGAAAGCTATTACTGCGCAAATGCCACAAAGTATCTCACCTACAATACGCAAAACAGCACAGAGACAAGCCTCAAAACTCCTGGAACAAGGTCATTTGGAGTGATGAGACTAAAATTGAACTTTTTGGCCACAACCATAAGCGTTACATTTGGAGAGAGGTCAACAAGGTCTATGGTGAAAGGAACACCATTCCTACTGTAAAGCACGGAAGTGGATCGCTGATGTTTTGGGGATGTGTGAGCGACAAAGGCACAGGAAACTTGGTCAAAGTTGAAGGAAAGTTGAATGCAGCACGTTATTAGCAAATACTGGAGGCAATGGTACGTACTTGGATGTTCCAACATCACAACGATCCTAAACACAAGGACAAGTCGACCTGTCATTGGCTACAGCAGAACAAAGTGAAGGTTCTGGCGTGGCCATCTCAGTCTCCTGACCTCAATATAATTGAGCCACTCTGGGGAGATCTCAAGCGCGCAGTTCATGCTAGACAGCCCAGGAATTTACAGGCGCAGGAGGCTTTTTTGCCAAGAAGAGTGGGCAGCTTTACCATCTGAGAAAATAAAAAACCTCATCCACAACTACCACAAAAACTAAAAGCCGTCATTGATATTAGAGAGGGCAGTACACGGTATTAAGAAATGGTCTATGTGAACTTTTGATTAGGGTCATTTGGATGTTTTGGGTTGTGATTTATGATTTAAAACGAGAAAACACAGTAGTTTGACAATAAATGGCTTCACCCAACCATTAACCATGAGTGGAGAAAAAGTTTTGGTGTTATCATTCATATTCTCTGAAAAAAGGCCAAGAAAGCAAAAATTCTGCCAGGGTTTGTAAACTTTTGAGTACAACTGTACATGTAACATTGACTACGAAAACTCCGTGGATGTTTTTCTCCGGCAGATTTTTATTTTTATAATATTTTTTTTTTTTTTTTTTTATAAAAACCTAGTTGTCCACTTTCCAGTTGGCACAAGTCCAGTGGGTACCAGTTTGCCTTGTGACTGGTTGATGGCATTACATGTGTTTAATAGATTCATTACCCTAAGAAAAGCAGCGCCTCTAGTACCCAAATAGCGTGTTTGCTGAAGGGTACAGGCAATAATCCATGACATGGGCCCAGCGTCTTTTACCTTCACGCGTCATATACTTTGCTGTCCGTTGAGTGATCGTACT
>NW_027361751.1:15182500-15520000 GCF_039654945.1 Dendrobates tinctorius | reverse complement strand
TCATAAATTTAGATATTCTATGTACGGGCCTAATGAAAGAGGACGTTACACCTTCTTTGTGTTCCTTTCCAACCCCACGCCATTTTGGGATAATTTTTTTTTTTCTCCTTGACAGATGTTGATCTTTGACAACAATGATGGTGAAACAATCGTTATAGTTCGCAATGAAGTTGTAATTTCCATTCCTTTTTGCCCATGTGGACTATCGCATCATACTGTTAGGCTATGTGCACACGCTGCGGATTCACCCGCGGATTTGTATCTGCGGATCCGCAGGTAAAACCGCAGCTGAAATGACCTGCGGATCCGCAGGTAAAACCGCAGCTGAAATGACCTGCGGATTGGCCAGCGGTTTTCCCCTGCGGTTTGACACCTGGACAATGGAATAGGTGGCAAACCGCAGCGGAATCCACAGAAACCGCAGCTTTTCCGCATTTGAAAAACCGCATGTGCACAGCGGGTTGTAAATCACATAGACTTACATTGTACTGTACACTGACTGCAGAACTGCTGTGGATCCGCAGAGGCCAAATCCGCAGCAGAATCCGCAGCGTGTGCACATAGCCTTAGAATTGAGCCAGCTAAATACAATTACAAAAAAAAACAACCACTGTCCGTAATAAATGTCAAGTGTCGCACCAATGTATAAAAATACAGTAAATGCTTTATTGATTACTCATTGTTTATCCACATAGAATACAAACAGCACATAAGAAACAGACACAAGGATATGAAATGGCCTATTAGGAAGGTTGAGGAGCAGCAAAAAGAGAAAACAACAAGGCTGCCAATAAAAAAAGGGCAGTACTGGCCTGTGATGGTCCGGTTATATGATTGATACAAACATCAGGACCTAATGCAGCAATGACAAAGGTCAATATCATAGGACAAGTTCTAAAAACAAAAAATTCATGGATGGTGGTTTCGCTACTCCACCACGTCACATTCCAGTGTGTGTTTTTCGCATTGGCTTTCTCAGTGAGTGGAGGAGATTGTGCTCCTTTTATCTTCCTGTGTCATGTATGTTATTTTTATTGTATATGGATAATCCTTTTGTAATCAAAGTATTTATTGTATTTTTCATAATAAAGCTTCTTCAGGTTAATTATGGACACTGGCCATCTTTTTGGTAGCTGAAATTATTTAATGTTTGGATAGGAGAAGAGACAAAGATGGCTCAAGCGAATGTTGGTCTCTGAACTCACTTTCTCCTTCGCCTCATTGGGGGACACAGGTACTGTGGGTGTATGCTACTGCCGCCTGGAGGCTTACACTAAGTGAAAAAAAGAGGTTGGCTCCTCCTCCGCCGTATACACCCTCGCCCTGATTGCGGGCGGAAATCAGTTTTTTGCTTAGTGTCTGTTGGAGGCACACGTCGGTCTGTCTCAAGACTTATTTTTTTTTTTTTCTTTTTCCCCATGAAGATAAGACAGGGGCGACGGACTCTATTGAAAGGGTCCAATCTCCCCAAACCAACAATGGGCGAGTGTCCCTCCACGTATCCTCTCCCACAACGGGGATTTTTTTCTGGATGTTCCTTTTTTCGTATGAAGATGAGATAGGGGCGACGGATCTTATTGAAAGGGTCCGATCTTCCCCAAACCAACAATGGGCGAGCACATGCGAGTGTCCCTCCACGTATCGTCTCCCGCAGCGTGGGATATTGTCAGACCACGGAGGTGAGATACGGGCGACGCACCCTATTGAAGGGGTCCGATCTCCCCAAACCAACAACGGGCGAGCACGTGCGAGTGTCCCTCCACGTATCCTCTCCCGCACCGTGGGACATGATGCCAGACTTAGCCCTGTCCACCCGAGGATATTGAAACTCTAGGCTGCATAGAGGCACAAGCGTAGTCCGTGTGGCCCCCACTGCCCCACCAATGCTAAGACTGCGGTGGGGCAAGGCGGCGGACGGTCCCTCTCCTTACCCCTTGAAGGGGTTAGATGGAGCTAGGGTGCCTGCGCCATCCTTGTTTCATATGGCCCCCCTCCCCTCTACCTAAGCTGGATGGAGGTGGATGGCCAGGGAGGGCTCTTGCCCTTAGCTTCTCCCGAGCAGCAGCAGAGACGGGCGTCCGGCAGCAGCATATCCGGTCCCAGGCTTGAATCTGGAGTCCGGCGGTTCAGCCCGACCCCCCCCCCCCCCCCGGGCGGATAGTAAAAATCGAGGCCGCGGCTTCAGCCGGCGCGTGGAAGTCCCCGCCCCCGGCGTCGCGTCACGGTGGCCCCGCACCCGGTAGCCTGGGCAGACGCCAAAGAAATTTAGGCCCTGGCTTCAGGCTGAAGCTAGGCCGCAAAAGGAAGTGCTGTCCGGGGGCCTGCCCGCAGTGCTGGAGCGCAGATTGAAGAGATGCCTCGTACGCTGAGGACACAGGACTGGGGTAAGTGCTGCCCCCTAGCCCCACAGAGAGGCCGCGCTAACAGAAGCAAAGAGCGCCCTTCCCCGGCGGATGCCTGACAAGTACAGCATGTCAGGAAAACCTAAGACGCATACGTTCTTATACGCTGCATGCATCTCCTGTCGGTCCGTTTTTCCGCGGGCGCAGACCAAGCGAGTATGCGAAGCTTGCGAGTCCGAACGTGCTCAGGAGCCCTCCCCTGCGACCGAGCCCCGGAATGGGTGTTATCACTGTCGCAATCTATGGCGTCACTTACGAGAGCAATGGAGTTCCTTCGGGCCCCAGATAGGGGCAGGGACAGTGGCTCGCCTGTCTTAGAGGGGTTCTCTACCTCACAGGAGCCTCCGGCGTGCAGGGGCCACTCTCACTCCGGGCCGACCAGGGGGAAAACGAACCCATACGGCGTCTCCCGATCCATCCGGTGCCTCGGCATCTGTGAGCTCTGATTCTCGCTCCCCGTCACCAGCAGTTGATAGCGAGCAAGGCTCGGACTACAACTCGGACGTGCCTCTTAACCCAGATACGCCGGGTGGTCAGGAAACGGTTAACAGTCTCATAGAAGCCGTCAACCACACTCTTGGGATTGAGGTTGATTCCACTCTGGCTTTGGGCCATAAGGTGTCATTTAAGCGAGTCAGGCGTCCCCATAGAGTATTTTGCACTCACCCTGAATTTGAGGACATAGTGTAACGACACAGAGAAAGGCCGGACAGACGATTCTCGGGCCAGAAGGCACTCGAGGCAAAGTATCCTTTTGCCCCGGATCTCCGTAAAAAGTGGACGGAATCCCCAACGGTGGATCCACCTGTTTTGCGCTTGGCTACAAAAACTCTACTATCCGTACCTAGTGGTTCTTCTATTAAGGATCCCACTGATCATCTCATAGAGAACTTGGCTCGCTCAGTGTTGAGGCATCAGGATCCGCACTCTCTCCCTCGTTCGCAGTAACATGAGTAGCCAAGGCCATGGTCTTTTGGTCAGAATCATTGAATAGAGCCTTGCAAGACATAGACCTACCAGCTGAAGTACCAGAAATCACAAGTAAGATAGCCATGACGTGGGACTAACTTGATCAATGCATCTTTAGATGCGGCCAACTGCGTGGCACTTGCGGCCGCAAATGCAATCTCCATTAGGAGAGCGCTATGGTTAAGGACATGGCGAGCCGATTCAGCCTCAAAAAGTCCTTGACAGCGCTACCATACCAGTGTGGATGCCTGTTCGGAGAGAAGTTAGATAAGCTCATCTCCGACTCCACAGGAGGCAAGAGCAGTTTTTTTTCCTCAACAAAAGGTCAAACCGCCGTTTCAGGCGCGTTTTCGGGCCTTTCGCAACCCCGGGTGGACTATGGCGGCTAATTTCGCCCCGTCAGGGCGCCCCAACCAAAATAAGGACCGATAAGTCTCATATAGATCGAGGGGATTCAGGTCCCAAAGATCTTCAGCCCAATGACTCGGGGCATTAGTCAGGCGGCACCAGCAAGGTAGGCGGCCGCCTACGCCGGTTTCACCACGCCTGGCTCAGTGTCGCACACGACACATGGGTGAGAGAGCTGGTGTCCAGAGGGTACAAGATAGAATTTGTCAGGTACCCCCAAAAATGAATTTTTCTTTCCTGTTTTCCCAAAGTGGATACCCGGGCAGAGGCTCTACTAGGAGCCATCAATTCGCTCAGCCACAACAGAGTCATCATTCCGGTACCGGAAAACGATAAGACTCAGGGCTTCTATTCCAATCTGTTTGCAGTCCCCAAAAATGATGGGACTGTCAGGCCCGTTTTGGATCTAAAGCTCCTGAACAAATTTATCAGGATCAGACATTTCCGGATGGAGTCTCTCCGTTCAGTCATATTGGCAATGGGGCAAGGAGAGTACTTGGCCTCTCGATATCCAGGATGCCTATCTACATATCCCCATTTTTTCCTCCGCATCAAAGGTTTCTACGCTTTGCCTTCAACGGTCTACATTTTCAGTTTGCAGCGCTGCCCTTTGGGCTAGCCACTGCCCCCAGAGTGTTCACAAAGGTCATGGCAGTCCCCATGGCCATCCTGCACTCCCGGAGCATAATCGTAATTCCCCTACTTATACTATCTCTTGGTCAAGGGCCCTTCAAGGCGGGCATGCAAGGAAAGTGTCAGCATCACGCTAGATACTCTTTCCCGCTTAGGGTGGTTCGTCAGTGTAAAGAAGTCATCCCTTGTTCTAGCCCAGAGAATTCCCTTTTTAGGGATGATCTTCGACACTTGCGAGGGGTGGTAATTCTTCCTCAAGACAAGGCCCTAGCCCTCCGGCAGGGAGTGCGGGTACTGCGCCAACCAGTCCCTCACACCATCCGTTCATGCATGAGGATTCTAGGAAAAATGGTGGTGGCGATGGAAGCGATCCCATTCGCCCAGTTCCATCTTCGCCCCCTGCAGCACGCCCTCTTGTCATCCTGGGACAAGAACCCGTTCACGCTCGATCATCGGTGCCGGTTAACCTCTCAGGTCAGACAGTCACTAGAGTGGTGGACAATCAGTTCCTCCCTTCTTCAGGGGAAACCCTTTCCCCCAGATCATTTGCTGGTGGTCACAACAGATGCCAGCCTCCTCGGCTGGTTAGCGGTTTTTCGCCACCACACGACCCAGGGACAGTGGTCACCGCAGGAGGACGTCTCCTGATCAACTTGTTGGAGATACGGGCGATCCGGCTGACTCTGCAACGGTTTCATCACCTTTCTAGCAGGCCGCCCCATCCGGATTCAGTCGGACAACGCAACGGCGGTGGCTTACATAAATCACCAAGGGGGCATTCGCAGCAGGGCAACCATGCGTGAGGTAGGGCATGTGCTTTGCTGGGCCGAGAGAAACCGCTCGGTGATATCGGCGGTCCACATCCCGGGGGTAGAGAGTACTGGGCGGCAGACCTTCCTCAGCCGGCAGGGGCTTGCATCACTACACCCAGAGGTCTTTCAGCAGATTTGCTAACGGTGGGGAACACCGGATGTGGATCTGATGGCCTCCAGGGTGAACGCCAAGGTGTCCGTATTTGTCGCTCTGTCCCGGGACCCACAGGCAATCGCCGTGGGTACGCTGGTTCTGCTATGGAATCAGTTTTGCCTCCCATACCTATTTCCCCCGCTGCTACTACTTCCGAGGGTCATCAAGAAGATCAAGGCAGAAGGGGTGCCAGTGATTCTGCTGGCCCCAGACTGGCCTCGTCGGGCTTGGTACGCAGATCTAGTGCAGCTGCTCGTCGACGTGCCATGGCGATTGCCAGAGCGCCCAGATCTACTTTCTCAGGGGCCGATCTGACACCTGAACTCAGGGGCCCTGTGTTTGAAGGCTTGGCCGTTGAATCTTGGATTCTGACGCAGGCAGGGTTTGGGCACAAAGTGGTTGCTACGATGGTTAGCGCCCGGAAGCCTGCCTCAGCACGAATTTACCACCACACCTGGAAGGTTTTCTTCTCATGGTGTCGGGACCACGGTTGTTCTCCACTGAGATTCTCCATCCCTAATAGCTTGGCTTTTCTCCAGTCTGGCCTAGACTCAGGCTTGGCCCCCAGTTCTCTCAGGAGACAGATATCTGCTTTAGCCATCCTTTTTTCAGCGCAGGATTACTACCAACTTGCAGGTAAAGACTTTCATCCAGGGGGTCGCCCACTTGGTACCTCCCTATAAGGCATCTATGGACGCCTGGGACCTTAACCTGGTCCTAAGTGTTCTGCAGGAAGCTCCATTTGAGCCGCTACAGGATGTCTCTTTATTATACCTTTCGTGGAAGGTGGTGTTCCTGGTAGCTATAACAACAATCAGGCGGGTCTCTGAGCTGGCAGCGTTATCTTGCCGTGCTCAGTTTCTGACCTTTCACAAAGACAAGGTGGTTCTTAGACCAGCTCCTCCTTTTTTTGCCAAAAGTTATTTCCTCGTTTCACATTAATGAGGATATTGTCTTGCCCTCTTTCTGTCCAGCACTGGTACACCGTGTGGAAAAGGCCCTGCATATGTTGGACCTGGTGAGAGCACTCAGGAGATACGTGCCTGAAGGTCATGTGCCTGAAGGTCGCAGGAAGGGACTCGCTGCCTCAAAATCGACCATAGCCAGATGGATTCGTTTGGCTATTCAGGAGTCCTACCGCATCAGAGGAGCGCCGATTCCAGCAGGGATCAGAGCACACTCTTCTCGGGCAGTGGGCGCCTCTTGGGCGCTTCGGCACCAGGCTTCGACCGAACAGGTTTGCAAGGCAGCAACCTGGTCCAGCCTGCACACATTTACTAAACATTACAATATCCATACTCAAGCTTCAGCGGATGCGAGCCTGAGTAGAAGGATTCTCCAGTCAGCGGTGGCGCACCTTTAGACCCAGGGACTGCTTTAGGAAGTCCCACAGTACCTGTGTCCCCCAATGAGGTGAAGGAGAAACGTGGATTTTTGTGATAACTCACCGTAAAATTCTTTTCTCTGAGACGCTCATTGGGGGACACAACACCCACCCTGTTAGCCAAGTTGGCTTATGTTTATTTAGTTAATATGCTCTCTGTATGAGATTAGGGTGGTTATTTTCTAGACATTTTGTTACTTGCATTAACGTTGATGTTGTCTGATTTTTGTATTGATCTCCTACTGCTTTTGCACAAAACTGATCGCCCGCAATCGGGGCGATGGTGTATACGGCGGAGGAGGAGCTAACCTCTTTTTTTCAATTAGTGTCAGCCTCCAGGCGGCAGTAGCATACACCCACAGCACCTGTGTCCCCCAGTGAGCATCTCAGAGAAAAGGATTTTACTGTGAGTATCTCAAAAATCCATGTTTCACATCCCTGAAGTATGTTACTACATCGGAATAGATCTACTGGATCCTGAATTTCAGAAAAGTAGAACAGTACGCTACTAAATGCAGTACTTACCATTACCAAGCTAAAGGTCTGATATGTATCAATGGGATTGGTTGGCAGTCTATTGGGTATGAGGGATTCCCCCCCCCCCCCAACTGATGATGTTGGGGGGGTGAGAAAAGATGACAAATGTCCAACCAATCCTTTTGTTTTCCATGTCTTTGCTCTGGCAGCAGTGCTCTCATAAATTGGAAGAGCTCTCAAGCGAGCCAAAGGTTCCAGTGGACGGGTGAGTCCGGAGAGAATGTTGTCAGCAGAAAGATTGTTCAGCCGACATCTCTTTAACGTGAATTCATAGATATTCATAGCAATGTTTAGCTGTCCATGCATTATAGTAGTTCAGAGATGTTGACAAATTCATCAGGTTTTTGACACATAATTTGAGAATGTGTAATATAAAGGCAGAGATTCTGATTCTAGTGATGTCACTTACTGGGCTGCTTGTTGTAGTTTTGATAATCTCTTGCTGATAAAGAGATTTTATCACTGGAGGACTAGTAAATCTGTTGCCATGTAGTTCTCCATATTTATGAGCTCTGTATAACCCCGCCCCACCACTGATTGTCATTTTTTTGCCTATGCACAGTATTCGCAGAAAGCTGTCAATCAGTGGTGTGTGAGCGGGGTTGTACACAGCTCAGCATTAATGGAACTGGTAGATCTGCAGCTGACAAAAGTTGTAATTTTATAAAAATTCAACACAGAGCCCAATAAGTGACACATTGCTGAAATCAGGTTCTCTACCCCTACATTATGCTGCTCTCAGATGAGCTAGTAAAAACTTGATAACAAATTCCCTTTTAGGCTATGTGTACACGATGCAGATATCCAGCAGATCCGCAGCGGATTTTTCTGCGCAGAAACGTTGCATATCCGCATTGTGATGTACAGTAGCATGTTAGTCAATTGAAAAAAAAAAAAAACGCTGTGCAGACGCTGCGGATTTTTCCGTGCGGTTCTCTTGTGGTTCAAAATATGCAGCATGTCACTACTTATGTGCGGTTTTCCACCTGCTCCATTCTCCAAATCCGCAGGGGAAAACCGCAGGAAAAATGCAGGTCATTTAACCTGCGGATTTCTTCAATTCTGCACGGAAAAATCCGCAGGGCTAAAAAGTATGTCTGCGCTTAGCCTGAAAGCGAACCATGTAATCCCTATATATTCTAAACCCACCGCCTTTCACTCCTCTTGTACTGCAGTCCAGCAATTTGTATATGAGCCCATAACTCCCTCCGCATATCCTAAAAGTACAGTTAAAAATCTGCCCCTATTTGTTGGTCAGATCCAGGCAGATGCAGAGGTATAGCCCTCTTTAAAAAGTTCTCGTCACCAGGTCACAAGTGCCCAAGCTTTGCTCTTAAATTATTCCTTTTCCTCCTTTTAAGTATTTTTTTTATTTTATACTCCAATAAACCATTGGAGATATGGGTTTATTAAGGATGTCCAATATGCTATTTTTATTTATTTTAAATTTTTTAACTTCACTAGGGCGCAAGCCACTGGGATTCTCGGGGGCCTGTATTCAGACTGCTCTGCATATTGAACAGCCTTTCAGCAACATCCACTTAGTAGAGAACATAAAAATTAGCATAGTGTGCAACTAAATACAAAAGGCTCATATCTTTGGAACCACAATGCCGACTTTAACCCTTTCACGGCCAATGACAAATTTTTAGGTAGTCGGCCGTGTCCCTGCCTGTGATGCGGGCTCACACACTGAGCCCCCATCTTTCCCTGCACTTAATGGCTGATTTAATCATCCATCAAGTGCCTCTACCAGCCGCTGATGGATCTGACTGGCTGTTAACCAGTTAAATGCTGCTGTCAATCACTGACAGCATTATTTAACACACGCAGACAGGAAATACGTCATTGATTATGCCCGTCACGTGATGGATGGGTTGTCAAGACAGCCAGGCGTCTGCTGAAGACTAATGAGAAAAAAATGAGAACACCAGAATTCCGTTCTCTTTTTTTTTTTTTGGTCGCCACAACATTGCAATGCAGCTCATTGATAATCTATAAAAACAGCCTATCTACTCCAAAATGGTATCAACAAAAACATCAGCCCAGGCTGCAAAAAATATCCCTGCCCCAAATTCTTAAAAATTAGAATGTTAAAGCTCTTGGAAAGTGATGGCAAAAGCAAATTATTATTTTTTTTTTAATAACAAATTTCTGAATTTTTTTTTCACCACTTAAATCAAAAAACAAAACTATACATGTTTGGTGTCTTCCACGTACTGACTTGGGTAATCATATTGCCAGGCCAGTGTTGCCATATTTAACATGGTAAATAAGAAACACTTAGCGTACTTTTTCTAGTACTCCATGTGGCAGAATAAATGGTGTCATTCAAAAGTGCAGTGCGCAAAAAACAAGTCCTCTTAATGATTCAATGACCTGTAAAAGTTAGGACACCTCTGGTCAAAATTACTGTTATTGTGATCAGTTAAGCAAGTTGAAGGTGAAATGATCTCTAAAAGGCCTAAAATTAAAGATGACACATTTCCTTTGTAGTTTTAGGCAAAAATATATGTATATTTTCATCTTTTACATTTTAAAAATTACAAAAAGGAAAATGAACCAAAGCAAATGTTTGGGCACCCCGCATGGTTAGTACCTAGTAGCACCCCTATTTGAAAATATTACAGCTTGTAAACGCTTTTTGTATCCAGACAACAATCTTTCAATTCTTGTTTGAGGGATTTTCATCCATTCTTCCTTGGAAAATTCTTCCAGTTCTGTGAGATTCCTGGGTCGTCTTGCATGCACCGCTATTTTGAGGTCGAGACACAGATTTTCAATTATGTTCAGAGCAGGGGACTGTGAGGGCCATTGTAAAACCTTCAGCTTGCGCCTTTTGAAATAATAATCTTTATTTTTATATAGCGCCAACATATTCCGCAGCGCTTTACAGTTTGCACACATTATCATCGTTGTCCCCGATGGGGCTCACAATCGTAGACTATTGTGTATTTTGACGTGTGTGCAGGATCATTATCCATGTGTAGAAGCCATCCTCTTTTCAACTTCAGATTTTTTACAAATTGTGTTATGCTTGCCTCAAGAATTTGTTGATATTCAGTTGAATCCAATCTTCCCTACCCATGAAATGTGTTCTAGCCAATGGCACAGGCAACAACCTCAAAGCATGATTGATCCACTCCTATGCTTAATGGTTGGAGAGATGTTCTTTTCCTGAAATTCTGTGCCCTTTTTTCCCCACACATACGTTTGATTATTGTGGCCAAAGAGTTATATCTTAACCTCATTGGTCCATAGGACTTGTTTCCAAAATGCAGCAGTCTTGTTTAGATGACTCTTCCAGGAAGGTCAAATTTATGCAGGTGTCTCCGAACAGTAGAATAAGGCACCAGAACTCCAGAGTCTGCTCAATCTTTCTGAAGGTCTTTCAGAGTTCTGCAGTGGGTTCTGATTTGCCTCTTTTGCAAGAACCCATGGCTGCTGTTTTTTGGCACAAGGTGGAGGAGGCTGGGTTTTTATAAAGCTGGGAAATTTTATATCACCTGGCCTTTCCTAACAGTGATAGTGAACAAGCCATAACCCTAACAAGCTAATTACGGTCTGAAACCTTGGTCAATGTTATCTGACCACACAAATCTAAATGACTGCCCAAACTTTTGCCTTGGCTTATTTTCCTTTTTGTAGTTTTTACAATGTAAAAGATGAAAACATATAGATCTCCTAAAATACAAAGGAAATGTGTTATCTTTAACATTTTAGAGATCATTTCATCTTCACCTTGCATAACTGTTCACAATAACAGAAATTTTGAGCATGTGTGCCCAAACTTTTACATGCCTCTGTGTCTGGCTGAAAAACTAAAAGAGTAATGACTTTTATAAGAGGAAAAATGGAAAATCACTGGGGAGGGTAAAGGAATAAAAAAAAGAAAAAGTAGAATACTCAGGGAAGCAGTGGATACAAATGAAGAACAAAAACTGGCCACTTTTGACCTGGTGACAGGTCCTCTTTAATGGTCATCTCTCCAGGCTTTGTGGTCAGTTGAGGTCATACTCCAAAACACGATTATTAGATTTTGCTATTATTATGAATTTGCACAATTAGCCACGTCAGTGATTGTTGTGGCGTAGAGGAGGCCGTACAGTTCAGCACATGAATCATCCCTTGTTTCCGCTGTGTCTCTGATGCATGTTAGATGCTTGATAAAAGTTTGCAGACGTTTTGTTCTTCAGGCTTTCCACGCTGGACCAAGCCTTGGCACAGTGTGTACGTCTGTTTATATCTCAGCTATTTACTCTAATTTACCGATGCTCATTCTTCTTTTAAAATGGATTAAATGGAGGCGAGCGGTGCTTTTAGTGGCAGCCGTTCTGGTGTAAAGGGAAGCTTGTGAGACCGGCATTGTTCCTTAAGTGGCTCCCTTTGCAATACGTAATTTGTACAATTTCCTTTTTATATTCGCTTCTGTGACTACTTGTGGATGCGCAGTTGTGCGTTCTGGCTTCGGTTAATATAGACACGATAACAAGACTGCAAATACTGTTGATGCGTCTGAGTTAAGAAAGTGCACTTAACTGCTGGTTAAATGCTTGTGCTGCACACGAGACCTCAGCCGGCTCTCGGTGTATGGCCCCATTAAGCTGGGTAGTAATGGAGGCAATGGACCCTTGTTTTTTATTTTTTCTTTAATTTTTCTTTTAACCTAAACCTTGAATATTGACGAGCCAGGATTGGACTTGCTCTGCTCTTATTGCCGGCTAAACTCAACAGGAAATAAAGGCGGCTTTCTAAGGGTATTACCGTATGTGTTCACTATATAAGTACCTTTTAAAGGTGGCTCATGGATTTTCTTTATAGGGCACTATAGGTTGATGATACTTTTCTATATGATGAATCCGATTTGTGGTTAAAGAAATCTTCAAATTTTTGTAAAAAAAAAATTGTATTGAATATACAAGCTAAGTTTTTCAGCACTTTATTTTGTGCCGAAAAAACCCCCTCGCCTTATACACGAATCACTTGTCCCAGAGGGCCGGCGGGCGAGCAGCTGGTCGCAGGAGGCGGTGGCTGCAGCTGTAACTGTGCCCGCTGCTAAAGAGAAATTAATATTCATTTCTCTTATAGCGCTCACAGCCCGCAGCCGCCGGCTTCCAGAAGACCTCCTACTCGCCTTCCTGCACGTCCTCGCTGCATCTCGTTGGTTCCGGCGCCAGCAGCATTTCCGGCCGAGCAGTCAGGTGGCCCCACTCATTAAGGTAATAACTATGCTCCCATAGGCGTGGAGTGAATATTCATTAGCTTAATGAGCTCGACAGGAAGAGCTGCTTGTGCCGGAACGAGATGCAGTGAGGGCGTGCAGGAAGGTGAGTAGGATGTTTGTTTTTAACAGGAATCATGCATAGAAGGATAAGGGATAAGGAGCCATGCATACAAGGACAACGATGGGGAACCATGTGTACAAGGACAGGGACTGGGGAGCCATGCATACAAGGATAGGGGATAAGTAGCCATGCATACCAGGATAGGGATGAGGGGACAATGCATACCCAGCTTATACACAAGTCAATAAGCTTTACCCAGTTTTTTGTGGCAAAATTAGGTGCCTCTGTTTATACTCGGGTTGGCTCATACTCGAGTATATGTGGTATATATTTTTATTTCTATCAAGCAAACTTTTTTAATGTTATGAATTAAAGTGTACATGAAGCATTCATACCCGGCCGTGTCCTTGAAACGGGTTTTCTAGTCCCTCTCACTTCTGCACTGTGCGGTGTTAGATGCTACCAGCTTGGGGTCTGTCGGTCACTTACCAAGGCTTCTTGCACAGTTACGGTATCTGGTATTCTGAACCTGTTCTATTAACTGGAATATGAAGCATGCACACGCCTGCCAGGAACCTGGCAAGTGGCTGACAGAGGCCGCTTCAGTAGGGGTAACTTGCTTGCAAATGCGAAAAAGAGAAATACTTGATAACTTCTTTAAAATGAATATCTGTCTTTTAAAACAATATTTTTTGATGGGTTCAGCATTGGATTATTAATTTAATACACTCCTCAACATTGAAATTGCAGCACCAAGAAGTAAAAGTTGAGGAATTATGGAACTCATAGGATAGATAACATGTTAAAGATATGCAAATGGTGAAGGCGTGGAAACATTTTTAAAACGTCTCAAATAATTCAGTATTGAGAATGAGCACTCTGTGCAGAAATTCCGTACTTACACGGCTTGGCTACTATCAGTGACTATTAATAGTTGTCTGAGAAATACTTTGTAATGCCGAAGGCTCTTCAAAGCATTGTTCCATGAACAAAAGTTCATTTTAATCACCATATCTTGGAATAATAATAATTTCCACAATTGGATGTGTTTAAAAAAAAAAAAAAAAAAAGTCCCTGTGGTGAGATAATCTTATAAATGTGCCCCTGCTATGTACTGTGTTAATGGCTGACCGTACAGGGACATGGTCTGATCATACCACATCTCCTGGGGATGAAGGAAAAGAGAGGATACAGACATTACAGCAGGAGGATCGCTGCTGCTGATTCTTTTTGTGAGTAAAACATTCCCCTACCTGTTTTTAAACAAAATTTTACCTCAAAGAGTAAAATCAGCTGTGATCCCGTGCTGTAATGTCTGTATACTCTTTTGCTTCTTCCGCTGCCCAGGAGCTGTGGTATATCCAGCCTGTTCCTACATGGTCAGACACAGCCATTACAATGGGGCACGTTTAGAAGATTATCTCAAAACAGGAACTTTTTTTTTTTTTTAAACACATCCAATTGTGGAGTATGTTTATTTTATTCCAAGATATGTTGATTTAAAATATACTTTTATTTGTGGCACAACCCCTTTAAGGACACAAATCATCAACATCCACTGCTGGCAGCTTTCTTTGAAATTGCCGACCAATGACTTCCCAGATGTGCTCAATAGGAGACAAGTCTGCAGACTGCAGGCCACGGTAGGATGTTAAGGGCAGGAAGGCAACTTACAGTAGCACGACCAACATGAAGTCTGGCCTGGCACTTTTGTGTGGAAAAACAGCCTCATTTTGTTGATGCTAATGTGAGCATATGCGTAGCTGAAACGTGCTACCATAATGCACGAAAGACCACAGCACCACCTTATCTCCAGTGAAAATTTTTTTATTCATCTGTCAAGCGTGAAATGTTGAAAGGTACCACAATTTACAAGATGGCCAATGTTTCATTCCTCCCGGACCTGAATAACGGTCCTATAGTAGCAGTGATGTGGACTCTCGGTAGAGTAGCTGACAGCACCATGTGGTAGCCTTGAGCTTGATATGCTGAAGGATCAATAATGATTTTCTTAACTACAACTAAGGAGTGTAGTGATCTTTTGTGCAGTCCTGTCTTAATATCCGTCCTATAGAGCACCACCTTCCACCTGGAGTGCCGACCATCACCTTTCTAAAGATGCGACCATGGCTTGCAGTGTTTCCAGACTTGTTTCCCATTGATCACATAGAGGACATCACTGGCCTCTAATTACAATCATGGCCAAAAGTTTAGAGAATGACACAAATATTAATTTTTACAAAATCTACTGCTTCATTTTTTCTAATGGCAATTTGCATATACTCCAGAATGTTATAAAGAGTGATCAGCTTAACAGCAATTACTTGCAAAGTCAATATTTGCCTAGAAAATGAACTTTATCCCCCAAAACACATTTCAACATCATTGCAGCCCTGCCTTAAAAGGACCAGCTAACATCGTTTCAGTGATTGCTCCATTAACACAGGTGTGGGTGTTGATGAGGACAGGGCTGGAGATCAATCTGTCATGATTAAGTAAGAATGACACCACTGGACACTTTAAAAGGAGGCTGGTGCTTGGCATCATTGTTTCTCTTCTGTTAACCTTGGTTATCTCTAAAGAAACACGTGCAGTCATCATTGCACTGCACAAAAATGGCCTAACAGGGAAGAGTATCGCAGCTAGAAAGATTGCACCTCAGTCAACAATCTATCGCATCATCAAGAACTTCAAGGAGAGATGTTCCCTTGTTGCCAAAAAGGCTCCAGGGCGCCCAAGAAAGACCAGCAAGCACCAGGACCGTCTCTTAAAAGTGTTTCTGCTGCGGGATCGGGCTACTAGCAGTGCAGAGCTTGCTCAGGAATGGCAGCAGGCAGGTGTGAGTGCATCTGCAGGCAGGTGTGAGTGCATCTGCACGCACTGTGAGGCAGAGACTCTTGGAGCAAGGCCTGGTCTCAAGGAGGGCAGCAAAGAAGCCGCTTCTCTCCAGAAAAAACATCATGGACAGACTGATATTCTGCAAGAGGTACAGGGAGTGGACTGCTGAGGACTGGGGTAAAGTCATTTTCTCTGATGAATCCCCTTTTCGATTGTTTGGGACATCTGGAAAACTGCTTATTCGGAGAAGACCAGGTGAGCGCTACCACCAGTCTTGTCTCATGCCAACTGTCAAGCATCCTGAAACCATTCATGTGTGGGGTGGATTCTCAGCCAAGGGAATGGGCTCTCTCTCAGTCTTGCCTAAAAAAACAGCCATGAATAAAGAATGGTACCAGAATGTCCTCCAAGAGCAACTTCTCCCAACCGTCCAAGAGCAGTTTGGCGATCAACAATGCCTTTTTCAACATGATGGAGCACCTTGCCATAAAGCAAAGGTAATAACTAAATGGCTCAGGGAACAAAACATAGAGATTTTGGGACCATGGCCTGGAAACTCCCCAGATCTTAATCCCATTGAGAACTTGTGGTCAATCATCAAGAGACGGGTGGACAAACAAAACCCTTCAAATTCAGACAAAATAAAAGCATTGATTTTGCAAGAATGGACTGCTATCAGTCAGGATTTGATCCAGAAGTTGATTGAGAGCATGCTAGGGAGAATTGCTGAGGTCCTGAAGAAGAAGGGTCAGCACTGCAAATATTGACTTGCTGCATTAACTCATTCTAACTGTCAATATAACCTTTTTTTACTCATAATATTATATTTCTGTATGTGATAAAAACATCTGACAAACACACATTAAAACCAGAGGGCAGCAGATCATGTGAAAATATAATATTTGTCATTCTCTAAACTTTTGGCCATGACTGTACACATGGAGATCTTGAGTTCTGTGCCCAAGTGAATACAGAGCCTTCCTCAGACAGCATTAATAACCTGATAGTGGCCAAGGTGTGTAAGCATGGGGATTTCTGCACTTGGAGCTCACACTTGAAAACGTTTCAATTTTTTCCCATAATTTGCATATCATTATCATGTCTATCGATCTTGTGATTTTCAGAATTCCACGACTTTTCCTTTTCGGTGTTGCAATTTCATTGGTGAGGAGTGTGTGTAGAGTGATGGCCCTCTATATCTATCACTTTATTATCTTCAGACCCGTTACAGCATTGGGCTCTTTCAGGAAAGCGTCTTGACTTCCCATTTATCAGAGATCCAACAGACTCTCTTTACGCCATTTTCATCGCTAATAAAAATGCAGCAGACTGCTCAATATTTCCCTTCAAAGTGCAATGTACTGTGATAGGAGCCCTAACACCTGATCTCTGTTACAGACTTTCTGACATTTGTCTGCACAAAATTTTAGACTTCTTGGAATAAAACAAACAAAAAACCTTCTAAATTGACTGAAAGGGTTATTCACATTCTCCCTATCCATCAGGTCCAGCTTAATAATCTTAATAATCTTTGGGAATTTATCAACGGGAACCCTCAGGAATCACGAGAATTGGTGCTCCTGACCTTTGGAAACCAGGCTCTGCAGGACCTGCGCTTTCATCATTTGTTTTTTGTTCTGTCGGAGAAAGCTGAAGTGGAGCGCAACTCTATCGTCCCATATAGGTTCTCATGAACTGGAGATTGAGCCTTTGCATTTCTGCTTCTGCTCCATTCATGACTGATATTTGCAGAGCCTGGTGCTCAGGTTTAGTAAAGAAATGGGGGAAGGTGTACTTTATTTTAATTAATAAAAACACCTGAATAACTTTAGAATATCCACTCCAACAGAGGGAATCCCAGTCCCACATCGGGAATTTAGGGAAAACGTCAGATGCAACCAAAATGCGTGAGCTGGATGGTTTGATCCACCGGACGAACATCACACTCTGACGCCCACCGCAGTGGGTTTTGGTTTCACCTGCATGTATGGTTCTCAGGATTTGGAACCTGGTTCTTGGGTTTGAGAACCCCATTATCAAGATCTCTTGTGGTCTCAGCTGATTGACCATGGCGGTTGGTAGTTGATTAAATAGGAAATAACTTACAGTTTTGGAACTACCCCTTGAGGCCGAGCAATTCGGTTCAGTATTTGTATCTTGTCAGTATATGGATATACCGTAGACCAAGCTGATGGAGCATCCGGTGTAAGTATTAACGTATATGGACATTTATAGGCACCACTATGTATGGCTTTATAATGCTGATTTTAGTTGTTGAAACCAAAAGTAAAAGATAATCCAGAATACAGGGAGAAAGAAGTGACTGATGCTTCAAATCTCATGATGTCTCGCTCATCCATTAGCTGATGATGTACTTTTTTTATGCAGCCTGTAAATGGGATAAAATATGCAAACTTTGTCCGGATTGAAAGATTGCATTCACAATCGCTCATCCCCATGTAGGTGACATCGGCCTGTTTTTGAGCCTTTGCACTTGATTTAGTTTAATTTCTTTTTTTGAGGCATTATTTTATGCTGTAGAGAAACAAATCTACAAAACATGTTTATACAATTTCATGCCTTCTATGTCAAAACTGTCTTGAAGATAGACTGTTTATTTCAACCAATCAGAAGCGTACTACTAATTTGTTTCTGACATTAAAAAACACGGTCTGTGTTGCCCATAGGGATCAGCCATGGCACAGCTTTTATTTACGATCAGGGTACGAGCGTATAAAATTTTTTTTTAACAATTGTCATCCAGAAAGGAAAAAAAAAAAAAACGGATTATCATCTGTCTGACATCCATTTTTATATATCAACAGTTATTAAAATTTACAAGACGAAATGTAGCTTTTTATGGTAAATAACTGAATTGTATCTGTAAAAATATAATGCCAATCAATTAATACTTATGAGATGAGATACTTTTTTTTTTTTTTTTTGTGTGTGCACTCTTGAGTCTGATCCAAAATAGGGCAAAAAGTGCTTGCGGTTATCCACTGAACAGCCCAATTGAACAATATTGGTTCGAGAGCTGTCTGTTTTTATTTCACGGACAGCAAAGGAACCCAAAAAATACAGTCGTATGAACATAGCCCTAGTGAGGTCCAGGTTGCAGAGAATGTGCATTATAAACTACGTCCTGCCATATTACTGTTTTTTTTGTACCCAGATGTCTTTAGAGGAGTTGTTCACTATGTGGGTAATTTCTTCTGAGTCCCTGTTTTTCCCCCAAGTAAAATAATAACTCCTAAACTGTTCTCCGGTCCTGGCACCGTTCCAGTGGTGTCAGCACTGTGTCTCCTGGGGACTGTGTGACATTGTCACGCTATCCCTGTGGACAATTAGCGCTGACTTCACTCTTCCTATCATCAGACATATCACATGCATCCAGTGGAAATGAGAGCAGCAACTCAACTTCCTCCAGATGTATGTGATACGGCCAAAGGAGGGGAGAGTGAATCCAGCATGGCTTGGCCTCAGGGATTGCTTGACATAAGTTTCATGCATTCCCTGGGAGAGCCATTGCCAACATCGGAGGTAAGTATGAGTAGTAGTATTTTCCTGGGGGTATGTAATCGGATTGAGAAGGGATTGTCAGAGTAGTGGACAACCTGTGTACGTAGGATGGATAGAAGCATACCACTGTCAACCTGTTGGCGTCATTGATAAAGTGGTGGTGGTTTAGGGGCCTACTCTGTGTCTGTGCAGGAGATTTACCAGTCGGAGTGTAGCACTACGTGATATTAAACAATGTGCACTCACAGAGAGAGATGTACTGTACATGATGAGACCAGGCCAGTCAGAATGTGGATATTGTTGTGTTTGGTAACTTTAGAGCCACACTTTGTCTTGTTTTATTGCGTTTTATCTGACGGGCCTTTAAAATGGACAAATCTGCAGAATTTCTCCGTAGGTGGGCCTCGGGCTTCTGGTCTGCAATGTCAGTCATTTCTCAGTGGAGAAGTAATTCAATGACCGGTTCACACATTGTTTGACTTTTTTTGTTTCTTGCAGGAAACATGGCTTACTGGACCATAGGGTTATTCTGAACACCTAGCATAATATCAATAATGTAATTATTTGTCTAACAAACCCCTGTTACTACAACTTGATATGTGCATTTTTTTTGCATTGACTTCTATGGACAGCAAAACTATGTCCATCTAAAATGTATCCTTTTATTTGACTATTACAGTATTTTTTTCCTCTAGGTTCCCATGGCAAGGGCCAGCATTCTGTGGCTTATTGGAGAGTATTGCGAGCGAGTGCCGAAAATTGCTCCTGATGTGCTGAGGAAGACTGCAAAAAGCTTCACTAACGAGGACGACCTTGTCAAGTTGCAGATATTAAACCTTGCAGCAAAGCTGTACTTGACTAATTCCAAGCAGGTAAGCCTATGGCAATGGTAAGAGGACACGAGTAATTCTCACGTCAGGCAGTGAACCGTTACTGTTCTTAATATGGAAACGAAGGAATTATATAGTGTATCTGGGAGGATATGTCACTCAGGAGTGAGGGAAACGGTGACCATCTCTGTATAAGCTGCTAATTGTCATCTTCATGATCACTAAGACTTCTGTCATTTAGATTCAGCTAAAAAAACCTCTTCATAGAGTTATTACTGAAAGCCAGTGATAAATGCTCTTTACCAGCTAGGGCTATGGAAATGTAGAAGAAAACAAATGTGGTCAGTTCCTAAGTAACGCTATTGTCATGAAGGCATTGGCTCAGATTCATCATTTGCGTTCTTTGTCTCCTTCTCTGCCATGTTGTATGAGCTGCCATTTTTTTTCGCCAAATTTATGAATTTGGTGCAAAGTCAAAATACATAACTTTCTCCCCGTCTTTAACTGCATTTTGCATCTTTGGCTCCGAAAGTCGCAAAAATTGTCCCAAACTTGCCTACTGAAAAATGCGCTTGGGTGCAACTGGAATGGAGTGAAGTTGAATCAAAGTTTGCAAATATTTTAAAAAGTCGCAAAAGGGGAATCAGGCTGAAACACCTCGACTTCATCCCTAAAGCGGAAAGCAAACATAAAAAACAGTCATCTTGCAATTTTCACATTGGCCGCTGGGATTTTTTTTAGACTAACTTCCAGTCCTTAAGTGAGTCAATATAAATGCTGTGGTCAGGTTCTGACTAGTGATGAGCGAGTATACTCGTTGCTCGGGTGTTCTCTGAGTATTTTGGTGTGCTCGGAGATTTAGTTTTTGTCGAAGTAGCTGCATGATTTGTGGCTGCTAGACAGCCTGACTACATGTGGGAATTCCCTAATAAACAGGCAATCCCCACATGTATTCAGCCTGTCCTCAGCCGCAAATCATGGAGATAAGACAACAAACACTAAATCTCCAAGCATGCCAAAATACTCGGAGATCACCCGAGCATGCTCTGGAAAAACCCGAGCAACGAGTATCCTCGCTCTTCACTAGTTCTGACCATTGTGACGAGGTACATGTGGATTACCTAGATTAACATTAATTTTGTCTCTTAAAGGGCATCTTGTAGGTATGATCCATCCT
This sequence comes from Dendrobates tinctorius, assembly GCF_039654945.1. Taxonomy (NCBI): domain Eukaryota; kingdom Metazoa; phylum Chordata; class Amphibia; order Anura; family Dendrobatidae; genus Dendrobates; species Dendrobates tinctorius. The sequence goes on along the minus strand of NW_027361751.1, from coordinate 15,499,049 downwards.
CCTAAGCAGTCTAAATGGGCATAGGTCATAGGAAGGGGTGTACGCTTTCTTAAGCTTAGATACCGAACTGAATTTTTTTGATTGGTTGTGTGCTGTGGTTCCAGCAAGCCAATGAGGTTTTACCAAATCTTCGGCACGTAAATTGACACGCTGTGCAGATTTATAAATCTGCTGCCGATTCTTTCTGCAGATTCGCATTGTGCATCTCAGGAACTTCAATGTAGTAAGATGCGTCACTGCAGATTTTACCGCTGACTTGGAGGATTTTGACACAAATCTGTTGCAAGGGGAGATCAGCTTTATAGGAGGTCATAGGTAATTTGATTTCCCTCTGGCTGACCCCCCCCCTCCCAAATAACCCAATTTGTAGCTACTTGTAAATGAAACTGAAATATATCAGGAGTTTCTGATAGAAATATTCTCTGGAAAGAAAAATCAGAGAAAAATGTGAGGGAAGATCCAGCACACACTTATGTAGCTGGGGAGCGGATGCGACGTGGGGTCAGCTAGACGCCAATGTTGAAAAGCCCTTAATGCTGCCGAGCTGCGGAGGGTTTACAGGCTGAGACCTCGCCTCTGCTGCCGTGATTACAAGTAATTCCTAAAACGGCTGAAGGCATTTTTCTTCTTCAGTCGAGTACACCAAGTCTATGAATTTGCTTCATTAGTCTAAATAAGCCCATTTCACACTCTGCCTGTTAGTTGAGGTATCGGTGTCTTTATTTGCACTGTATACACATAGTTAGCCGCAGAATGCCTTCTGACTATTTTTAACAAACATTTATGCCTCGCAGATGCCTCTAATTTAGAACATAATGGTAAAATTTGGTTTGCTGTAGGCCATTATAAAAATGATCTGGATGCAGTTTTAATGTAGCATAGTCAATGGCTGAATTAAGAAATGATGGAGAATTCCGCCGTAAAACAAGCTGTTACCTTACATAAATAAATAAATGAGCAGTATTACCGCCGGCCGTAAGCGCTCTTTTATCTTGGTTTTTAGAAGGCATCAGCAGCTCGCGCTTTTATGAAAAAGTAACAGCTAAATGCACTGCACATAATTTGCAGTAATCCAGTTCAGTGATTCATGTGTCTCCTTTAATGGGCCGTAATTCAGAGCAAAGTAAGAGAGTGGAGAGCGAGTGTGCGAACCCTCGTGGTGCCAGGGACACTATCTCTTCATAACGCTCACCTCGGATGGAGCACTTTGCCAGCCCCCTCACACCCGCTGATGTTTTGATGTCCTGCATATTTTCTCGATTAAGTTTTGAGTGCCGTGTTTTTAGTTGTATTTCCACATTCATTATCCTCACGCAGACCCTTCAGAGGGTTTGCCATATATGATTATTTTTTAATGATGCCTTTCTTTCCACTTCAGCAGTTTAATAATCTAGCACATGGCTGCCTCGCCATAGTTAGCATTCACCTCCCGGCTTAGAGCAGGACATGTGCTTTTGGCTTGGATTTTCCATTTGCAGCTTCAGAAATGCGTATTCCCTGCAGAGCGACATTTGTTTGTCTTGCGCCTCCGTTTTTATTGCCTCTTTAAATATGTTTACTGGTGGTTATCAATAATCATAAATCACTTCTTCTACTTCATCTCTAGCGCTCTGATTTTTTAAAATTTTTTATTTTTTTTTTGCTTTCTCTCCCGACAGACAAAATTGCTTGCTCAGTACATATTGAATCTTGGCAAATATGATCAGAATTACGATATCCGGGATCGTACGCGCTTTGTAAGACAGCTCATTGTTCCGAATGAGAAGAGTGGCGCTCTGTGTAAATACGCCAAGAGAATATTCCTGGCCCAGAAACCGGCTCCTGTCCTAGAATCTCCTTTTAAAGGTAAATTTAAATTGGTGTGTCACCCCTAGAGGTAATAATGCTCCTGGGGGGTATTATATGAGTGCTTGCTGAGTATAGCGGGAAACTTCTCATCTGTGCATTCAGGGTGGAGCGTGATCAGATTAAGGCCCCCTGCAAACAACTGCTAAAAAAAATGTAAGTCTGAGGGATGCTTCACACTATGCAATATTGTGACGCAACAGCGATCTCGCTCGCGATCTCGCTGTGTGTGGCACGCATCAGCAACCGACCCCCCCGCCGGGTATCGCAGATCGTGCAGGAGTGTCCTGGGTCATTTTTTGATCGTTGGTCTCCCGCTGGCCAGCACGCATCGCTGCGTGTGGCAGCGGGAGACCAACGATCAGCGAGCTCCCAGCGTTGTAAGCAGACGCTGGGAGCTGGTAACCAGGGTAAACAGTGGGTATCTAAGCATGCGCGTTGCTTAGTTACCCGCTGTGTACCCTGGATACCAGCGTCCTCGCTGGTCCTGATCGCTGGTGAGAGCTGCCTGTTTGACAGCTCACCAGCGATCATGCAGCGACGCATCAGCGATCCTGACCAGGTCGTATCGTTGTCGGGATCGCTGGTGTGTTGCTTAGTGTACCGGGACCCTGAGACCCTGTTGTTACTATCCGTGTGGTTTTCTGTTGGCTGCCCGTGTGCACTTGTGTACCATCCATGTGCCGTCCATGTGCCGCGTATCGGAATAGAATGCAGAAATAGAAGCCACAGATTTTTAGGTGTTAAAGATGTGCAAAAAAGATGGATAAATAGATACCAGTGAGATAGATAATTAGTGCCTTGTGTGTGTAGATTACTATTAACCTGATAAATGAATGAATGATATAAATTACATTGGGTTAGCTGTGAATTGTTCTTTAACACACTGGCATCAAGCCCTTCTGTTATTAATGGATAGGTGTCTATCAGACTCCCCCATTACTAACCCAGTAATAAAGTTTTTTTTTTTTTTTTTAATTTAAATAAACAATTCCTACTTTAGTAAAAGAAAAACAAAATCACACTGGTCAGTCTTAGTCCACCGAATCAGATGTCCAGCGACTGGAAACCTGAAAAGAACATGCACACTAAACACAGAAAAATAAAATAAGACACTTTACCTTGTTCACCACTGTATTAAAAAAAAAAAAAGTTCCCATGGAGGTCCAATATAGGTTATTGAGCCCCTGTGTACAAAGACTATTGAGCCTCGTTCTGTTCTGTGTAACCTGGTGATTCTGATGAGCTGTAACGTTACTGATGTCACCTCTGCTCAGAGCCCCCGGCAGTGGCTGTTGGAAAAGCCATAGTCTTTGTACGGGGAATTTGTTGGACTTCACCGGACTAGTCACACCTGTTTTTTTTTTGTTTTTTGTTTTTTTTAAATAAAGTGGTGAACCAAGGAAAGTGTCAGTGAGTGTTAAATTAGGATTTTTTTTGTTTTTTTATTTTTGATTATTGGGTTAGTAATGGGGGTGACTGATGGACACCTCACCATTTTCAGAACAGGGCTTGATGCCAGCTGTGTTTTTGGACAATTCACAGCTGACATCAACCCCAAGACTCATTACTCCGATTGCCACCGCACCAGGGCAATTGGGAAGAGCAAATGCGAAGCGCCAGATTGAGATCATCTCATGTGATGCGCCACTTCTGGGTCTGCTGCGGGCTGGTATTTTTAGGCAGCTAAGGGCCCAATAATGATGGACCTTCCCAGCCTGGTAATATCAGCTCTCGGCTGTTTGCTTTATCTTTCATTTATTTATTAGGTTGAAACATGTAAAGTAAACTGCACGCCATTTATTATATATCACATGGATATCTGTCTATCTTTGCATCTTTTTAACACCTAAACATCTGTAATTTCTATTCTGCATTCTATGCGTATTTTGCGGATTATAAGACACACCCCGAATTTTGAGGATAAAAATAGGTTAATTTTTTTTTTTTTTTTAAATAAACTGGTGGCGCTGCTTATAATCCATGCGTCTTATTGCTAACTGGGGGGGTGGTGGCTGCTATGAAGCGGGGTCCCAGGGTCGCTGCTGGAGGGGGTAGGAGTAAGGCAATGCTGCGGACCCCAGGCTGGAAGAAAAGGGTGTGTTCGGATGTGCGACGCTGTGAGTGTTCGGTTGTGCAGGCCGCGGTGGAGCAGGGTCCCAGAGTCGCTGCTAGGGGAGGCAAGCTCCCAAAACCTTGGTGCCGAGATCTCCATCTCTGCATACGCCGCCCCTGACAGCTATTTTCCCAGGGTCCACCGCACAGTAAACCATGTTAGTGCGGGGCTCTGGGCTTTCACAAAAAGTCTGCAGGGCCCACACACTACCGAACACATGCAGCGGCGCACATCGGAACTCTCCCCTCATTCCAGCCTGCGGCCTGCAGCAATGTTCCACTCTTGCTTCCTCCAGCAGCGACTCTAGGACCCTGCTCCTCCAAGGCCGGTAAGGTATATTTGCATTATAAGACGCACCCCCATTTTCCCGCAACATTTTTGGGAAAAAAGTGCGTCTTAAAATACGAAAAATACAGTACCGTATATACTCGTGTATAGGCCAAGATTTTCAGCACATTTTTTTTGTACTGAAAATGCCCCCCTCGGCTTATACACGAGTCAATTTACAGAAACCTGTGGGTGAGGGGAAGCGTCAGCAGGAGCCGGTGACTGGGATATCATACTCACCCTCCTGTTTAATCGCTGAACGTCCCCTGCATCCTCTGTTGTCCCAGGGCTGGCAGCTTCTTCCTGTGTTGAGTGGTCACGTGGTACCGCTCATTAAGGTCATGAATATGGACACAACTCCACTCCCATAGGCGTGGCGTCCATATTCATGACCTTAGTGAGCGGTACCACGTGACCACTCAACACAGGAAGAAGCTGCCAGCCCTGGGACAACGGAGGGTGCAGGGGACGTTCAGCGATTGCACAGGATGGTGAGTATGGCGGAGGAGGATGTGGAGGCACAGAGTAGGATGGAGGAGGATGGGGGAAGCATGGAGCAGGACGGGGAAGCACTGAGGAGCATGGATGAGGACAGGGCGCTGAGCCATACATAGAAGGATGGGACGGGGGAGCCGAGCCATGCATACTGGGAGGTGGGAGAGCCACACAGAGCAGTACAGGGATGAGGGGACAATGCATACCCGGCTTATACTCGAGTCAATAAGCTTACCCAGATTTCCGTGGCAAAATTAGGAGCCTCGGCTTATACTCGCGTCGGTTTATACTCGAGTATATACGGTACTTGATATTTTGCAAGTTTTCCCACCTACAAAGAAAGGAAGGTATGTTATTTTTATTATAGGTACACTTCAACTGTGAAAGACAGAATCTAAAAATAAAAACCAGAACATCACATTGTATGATTTTTACATAATTAAATTACATTTTATTGCATGAAATAAGTATTTTATCACCTACTAACCAGCAAGAATTCTGGCTCACATACCTGTTATTTTTTCTTTGTGCTGTAGCTCATCCCAGGCCTTGCACAGGTTTACAACTTTGTTCCTGGTGTCCTTAGACAGCTCTTTGGTCTTGGCCATGGTGGATGGAGTGTGATTGAGTGTAAGGACAAGTGTCTTTTATACAGGTAATAGTTCAAACAGGTGCAATTAATACCAGTAATGAGTGCAGAGTAGGAGGGCTAGGCAAGCAGCTGGGTGAGAAGGCACAATTATTAGAAAACTGAGGAAGCACAAGATTGCAGTCATTCTTCCTTGGTCTGGGACTCTATGAAAGATCTCACCTCGTGGAGTAAAGATGAGTCTGAGGAATGTCAGGAATCAGCCCAGAACTTCTTAGGAGGGACCTGGTCAATGACCTGAATTGAGAGACCACATTCTCGAACTTTACTGTTAGTAACACACTACGCCTCCATTGTTTTAAAATCCTGCAGAGCACGCAAGGTCCCCCTGCTCTCGCTAGTCCCTTTTGAAGTTTACCAATGACCATTTGGATGATCCAGAGAAGGCATGGGAGAAGGTCATGTGGTCACATGAGACCAAAATAGAACTTTTTGTTATCAACTCTAATTGCTGTGTTTGGAGGAAGAAGAAGGATGAGCACAACCCCAAGAACACCTTCCCAATCGTAAAGCATGGTGGGGGAAACATCATACTATGGGGGTGCTTTTCTACAAAGGGGACGCGATAGCTGCATCGTATTAAAGGGAGGATGTATGGGGTCATGTATCTCAAGATTTGGCCATCAACCTCCTTGTCTCACTACGAGCATTGAAGATCATGGCTGGGTCTTTCAGCACAACAATGACCCAAACATACATAGTCAGAGCTCTGTAAGAAGCATTTCCAGGGCCTGAACCCAATAGAAAATCTTTATGGTGATCTGAAACCCAATGTTGCCCAATGACAGCCCTGAAACCTGAAAGATCTAAGGAAGATCTGTACAGAGGAGGGGGCCAAAATCCCTGCAGCAGTGTGTGCAAACTTGGTCAAGAACTACAGGAAACGTCTGACCTCAGTATTTGCAAACAGGTTACTGTACCAAATATTAAGTTCTGTTTTTCAATTGTGTCAAATACTTATTTCATGCAATAAAATGCTAATTATGTAAAAATCATAGAATGTGATTTTCTGGGTTTTTTTTTTGTTTTTTTGTTTTATTTTTTAAAAATTCTGTCTCTCCCAGTTGTAGCGTACCCACAATAAAAATTACAGACCTCTCCATTCATTGTAGGTGAGAAAACTTGCAAAATCGACAGTGTATCAAATACTTATTTTCCCCACTGTTTGTCGTCTGCGTACGATATGTATTGTCTTCCTTGCTGCCGGAAAAAAAATGGACATGTCTACGTGTAAAAATATGGACACGTGCACAGCCCCTTAGATTTCTGATCCAAAACACGTTTTTTATTTGTGGATTTTGTAGCAGCTTTGCCACAAGTTTCTAATTTTGCATTACAAATGGTGAAATCCTGTAGTAGTAATCTACAGAAATAATTGTACGCTGATTTTTCCAGACAGGAAGTCCCCAGAAAAATGAACATGGCAATATATCACTTGCACAAAATAACCAAAGGCCTCCAAGCATTCACATTTAAGTGGTATTCCAATCCTGTACATTTATGGTATATGCACAGGAGTTCCCATAAATTTGTAGAAGACTTGGGTCCTGATTAATGAGACCTCCATCTGTCTCAAGAATACTGATTTTAGTAGAAAGGTGGTTGGACTTGCCTTACAGATGAGTGTGAATGTCGACCACCTTTGGACTGATATCCGTGTGTTGCGGGGTCTTACCCTCACGATGTGACTTTGCCATCAGTGTAAGGGGTGGGATTACCCCCTTTATGAGCAGTGGGTCCTTACAAGGTTTGCTGCCTTACTTATGTAACGGCACACCCGATGTTCTTGGGAAACCTTTAAGGCTTCACGGGTTTATTTTACAAACTATTTTAGCGGTTCGTAAGTTGTTCCATATGCAACAAGATGCTAATTCTGAATCTCTGCCGGTTTTCTGGTGTTTTAGCGATCATGTAGATTTATTGCTAATTTCAGTAGTAATGGTGTTTGGTGTAGCAGAAAAAGAATGATTAAAATTCGGAATGAGCCGGTGGAAAGCCTTGTCTGTGGATTGTTAAACTGCGCTGTCATTCTTAATATTTACCATCCAGTCGTTTTCGCACAATCTGCATTCCAGCGCGGCGCCTCTAAACATACTGACTGATTAGGTTTTATATTGACCGTTATGAAAGAGATTATTATAATGTATGGATTGCAATAATCGTCCTGACCTTATGGAAGGCTGTCTGCTTCACATCCATCTCTTCATATCCAGGCTAATATCACAGCTCTGAGCTGCCATCTTCAGAACGGTTGCACTTTGTGCTGCAAGGCTCATAGGTTTCACTGTAATCAACTATTTGCTACTTATGTATTTCATTCAACAGATCGCGATCGTTTTCAGCTCGGCACGCTGTCTCACACGCTGAATGCTAAGGCATCCGGGTACTTGGAGCTGTCTGACTGGCCAGAGGTGGCGCCTGATCCGTCTGTCCGCAATGTGGAAGTCATTGAGCCGGTATGTCTCCACAATTTCTTGTCAAATATTTTTTTCACTTTTATTTGAAGTATATTATTTATATGGGTGTGATGGCTTAGTTGACATAATTTAGTCATACAAAAAATATGGTAAATTCAGCTCCTCACTTGTATATTAGGGATATGTGGTTTGGGTGTGGTGTACAGAGTTTGCTCTGGTCATGCCTCCGGGTCCAATAGCTCTCTATGCTCCAAAAGGGATGTTCTCCAGCATCAAATTGATGAAACTTAGCCATTAGTCATATAGGAGAAAAAAAATTGGGAAAATGTGCACATGTTAAAGAAAACCCATAATTAGGTATTTTGGGTAGAAAAACCATTCGGGCTATGATTAAGAATTTTTCGACCCGAAAATCCTAAGCATTGTAGGTTTTCTTTTTTTTATTTGTTGCATATTTTCCCAGTTTTTTGTAATCTATATCATTAAAGGCTAAGTTTTCCCTGTTTCTCTTTGGTGCTAGAGAACATACCCTATTGGACCATTGAGAGATAATTTTGTCATAGCCTTGGTGCCGTGTGTGTTTGCATGTTCGTGCGTGGTGCCGGTGGGAAATTATGTTAATGGTTTGCAATTATACTTCCTTTAAAAAAATAATAATAATAAAAAAATAAATATAAATATATATATATATATATATATATATATATATATATATATAAAAAATACTGCTTCTGAGTACCTACCATTTTAGTCTTAAAGGGAATCTGTCACCCCATTTTTGACCTATAAGCTGCTGCCACCGCCAGATAAGGAAAACAGGTTAGATTATACTCACCCGGGGATCCGGTCGGGTCCGATGGGTGTCGCGGTCTGGTCCGGGGCCTCACATCTTCTAGCGACGACGTCCTCCTTCTTACTTCTGCCGTGGCTCCTGCGCAGGCGCACTGCTCTGCCCTTTTGAGGGCAGAGCAAAGCACTGCAATGCGCAGGTGTCGGACCTCTCTGACCTTTCCTGGCGCCTGCGCACTGCAGTACTTTACTCTGCCCTCAATAGGGCAGATAAAGTACGCCTGCGCAGGAGCCGCTGCAGATGTAAGGAGGAGGATGTCATCTCCAGAAGATGGGAGGTGCCGGACCAGACCGTGACACCCACCGTACCAGACCACGCCCCCGGTGAGTATAATCTAACTTGTTTTTCTTATCTTTCAGATTACATCGGGGGCTTATCTACAGCATTACAGAATGCTGTAGACAAGCCCCTGATGGCTGTGGCCGCAGCTTATAGGCCGAAAATGGGGTGACAGATCCCCTTTAACCCCTTCATGACCAATGACGCCACATAGGCGTCATGAAAACTGGTGCCAATCTGACCAGTGACGCCTATGTGGCGTCATGACTTTAAAGCCCCCCCTGCGGGTCGGGTGACCTAGGTCACTGAAAGGTCACTCGACCCGCAGATACAGGGGGCTTTGTTCTTCACCATAGGGGGTGTGGCTTTGCCCCCACGTGACTACGATCGCTCTGATTGGCAGTTAAAAGTGAAACAGCCAATCAGAGCGATAGTAATATTTCATCAATGAAAATTGATGAAATATTACAATCCAGCCATGTCCGACGCTGCTGTAGCATCAGACATGGCTGGTGACAGCGATCCGACACCCCCCACCCGTTAACGGGGGCGATCTGCCCCCCCGCCACTGAATGACAGCGGCGATGTGCAGCCGCAGTCATCATCTCCCCCCCGCCTTTCCTCCGTTCCCCCCGGCTTCCGATCGCCCCTCCTCCCACCCGCCGGTACTCACCAAGTGCCGTTATGGCTCTCGGTGTCCCGCGGTCCCGGACCATGGGCGCCTCCATATTGGAAAATGGCGGGCGCATGCGCAGTGCGCCCGCCGGCTGCAATTTCCATTCATTCATTTTGATCACTGTGATAAACTCTCACAGTGATCAAAATAGAATGAAAAGTAAATAAACCCCCAGTTTATCACCCCCATAGGCAGGATGAACTAATAAAATAAAGAAATTATTTTTATTTATTTTTTTCCATTAGGGTTGGAAAGAGGGTTATGGTTGGAAAGAGGGTTAGGGTTGGAAAGAGGGTTTGGGTTGGAAAGAGGGTTAGGGTTATGATTAGGGTTAGGGGTGTGTTGGAGTTAGGGTTTGGATTAGGGTTAGGGATGTGTTGGGGTTAGGGCTGTGGTTAGGGGTGTGTTGGGGTTAGGATTGAAGTTAGAATTGTGGGGTTTCCACTGTTTAGGCACATCATGGGGTCTCAAAACGCGACATGGTGCAACCATTGATTCCAGCCAATTTTGCTTTCAAAAAGTCAAACGGTACTCCCTTCCAAGCCCCGACGTGTGCCCAAACAGTGGTTTACCCCAACATATGGGGTATCAGCGTACTCAGGAAAAATTGCACAACAACTTTGGGGGTCTAATTTCTCCTGGTACCCTTGGGAAAATAAAAAATTGGGGGCTAAAAAAATATTTTTGTGTAAATTTTTTTTTTTTTTTAATTTTCACGTCTCTGCGTTATAAACTTCTGTGAAGCACTTGGGGGTTGAAAGTGCTCACCAGGCATCTAGATAAGTTCCCTGGGAGGTCTAGTTTCCAAAATGGGGTCACTTGTGGGGGGTTTCTATTGTTTAGGCACATCAGGGGCTCTGCAAACGTAACGACGACCACAGACCATTCCATCAAAGTCTGCATTTCAAAACGTCACTACTTCCATTCCGAGCCTTTACGTGTGCCCAAACAATGGTTCCTGCCTACATATGGGGTACCAGCGTACTCAGGACTAACTGTACAACAACTTTTGGGGTCCAATTTATCCTGCTACCCTTGTGAAAATAAAAAATTGCTGGCTGAAAATCATTTTTTTTTGAGGAAAACAAAATATTTTTTATTTTCACGGCTCTGCGTTATAAACTTCTGTGACGCGCTTGGGGGTTCAAGGTGCTCACCACACATCTAGATAAGTTCCTTGGGGGGTCTATTATCCAAAATGGGGTCACTTGTGGGGGGTTCCACAGTTTAGGTACATCAGGGGCTCTGCAATTGTAACATGATGCCCGCAGACCATTCCATCAAAGTCAGCATTTCATAATGTCACTGTTTCATTTCACTTCCCTTCCGAGCCCCGACGTGCACCCAAACAGTGGTCCCCACCCACATATGGGGTACCAGCTTACTCGGGACAAACTGGACAACAACTTTTGGGGTTTAATTTATCCTGCTACCCTTGTAAAAATAAAAAATTGCGCACTAAAAATAATTTTTTGAGAAAAAATATTTTTTATTTTCACGGCTCTGCGTTATAAACTTTTGTGAAGCACTTGGGGGTTCAAAGTGCTCACTATGCATCTAGATAAGTTCCTTAGGGGGGTCTAGTTTCCAAAATGGGGTCATTTGTTGGGGAGCTCCAATGTTTAGGCACACAGGGGCTCTCCAAACACGACTTGTTGTCCGCTAACGATTAGAAGTAATTTGCATTTCAAAAAGTCAAATGGCGCTCCTTCCCTTCTGAGCCCTGCCGTGCGCCCAAACAGTGGTTCCCCCCACATATGGGGTACCAGCGTACTCAGGACAAACTGGACAACAACTTTTGTTGTCCAATTTCTCCTGTTAGCCTTGTGAAAATTAAAAATAGTTTGCTAAAAATCATTTTTGAGGAAAAAATTTTTTTTTATTTTCACTGCACTGTGTTATAAACTTTTGTGAAGCACTTGGGGGTTCAAAGTGCTCACTACACATCTAGATAAGTTCCTTAGGGGGTTTAGTTTCACGTGGGGGAGCTCCAATGTTTAGGTGCACAGGGGCTCTCCAAACGCGACATGGTGTCCGATAATGATTGGAGCTAATTTTCCATTCAAAGGGTCAAATGGTGCTCCTTCCCTTCCAGACCCTGCCGGGCGCTCAAACAGTGGGTTATGACCACATATGAGGTATCTGTGTACTCAGGAGAAATTGCTCAAATAACTATAGGATCCATTTTATCCTGTTGCCCATGTGAAAATGAAAAAAACTGAGGCTAAAAGAAAGTTTTTGTGAAAAAAAAAAGTACTTTTTTTTTTTTACAGATCAATTTGTGAAGTACCTGGGGGTTCAAAGTGATCACTATGCATCTACATAAGTTCCTTGGGGGGTCTAGTTTCCAAAATGGGGTCACTTGTGGAGGAGCTCCAATGTTTATGCACACAGGGGCTCTCCAAACACGACATGCAACCGCTAAATATTCCAGCATATTTTTCATTCAAAAAGTCAAATGGCGCTCCTTCCCTTCTGAGCCCTGCCGTGCGCCCAAACAGTGGTTTATGACCACGTATGAGGTATCGGTGTACTCAGGTGAAATTGCCCAACAAATTTTAGGATCCATTTTATCCTGTTGCCCATGTGAAAATGAAAAAATTGATACTAAAAGAAAATTTTTGTTGGAAAAATTAAAATGTCCATTTTTTCTTTTCACGTTGCTTTAGTTCCTGTGAAACACCTGAAGGGTTAATAATCTTCTTGAACATAGTTTTGAGTAGCTTGAGGGGTGCAGTTTTTAGAATGGTGTCACTTTTGGGTATTTTCTGCCATATAGACTCCTCAAAGTGACTTCAAATATGATGTGGTCCTTAAAAAAGAAAATGGGTTTTGTAAATTTTATTGTAAAAATGAGAAATCGCTGGTCAACTTTTAACCCTTATAACTTCCTAACAAAAAAGTATTTTGTTTCCAAAATTGTGCTGATGTAAAGTATACATGTGGGAAATGTTATTTAGGAACTATTTTGTGTCACATAACTCTCTGGTTTAACCCCTTCACGACCTTTGACGCCACGTAGGCGTCATGAAAAGTCGTGTCAGAACGACCCATGACGCCTATGTGGCGTCATGACTTTAAAGCCCCCCTGCGGATCGGGTGACCTAGGTCACTGAAAGGTCACCCGACCCGCAGATACAGTGGGCTTTGTTCTTCGCCACAGGGGGCGTGGCTTCGCCCCCACGTGGCTACGATCGCTCTGATTGGCTGTTAAAAGTGAAACAGCCAATCAGAGCGATAGTAATATTTCATCAATGAAAATTGATGAAATATTACAATCCAGCCATGGCCGATGCTGCTGTAGCATCGGACATGGCTGGAGACACCGATTCCACCCCCCCCCCCACCGGCGATCGCCCCCCCGCAACTGAATGACAGCGGCGATCTGCCGCCGCTGTCATCATCTGCCCCCCTCACATTCCCTCTGCTCCCCGACAGATTCCGATAACCCCCTCACCCCCTCTCACCTCCCCCGGCACCTTCTAAGTCCCCCTGTCGCTCCCGGTGTCCGGCGGGTCCGGTTCATGGGCGCCGCCATCTTAGAAAATGGCGGGCGCATGCGCAGTGCGCCCGCCCGAATCTGCCGGCTGCAGATTCCATTCTTTCATTTTCATCACTCTCACAGTGATCAAAATGAAAGAAAAAGTAAATAAACCCCCCGATTATCACCCCCATAGGTAGGCAGAACTAATAAAATAAAGAAAATATTTTTATTTTTATTTTTCCATTAGGGTTGAAAAGAGGGTTAGGGTTGAAAAGAGGGTTAGGGTTAGGGTTGAAAAGAGCGTTAGGGTTAGGGTTGAAAAGAGGGTTAGGGTTAGGGTTGGAAAGAGGGTTAGGGTTGGAAAGAGGGTTAGGGTTGGAAAGAGGGTTAGGGTTGGAAAGAGGGTTAGGGTTGGAAAGAGGGTTAGGGTTGGAAAGAGGGTTAGGGTTGGAAAGAGGGTTAGGGTTGGAAAGAGGGTTAGGGTTGGGGTTGGAAAGAGGGTTAGGGTTGGGGTTGGAAAGAGGGTTAGGGTTGGGGTTGGAAAGAGGGTTAGGGTTGGGGTTGGAAAGAGGGTTAGGGTTAGGATTGGAAAGAGGGTTAGGGTTGAATTAGGGTTAGGGTTGGGGTTAGGGTTGGAATTAGGGTTAGAATTAGGGTTAGGGTTGGAATTAGGGTTAGCGTTGGAATTAGGGTTAGGCTTGTGGTTAGGGATGTGTTGGGGTTAGGGTTGGAGTTAGAATTGAGGGGTTTCCACTGTTTAGGCACATCAGGGGGTCGCCAAACGCGACATGGTGCAACCATTGATTCCAGACAATTTTGCGCTCAAAAAGTCAAACGGTGCTCCCTCCCTTCCAAGCCCTGACGTGTGCCCAAACAGTGGTTTACCCCAACATATGAGGTATCAGCGTACTCAGGAAAAATTGCACAACAACTTTTGGGGACTCATTTCTCGTGTTACCCTTGGGAAAATAAAAAATTGGGGGCTAAAAAATTATTTTTGTGGAAAAAAATGATTTTTTCATTTTCACGTCTCTGCATTATAAACTTCTGTGAAGCACTTGGGGGTTCAAAGTGCTCACAACACATCTTACATACGTTCCTTGGAAGGTCTAGCTTCCAAAATGGGGTCACTTGTGGGGGGTTTCCACTGTTTAGGCACATCAGGGGCTCTGCAAACGTAATGACGACCGCAGACTATTCCATCAAAGTCTGTATTTCAAAACGTCACTACTTCCCTTCCGAGCCCCGACGTGTGCCCAAACAATGGTCCCTCCCCACATATGGGGTATCAGCATACTCCGGACAAACTGGACAACAACTTTTGGGGTCCAATTTCTCCTGTTACCCTTGTGAAAATAAAAAATTGCGAGCTAAAAATTCATTTTTTGAGGAAAAAAAAAGATTTTTTTATTTTCATGGCTCTGCGTTACAATCTTCTGTGAAGCACTTCGGGGTTCAAGGTGCTCACCACACATCTAGATAAGTTCCTTGGGGGGTCTAGTTTCCAAAATGGGGTCACTTGTGGGGGGTTTCCACAGTTTAGGTACATCAAGGGCTCTGCAAATGTAACATGATGCCCGCAGACCATTCCATCAAAGTCTGCATACCAAAACGTCACTACTTCCCTTCCGAGCCCTGACGTGTGCCCATACAGTGGTCATCCCCCACATATGGGGTATCAGCGTACTCAGGACAAACTGGGCAACAACTTTTGGGGTCCAATTTCTCCTGTTACCCTTGTGAAAAAAAAATTGCGTGCTAAAATTCATTTTTTTTGAGGGAAAAAAAATGATTTTTTATTTTCACGGCTCTGCATTATAAACTTCTGTGAAGCACTTGGGGGTTCAAGGTGCTCACCACACATCTAGATAAGTTCCTTGGGGGGTCTAGTTTTCAAAATGGGGTCACTTGTGGGGGGTTTCTACTGTTTAGGCACACAGGGGCTCAGCAAATGTAACATGACGCCCGCAGACCATTCCATCAAAGTAAGCATTTCAAAATGTTACTACTTCCCTGCTGAGCCCCAACGTGTGCCCAAACAGTGGTTCCCCCCCACATATGGGGTACCAGCGTACTCAGGACAAACTGGACAACAACTTTTGGGGTCCAATTTATCCTAGTACCCTTGTGAAAATAAAAAATTGCCAACTAAAAAAATTTTTTCTAGGAAAAAAAAAGATTTTTTATTTTCACTGCTCTGCATTATAAACTTCTGTGAATCACCTGGGGGTTCAAAGTGCTCACTATGCATCTAGATAAGTTCCTTAGGGGGTCTAGTTTCCAAAATGGGGTCATTTGTGGGGGAGCTCCAAAGTTTAGGCACACAGGGGCTCTCCAAACACGACATGGTGTCCGCTAACGATTGGAGCTAATTTTCATTTCAAAAAGTCAAATGGCACTCATTCCCTTCTGCGCCCTGCCGTGCACCCAAACAGTGCCCCCCCCCACATATGGGGTACCAGCATACTCAGGACAAACTGGACAACAACTTTTGGGGTCCAATTTCTCCTGTTACCCTTGTGAAAATAAAAAATAGCGTGCTAAAAAATCATTTTTGAGGAAAAAAATGATTTTTTATTTTCACTGCTCTATGTTATAAACTTTTGTGAAGCACTTGGGGATTCAAAGTGCTCACTACACATCTAGATAAGTTCCTTAAGGGGTCTAGTTTCCAAAATGGTGTCACTTGTGGGGGAGCTCCAATGTTTAGGCACACAGGGGATCTCCAAACGCGACATGGTGTCCGATAACGACTGGAGCTAATTTTCCATTCAAAAAGTCAAATGGCGCTCCTTCCCTTCTGGGCCCTGCCGTGCACCCAAACAGTGGTTTATGATCACATATGAGGTATCGGTGTACTCAGGAGAAATTGCCCAACAAATTTTAGGATCCATTTTATCCTGTTGCCCATGTGAAAATGAAAAAACTGAGGCTAAAAGATAATTTTTGTGAAAAAAAGTACTTTTTTTTTTTTTTTTTACGGATCAATTTGAGAAGCACCTGGGGGTTCAAAGTGATCACTATGCATCTAGATAAGTTCCTTGGGGGGTCTAGTTTCCAAAATGGGGTCACTTGTGGGGGAGCTCCAGTGTTTAGGCACACAGCGACTCTCCAAACGCGACATGGCAAGCGCTAAATATTCCAGCATATTTTCTATTCAAAAAGTCAAATGGCACTCCTTCCCTTCTGAGCCCTGCCGTGCGCCCAAACAGTGGTTTTTGACCACATATGAGGTATCGGTGTACTCAGGGGAAATTGCCCAACAAATTTTAGGATCCATTTTATCCTGTTGCCCATGTGAAAATGAAAAAATTGATGCTGAAAGAAAATTTTTGTTGGAAAAATTAAAATGTCCTTTTTTTCCTTCCATGTTGCTTTAGTTCCTGTGAAACACCTAAAGGGTTAATAATCTTCTCGAATGTAGTTTTGAGTAGCTTGAGGGGTGCAGTTTTTAGAATGGTGTCACTTTTGGGTATTTTCTGCCATATAGACCCCTCAAAGTGACTTCAAATGTGAGGTGGTCCCTAAAAAAAATGGTTTTGTAAATTTTGTTGTAAAAATGAGAAATCACTGGTCAACTTTTAACCCTTATAACGTCCTAACAAAAAAATATTTTGCTTCCAAAATTGTGCTGATGTAAAGTAGACATGTGGGAAATGTTATTTAGTAACTATTTTGTGTCACAACTCTCTAGTTTAACAGAATAAAAATTCAAAATTTGAAAATTGCGAAATTTTCAAAATTTTTGCCAAATTTCTGATTTTTTTCACAAATAAACGCAAAAATTATCAATCTAAATTTACCACTAACATGAAGCCCAATATGTCACGAAAAAACAGTCTCAGAATCGCTAGGATGCGTTGAAGCATTCCAGAGTTATTACCTCATAAAGGGACACTGGTCAGAATTGCAAAAAATGGCCAGGTCATTAAGGTCAAAATAGGCTGGGTCGTGAAGGGGTTAACAGAATAAAAATTCGAAATTTGAAAATTGTGAAATTTTCGCTAAATTTCTGATTTTTTTCACAAATAAACGCAAAAATTATCGACCTAAATTTACCACTAACATGAAGCCCAATATGTCACGAAAAAACAATCTCAGAATCGCTAGGATCCGTTGAAGCGTTCCAGAGTTATTACCTCATAAAGGGACACTGGTCAGAATTGCAAAAAATGGCCTGTTCATTAAGGTCAATATAGGCTGGGTCATGAAGGGGTTAAAGGCAATGTCTCGGGAAAAGGGACTGTTGCATGAGAAATGTAGAATTACATTGTGGCCATTCAGATTACTGTAATACATGACACGAGTCTGCCAAAAGGGAGCTGCTGTTACAGAGCAGCTCTCCGTCCTGCCTTCTAGTGAGGGATCCTATAAATGGCACATCTTGCCCTTTGAAGGGGTTGTCTAATCTTGGCTCCCCTGTCTCCTGGCTCCCTTCTTGCTTGTAGGTGCTGCACTCTTGATGATTGACAGTTCAGACCAGTAGCATATTTGTGCCTCCGGTGCTTTATCTGCGCTCTCCCAAGCTAGAGACAGAAGAAACCTTGTCTCTGCAGTATCTGAGGAACGCATGGGCCTGCTTCAAGCTGTATAGAAAAGCGCCTGTAAGCACTGTGCTCTATGCCTTGGGCACCAGCCACCTCTAATAGACGGCAGAGGTGGGCGGCAACCTGGATAACAAGCCGCATACTGCAAAGTTAAAAATCTGTACTTGAGAACGGAGAGGATTTTTAAATAACAAGAAAATTGCAAAGATGCCTGTTTACTCTGTCGCCTTATTGGGGGACACAGAACCGTGGGTGTTATGCTGCTGTCCACTAGGAGGCGACACTATGCATAATCTGAAAAGATTAACTTTGGCTCCTCCTCTGCAGTATACACCCCTGGACGGCGTCAGCCTTCTCCAGTTTTTGCTTAGTGTCGCAAGGAGGCACACCTAAGAGTTTTTACTCAGTTTTTTTCCTTGATTTTTTTTTTTTTTCTCTTCAACGGATTACAGATGAAGAAAAGCGGGTCCCCAGCGAGACTCCCGGCATGGCTTCCTCCTCGGTCCCCTATTAAGGGGTACCCGGTTGAGGTCGAGACGGCTATTCCCCATGTCGCTCCTTCCCCAGTCCCTCGGGTACTGGCTCGAAGTCGAGACCCCCCCCCTCCTTCCCCAGTTCCCTTGGGCTCTGGGTTGAGGTCGAGGATAGGATGAAGCCCCCTGACGGTGACAGCAGCACCCTCCCTAATCCCCCTCTGGGGGCATTAGGTTGAGACACCGCAGGTAGGGCCTGTATCAGGCACCATTCGGCCACTTACAAGTCCAGGGACCCCAGCCCAGCTGCGGGCTACTGTTGGGACCGGGGGAGGTGCAGGCAGGCATGGCACTTGTCAGAGACAGGGCTCCCTGCGCCCCTGTCTCTGTGGCAGCATCAGCTGCATAGCGCCTCAAAGGGACCCCCCACAGGGCCTAGTTCGCGCTCATAACCCCACCGCTAGCCTGCCGTTCAATCCGGGGGGGTCTGGTTTGAATCCGACCCCCCCCCTGGACAACCGCGCCGTCCTGGAGCCCTTCTGGGCATGAGGTATCAAATTTAGGCCGCGGCTTCGGCCTAGCCGAAGTCGCCGCCCTATTCCCGCCCCCTGGCCCGCCCCCCGGATGACGAAAATGACACTCTGCAGTGTCATAGAAGGGGCGGATCGAGGCAGGAAGGGCGTGCTTTTACATAGCTCAGCGCGCCCTTTTCAGCTCTCCGCCCCCTTTTCAGCTCTCCGCCCCCTTCCCCCTCCACCTCAGAATCCCGGTGGCCATCTTGCTGCAGCAGGAAACATAGCTGACAGCCATACAGCAGTCTCCGGGGGGCACAGGACTGTGAATTGTTGGCGCTGGACTTAGGGGCACACTGGTTGGGTAAGATCACAGCTGGGTTTTCTTTACTCAGCTGTGCATTCATATTACCTAGAAGTTCTCCCCTTTGCATAGCCCCTGTAGGACCCCTGCTAGCCAGCCTCTGTGCATGATGCCGGGCTCAAGGAAGAAAACCAGGCAAGAGCATTCTGCACAGCCTGCAAGACCACTCCCCAGGGGCAGCACGGACCCACACTGCCGGGACTGTGTCCAAAACACTGGGTCAGAACCAACGCTTCTGCGTCTTCTTCCATACCGGAATGGGCTACTCAGATGTTGCAGTCTATAACACAGTCCATACATAGCCTGACCTCTACACTACTGCAGGCTTTGCAGGGTCATGTCTCGGCTATGAACGTTACCCAGGCCACCGGCCGTTCTAGGCCTAGCGTGACTGCATTCGTCAGGTGGCGGCCGCTAAGCAGCTTGAGCCTTGGCCGGAACCCAAATGGGAGACCAGCCCGCGCTAGCAGGTCCGGGGTCATGCGTTTAAATCTCGGGGACATGCCACTTCCGACCACAGGTCGCATTCATCTGCGTCTTCACATAGCACTCGGTCGTCCCCCTCCAGGGAGAGACACAGTGGCTCCAGGTCACCTAGTCCGTCCCCTGACAGACAGACAATGCGGATCTCCGCAACGATTTCCGACCACAGACTCGGAAGGCATATGTGACTCTAACCCAGACAACGAAACAGAGAATTATCTCGTCTTCTGTCCCCCTAGCAATACTGCAATAGTTGAGGATATCGTCTCTCCCATCCTTCGGGTGCTGGACATTTCAGATCCAACCCCAGAAGCACTAGAACACAAGATTTCCTTTGAAAGTGTTCAGAAACCATCGAAGGTCTTCCCTAATCACCCGGAATTTCAAAAAATCCTTTCTAAGCATTTTTTGCAGCCTGAGAAAAAATGTGCCAATCGCAAGTATTTGGAAGCAAATTACCCCTTTCCACAGGAAGACACCAAGGATTGGACAGATTCGCCTGAAGTAGACCCTCCAGTCTCTATGCTGGCAGCACAAACGTTTCTCTCGCTGCCGGACAGTTCAAGAACACAGCAGACAGACAAGTCGAACGCATGGCTCGTTCAATTTTTGAAGCGGCAGGTGCCTCTTTGGCTCCCGCATTTGCTTCAGTTTGGGCAGCCAAGGCCATCATGGCTTGGGCTGATCTATTGCAAAAGGGCCTTCAAGCTTCAAATCCTCAGCTGGCGGACCAGGCGGTGCAAATTGCAGGGGTGGCAGACTACATGGTCCATGCAGCGTTGGACTCTGCAAGAGGAATAGCGGGAATAGCATCAAACGCCATCACAATCCGGCGTATTCTCTGGCTAAGAGAATGGAAAGCGGATGCGGCCTCAAAAAAGTCCCTAACAAATCTCCCGTACTTCAGTGGCCGTCTTTTCGGTGAAAAGCTGGATACAATGATATCCAATGCTACGGGGGCAAAAGTACTTCCCCAACTAAGACCAAAACGCACGTTTAAAAGGCGTAATCAATCTCGTTTCCGATCCTTTCGGAATTCTTCAGGTTGGTCCGTCTCACGCCCAGCACAAAACCGTAATCGTTCCCCCCGCAGGGACAACACACGTGCGGCACAGAGGCCGGACAGGAACTGGCATTCAAAGACAAGCCCGGCAAAACCTATAGGAGGAAAACCTCAGACTTTTCCCTCATCCTGACTCATGCCCTCTGGAAGACACCCCACTTGTAGGCAGACGACTGCTACTCTTTCAGCAGGTCTGGCTGCCTATTACAGAAGACAAGTGGGTCAAGGAAATAGTGTCTTCAGGATACAAAATCGAGTTTACTACCAGCCCACCGCACAGGTTTTTTTCCCTCGGTCCCTCCAAAATCGCCGCTCAAAGCTCAGGCCTTCCGTCAAGCGGTTTCTTCCCTCCTGCGAGCAGGAGTCATAGTGCCAGTCCCAGCAGAAAAGCGCTTCCGAGGGTTCTACTCCAATCTGTTCGTGGTGCCCAAGAAGGGAGGCGGCGTCCGACCCATACTAGACCTCAAGCAACTCAACAAGTATGTTCGAGTTCGTCACTTCCGCATGGAATCCCTCCGGTCAATCGTTGCGTCTATGGAAAAGGAGAATATCTTGCCTCCATAGACATACAGGACGCATACCTGCATATACCGATTGCTCCCGCCCATCAGAGGTTTCTCAGATTCGCAATCAACCAAGACCATTACCAGTTTGTGGCCCTCCCGTTCGGTCTCGCCACGGCTCCCAGAACATTTACAAAGATCATGGCAGCTACCATGGACGTTCTGCACTCCAGAGGCATAGTAGTCGTTCCATACCTGGACGACCTTCTCATCAAGGCCCCCACCCTCAAGGACTGCGAGGTCAACGTCTCGATCACGATCGACACTCTGACGCGCCTGAGATGGTTAGTCAATTTACAGAAGTCCTTGACTACCCCGAGTCAGTCTCTGACCTTCCTGGGGATGCTATTCGACACCTCCAAGGGTCTGGTGATCCTCCCCAGGGACAAGGCACTGGCTCTCTGTCTGGGAGTTCACACACTCCTCCGCAAGTCCCCCAGATCTCCGGTATGCCATGAGAGTACTTGGCAGGATGGCAGCAACAATGGAGGCGGTACCATTTGCCCAGTTTCACCTCAGACCCCTTCAACTGGCCATCCTCAAGTCCTGGGACAGGAATCCGTTCTCCCTCGACATGGAGTTCCGGTTATCAGCAAACACCAGGAGGTCCCTGCACTGGTGGCTCAAGCCAACCTCGCTTGCAAGGGGAAAATCCTTTCTCTCCGGTCAATGGAAAGTTTTGACCACCTAGGCAAGCCTTATGAGTTGGGGCGCGGTGCACCTACATCAGAGCGCAAGGCAGGTGGTCACCAAGGGAATCGACCATGCCCATCAACATCCTGGAAATTCGGGCCATCTTCCTGGCGTTGAAAGCCTTCCATCACTTGCTGGCAGACTCTCATATCAGAGTACAGTCGGACAATGCCACGGCAGTGGCATACGTGAACCATCAAGGCGGCACCCGCAGCATCCAGGCGATGAACGAAGTAACGCGTATCCTACAATGGGCGGAGGCTGCAAGGTCGGTACTCTCCGCGGTCCACATTCCGGGTGTGGACAACTGGGAAGCCGACTATCTCAGCCGACAAGGAATGGACTCGGGGGAATGGTCTCTCCATCCCGAAGTCTTCTGTCAGATCTGTCATCGTTGGGGGACCCCTGACGTGGATCTGATGGCATCCCATCTCAAGGCCAAGGTTCCCAATTTCATGACCAGGACGCGCGATCCGCGGTCGCTCGGAGCAGATGTCCTGGTTCAGGACTGGACCCAGTTCCAGCTTCTGTACTTTTTTCCACCCCTCCCCCTGATCTCCAGAGTCCTGAGGAAGATCAAACAAGAGGGTGTTCCCACCATTCTGATCTCTCCAGACTGGCCCAGGCGTACATGGTACGCTGACGTCGTGCAACTCACAGCAGACGCCCCCTGGCGTCTCCCCACACGTCCCGACCTCCTGTCACAAGGCCCGTTCTTCCACCAGAACTCGGGGCTCTCAATTTGACGTCGTGGCCATTGAGACCTGGGTTTTGACCCAAGCAGGTTTTTCCACCGGACGTTGTTAAAACCATGATCAGGGCTCGAAAGCCAACTCCAGCCAGGATTTACTATCGTAACTGTAAGATTTTCTTCACATGGTGCGACTCTCGTGGGCAGATTCCTCTTCCCTATTCTCTTCCAAAGGTCCTCGGTTTCCTTCAGTCAGGCCTGGATGCCGGGCTATCCCTAGGCTCGCTGAAGAGCCAGGTGTCAGCGCTCTCAGTGCTCTTTCAGAGGCGTATTGCTAACAAGCTGCAAGTGAAGACTTTTCTCCAAGGGGTTTCCCGATTGGTTCCCCCCTACAAACGTCCGTTGGATCTCAACCTGGTCTTGACAGCACTACAGTCACCTCCTTTTGAACCCCTTAAGGTGGTCTCACTCCGCTTTCTATCACAGAAAGTGGTTTTTCCTGGTGGCAATCACCTCGCTACCCAGGGCGTCTGAACTTCAGCTCTTTTCCTGCAGACAACCCTTCCTGGTTTTTCACCAGGACAAGGTGGTTCTCCGTACAGTACCATCCTTCCGAATGTCGTGTCCAGCTTCCACCTCAATGAGGAAATATCACTACTGTCTCTTTGCCCGGCTCCCGTTCATAGGGTAGAGAAGGCTCTTCATACGCTTGACCTTGTCAGGGCATTGCGTATTTACGTGTCTAGGACTGCTCCCTTCTGGAAGTCTGATTCACTTTTCCTTCTTCCAGAAGGCGTTCGCAAGTACCTACCGGCTTCCAAAGCCACCCTTGCTAGGTGGATCAAGTTCACCATTCAAGAGGCTTACCACCTCAACAATTCTCCCCTTCCGGCCGGTATCACGGCACACTACGCGGGCGGTAGGGGCCTCTTGGGCCGTTCGGCATCAAGCCTCAGCACATCAAGTGTGTAAGGCAGCCACTTGGACTAGCCTGCACACATTTACAAAACACTACAGAGTGCATACCCAGTCCTCAGCGGATGCGAGCCTAGGTAGACGGGTCCTGCAGGCGGCAGTACCCCAAGTCTAGAGGACTGTCAGCACAATATTCGTCCACTGCTTCCCACCCAGGGACTGCTTTGGGACGTCCCACGGTTCTGTGTCCCCCAATAAGGCGACAGAGTAAAGGAGATTTTTGTGTACTCACCGTAAAATCTCTTTCTCTTAGCCTTTAATTGGGGGACACAGCTCCCACCCTGTTGCCCTTGCGGGCCGTTGTTACGGTTGGGTTCTCATATTGTTGTTTGAGCCTGTTTATAGTAGCCTTTTTTTACAGGCATAGTTATGTTTCTGGTATATTCCTCCTAATGCTTTTGCACAAAACTGGAGAAGGCTGACGCCGTCCAGGGGTGTATACTGCAGAGGAGGAGCCAAAGTTAATCTTTTTCAGATTATGCATAGTGTCGCCTCCTAGTGGACAGCAGCATAACACCCACGGTTCTGTGTCCCCCAATTAAAGGCTAAGAGAAAGAGATTTTACGGTGAGTACACAAAAATCTCCTTTTTACAAGCACTTTGAAATTTTTTTCCATTTGAGAAGATGAGACAACCATTTTAAGTGGGGGTATTCCGATAATCAATATTTATAGCAGGCAAAACTTTCTCAATTGTTTACAATGTTCTCTTGTGTCTAGATTTTGCTGATGTGCATATTACCTCTTCACAAAGGGATAGGACTTGAGCTCTAGGATCACCTATTGGAAGTAGCAATCCTAAAAGTCAATATCGACCCTTTAACGAACAGTACCACATGGCTGAAAAAAGAAATCCTTTTATCCGAAGTCATGTGGCAAGGCAAGTTAAAGTGTCGGCATTGACTTTTAGGATTGCTACTTCCGATAGCCTAGAGCTCTAGTCCTATCCCTCTCTAAAGAGGCAATTTGCATGTTTAATTTCCCATATGAGCATGCATGGCCTGTAAGTCTCCTCACTCTAACATGCCAGGCCTGGCATGTCACTCTCCACAATGAGAAACGTTACCCCTTAATCTCGGAGATGCATGCTTGGTATGGCGCTCCCTGGTGTGATTTCTGAGTATGTCCTGTGCAGAGGATCCTCGTGCTCAGTAGTTGCTCTCTTCGACTTGATCCTCTTTTATAAGACTAAGGCGTGATTCCTGCTATGATACAGGCCAACCAATATTAATCAGCTCCATAGATGCTTCTCACCAAGACTGGTCTCATTAGGTGGACCTTCTGAAATGCTATGACAAGAACAACAGGAGGCGCCATAACAAGTACAGCATGTAATTATTAACATAAAAAGTAATAATCCAATTGTAAACGTGTGGCGGGCAGTCATGGCACAGCCCGTTTAATCTACTTGTGTTTAGCGTGAGATTAGCAGAATTTCTCGTTACCAGATCATAGGTCTTGTCCATCCGTGCTGTATCTCCATGCCTCCACCCTTCATGCCCATGTCCGTTTACAATCAGTATAGGAGTTTTTCGTGAAATATAACGTCTGTACATTAACCCTTTTGATATAATGTTCTGATAGTTCCATTATCCAGCAATATATTCTGTAAATCGTATTAATCTTTACACAATTGGCTCTCCGTATAAATATGGCTTGTCTGCATATCGCCCACATGTACAATTACTTTCTGCCACCTTTTTGCCCTCTGCACCTTTGGCAAAATAACTTGCAAACTTTCTAAATTGTTCTTTGAGTGAAAAGTAATTTCTTTAGCTATAATTGTCACATGAAATTAACACAGTCCCTTTATTTTAACAGTGCGAAATAGAAGGTTGGTGTTTGTGGCTCCCGCTGTCTGGGTCCCAATCTTTTACTTTTTACGTGTCCATTTACTGCAAAAGTTTAGACAAAAGAATAACAAAATTATGACTTTAGCAGCGTGACTATGAAAAAAAAAATGTTTTGTCCTTAAGGCCATTATGGGGTTATAGTACATTCTGATTTGATGACTGTATTTCTTCCTACCACAGGCTACAACGTGGACAACTTCTGTGGGAAAGCCAAAGAAAGAGAAGACCAAATCAGATAAGTTTTACTCCTCTGAAGAAGATGAAGAGGATAACGAGTCTGCAGCCTCCAGCGGTAAATGTGATATTACATATGAACAATGAACACTCCTAGTATAATGTTTGCACTCCTTGAAGACGACCATACCGTCTAGTTTCACCTCACAACAGCTGAAACTTTCCAACATGACTGATCAGTAGCCTACTGTCAGCTTTTGCGAAAGACTGTTTGCATACAATTTTAAGACTATAGATAACCAGAATAGTCAAAATTAGCCATTTTATCCCACCTTTATTCCATGTTTCTGACTATACTTAGAGGTAGAATTTCAGCTGTCATAGTTCACCCAAAAACCACCTCCATTTCTCTATTGCACCCTATTTCTACTTGATACCCAGCTCCTTCTTATGCCTTAGCCATTGCTTTATAATTGTGAAATCAAATTTTAATCTGCGCTGACAGTATGCAGATCTATGATGACTTGTCTGGCGGTGCGTTGATTCCCCTAGACCGCATATGTCAAACTCTGGCCCGTGAAACTGGGCGGGTCTCCCACCTGGCATATCACTTTCACCCGAAATCAGTTTCTATTATATCGGTATCCTATACTGTATGGAGCACTGTGTGGGGCCATTATCCTGTATGGAGCACTGTGTGGGGCCATTATCCTGTATGGAGCACTGTGTGGGGCCATTATCCTGTATGGAGCACTGTGTGGGGCCATTATCCTGTATGGAGCACTGTGTGGGGCCATTATCCTGTATGGAGCACTGTGTGGGGCCATTATCCTGTATGGAGTACTGTGTGGGGCCATTATCCTGTATGGAGTACTGTGTGGGGCCATTATCCTGTATGGAGCACTGTGTGGGGCCATTATCCTGTATGGAGCACTGTGTGGGGCCATTATCCTGTATGGAGCACTGTGTGGGGCTATTATCCCGTGTGGAGCACTGTGTGGGGCCATTATCCTGTGTGGAGCACTGTGTGGGGCCATTATCCTGTGTGGAGCACTGTGTGGGGCCATTATCCTGTGTGGAGCACTGTGTGGGGCCATTATCCTGTATGGAGCACTGTGTGGGGCCATTATCCTGTATGGAGCACTGTGTGGGGGCATTATCCTGTATGGAGCACTGTGTGGGTACATTATCCTGTATGGAGATTACAATGTGGGGCCCATTATACTGTATGGAGCACTATGTGGAGCCCATTATGCTGTGTAAAGCACTGTGGGACAGATTTTACTGTATGGTGATATGGAACACTATAGTGGGCCCATTATACTGTATGGAGCACTATGATGGGCTCATTATACTGTATGGAGCACTATGGTGGGCTCATTATACTATATGGAGCACTATGGTGGGACATTATACTATATGGGGCCATTATACTGTATTGAACACTACGTAGGGCCCATTATACTGTATAGAACACTATGGTGGGCCCATTTTATTGTATAGAACACTATGGTGGGGACATTATACTGTATGGAGCACTATGGTGGGGACATTATACTGTATGGAGCACTATGGTGGGGACATTATACTGTATAGAGCACTATGTTGGGGACATTATACTGTATGGAGCACTATGGTGGGGACGTTATACTGTATGGGGCACTATGGTGGGGAAGTTATACTGTATGGGGCACTATGGTGGGGACGTTATACTGTATGGGGCACTATGGTGGGGACATTATACTGTATGGAGCACTATGGTGGGGACATTATACTGTATGGAGCACTAAGGTGGGGACATTATACTGTATGGAGCACTATGGTGGGGACGTTATACTGTATGGGGCACTATGGTGGGGACGTTATACTGTATGGGGCACTATGGTGGGGACATCATACTATGTGGGGCGATTATACTGTATGGAGGGCTGTGTGGGTATTATAGTTGGAGTATCATACTGTGATGGGGTTACAATTCTTCGTTGGGGGGATTGAGGAGGATACAATAGAGTTATCATACTATGCGTGTCGAGGAATTCACTGTGGGGGTATCATACTGTGTTTGGGGGCACTTTTGTATCATACTTTATTACTTGTATTATTCAAGGTTTTTCTTTATCCTTTGTTATTACAAATTTAGATTAGGCCATTGGGCCATATGATTTTTACAGCTCTTGCATAACATATTATATTATTCCAATATTTTATTCTTAGATCTATTACTGTATGTACTTGAGTATAAGCAGACATGAGTATAAGCCGAGGCACCTAATTTTACCACAAGAAAACAGGGAAAACTTATTGACTTGAGTATAAGCCTAGGGTGGGAAATGCAGCAGTTACTGGTAAATTTCAATCCTTGTCAGTTGTGTGGCAAAAAGTTCCTTACCAAGTTCTTACATGAGTTGCCTGTTCTCTAGATGAAGAATCTGGTAGCGAGGAGGATAGCGATGGTCAGGAAGAGAGCAGCAGTGAGGACAATGAGTTGAGCACTTCCAGTGAAGACGATGAGTCAAGCCATGAAAGCTACCAAGACAAAGAGAAGAATAGGTAAGTGACGGGACTATGGGGATTGTGAATGCTGACGTATACAGTACAGTGTTAGCTGCTTTATTTCGGGGGCAGATGGTTGCTATCTGAAAAGTCCTCTGCACCACTTTGTGGTCTAAAGTAATCCGTCCAACATGCCCAGTTTTATGGAGCTTTTATAGGGCGATGTGCATGATGTGTAAGGTTCTGTTCACAATTGTGTCCAGCTCCTTCACCGATCCCGTCACAGTCTGAAGGACCCTGCTGTAAGTCACTGGGGTCCATCGGTCACCAGTGGTTCTCATTGCAGAGCCTAACACGATATATAAAGAGTCACGAGTTATCTTTAAGGACACTTTCTGAAGAGTAGAAAGGATTTGTGACTAATACAGCAATTATTGAAGACCCTGTACATTCCAAGCCCTAGTCATATCAGAGCTATTACAATGTGAGATTATAGCGGGGCTGTGGAGTCGGTAAGCCAAACCTGCGACTCTGACTCCTCAATTTCCCTTACACCGACTCCGACTCCTCCACGACACCGACTCCCACATATATTGCTTATATTTAAGTGAAAAATTTATTGTAGTACAATGTGAACATCAGACATTTAATCATTTCTATGATCCAATAATCAAGATATTTAGATAGAACATAATATCTATTTATTGGATTACAACTTTAGAACACAAAAAACTGTAATAAATTGTAAATATGTAATACACTGTATACATGTACATGTATACGGTACAGACCAAAGTTTGGACACACCTTCTCATTCAAAGAGTTTTCTTTATTTTCATGACTATGAAAATTGTAGATTCATTCTGAAGGCATCAAAACAATGAATTAACACATGTGGAATTATATAATTAAAGTGTGAAACAACTGAAAATATGTCTTATATTCTAGATTCTTCAAAGTAGCCACCTTTTGCTTTGATTACTGCTTTGCACACTCTTGGCATTCTCTTGATGAGCATCAAGTGGTAGTCACCAGAAATGGTCTTCCAACAGTCTTGAAGACCCAGAGATGCATAGCACTTGTTGGCCCTTTTGCCTTCACTCTGCGGTCCAGCTCACCCCAAACCATCTCAATTGGGTTCAGGTCTGGTGACTGTGGAGGCCAGGTCATCTAGCGTAGCACCCCATCACTCTCCTTCTTGGTTAAATAGCCCTTACACAGCCTGGAGGTGTGTTTGAGGCCATTGTCCTGTTGAAAAATAAATGATGGTCCAACTAAACACAAACCGGATGGAATAGCATGCCGCTGCAAGATGCTGTGGTAGCCATGCTGGTTCAGTATGCCTTCAATTTTGAATAAATCCCCAACAGTGTCACCAGCAAAGCACCCCCACACTATCACACCTCCTCCTCCATGCTTCACGGTGGGAACCAGGCATGTAGAGTCCATTTGTTCACCTTTTCTGCGTCGCACAAAGACATGGTGGTTGGAACCAAATATCTCAAATTTGGACTCATCAGACCAAAGCACAGATTTCCACTGGTCTAATGTCCATTCCTTGTGTTCTCTAGCCCAAACAAGTCTCTTCTGCTTGTGGCCTGTCCTTAGCAGTGGTTTCCTAGCAGCTATTTTACCATGAAGGCCTGCTGCACAAAGTCTCCTCTTAACAGTTGTTGTAGAGATGTGTCTGCTGATAGAACTCTGTGTGGTATTGACCTGGTCTCTAATCTGAGCTGCTGTTAACCTGTGATTTCTGAGGCTGGTGACTCGGATGAACTTATCCTCCGTAGCAGAGGTGACTCTTGGTCTTCCTTTCCTGGGGCGGTCCTCATGTGAGCCAGTTTCTTTGTAGCGCTTGATGGTTTTTCCCACTGCACTTGTGGGCTCTTTCAAAGTTTTCTCAATTTTTCGGACTGACTGACCTTCATTTCTTAAAGTAATGATGGCCACTCGTTTTTCTTTACTCAGCTGCTTTTTTCTTGCCATAATACAAATTCTAACAGTCTATTCAGTAGGACTATCACCTGTGTATCCACCAGACTTCTGCACAACACAACTGATGGTCCCAACCTCATTTATAAGGCAAGAAATCCCACTTATTAAACCTGACAGGGCACACTTGTGAAGTGAAAACCATTTCCGGTGACTACCTCTTGAAGCTCATCAAGAGAATGCTAAGAGTGTGCAAAGCAGAAATCAAAGCAAAAGGTGGCTACTTTGAAGAACCTAGAATATAAGACATACAGTATTTTCAGTTGTTTCACACTTTTTTTGTTAATTATATAATTCCACATGTGTTAATTCATAGCTTTGATGCCTTCAGAGTGAATCTACAATTTTCATAGTCATTAAAATAAAGAAAACGCTTTGATTGAGAAGGTGTGTCCAAACTTTTGGTCTGTACTGTGTGTGTGTGTGTGTGTGTGTGTGTATATATATATATATATATATATATATATATATATATATATATATATATATATATATATATATATATATATATGTATGTATGTATATATATATTATGTATGTGTGTGTGTGTGTGTACACACACGCTATGACTTACCTCAGCTAAGATAAAGCCTAGATCCTCAGGCTACATTCACACTATGGGCGTAGCCAGAATCAAACCTGGGGGGGGGGGCAGAATCTCATACTGTTCCACAGAATTTCATACTGCACACTTTAGCTGCTGCAGAACCTCATACTGCGCACCCTCACACTTGAAAATAAAGCCTGCACCTTAAGAAGATGTGGTGATGAATGCAGTCTATTTATTCCAGCTATCAGTTGATGTTGATGTTACTGAAGACGAGCAATGCCTGTCCTGGGTGTCCTTTTGGGCCGCTATGAGGTGTACCTGACTGGTGCTAAAAAAAAAAGGAGTGTTAGTCTGTGTGCTATCTGGCTTTCTTTCTTTTTGGTACAGATATGACATGGATAGACTGATATGGATAAATGGATATATAGATAGAGCAGATTTCTAATCTGCTTTTGCTATTGAAAACATTATCTATGAGCTCAAAAACCTTTCAGGTGATGCGGTTTTTTAAAAAGCTGATCTGCTTTTGCAGCTGAAA
The DNA here is from genome assembly GCF_039654945.1 of Dendrobates tinctorius. Lineage (NCBI taxonomy): Eukaryota > Metazoa > Chordata > Amphibia > Anura > Dendrobatidae > Dendrobates > Dendrobates tinctorius. Next base: position 15,467,948 of record NW_027361751.1, on the reverse strand, counting down.
AACGTATCCTCAAAAAACGCAGGAAAAACACTGTGTGTGAATGTAGCCTTAGATCAGGAATAAACCAGTCATTTATAGGACATTTCATAACTTTCCCAAATTCCTATGAAAAAATATTCAGCATATTCTGCATTGAACTACTGTACCCAATTTATTATATATTTTAGGAGGCGGAGTCGGTCCATTTTACACCGACTCCACCAAAATGAGCACCGACTCCAACTCCACGACTCCGACTCCACAGCCCTGGATTATAGGGAATGTTTTAATGAGGCTTCCTTATTTTGTTTATAACAAGTTAAGAGTGAAGGCTTCCTTATAGTAGGGGAAAAAAAGAGGACCTGCTTATCATCAGAACGCGGCCTTAAGGCCCCGTCACACACAGCGATCTCGCTGTGTGTGACATGGATCAGCGACCGACCCCCCCCTTCCGTGTATCGTTGATGGCGCTCGAACGTCCTGGGCTGTTTTTTGATCATTGGTCTCCCGCTGGCCAGCGCTCATTGCTGCGTGTGACAGCAAGAGACCAGCGATCAGTGACGCTGGTTTCCAAGTTTAACAGCGGTATCTAAGAGCTGCGTGGCTCTTAGATACCCGCTGTTTACATTAGAAACCAGCTTGCTCTCTGGTCCTGATCGCTGGTGGGGCTGTCTATGTGACAGCTCACCAGCGATCACCTAACTGTGTCCCAGCGATCCCATCCACGTTGGATCGTTGGTAGGATCGCTGGGACATTGATGTGTGTAACGGGGGCTTTACCCTACAAGCGCTGCCTCTCCACCAGACCTGACATGGTACTGACAGACAATACCTGGTGGCCTTCTTCTGGTGTATGTATCCCTCTAGATGAACCTGGGAGCTTTTCTTGTGTATACACCAAGTTTAGAGTTCGGACGCTTTGTGCTAATGCCCTTGTACAATGGACATTTCATGTGTTTTATAGCAGAGCTGGATGTGAAGTCTTGTGCATACTGTAGCTGTCACATCACTGACCTATGGAAAAGACTTGACTCCTTCACCGTACCTGGGAGCTCATGCGTCCTGCTAAAATCTGCATTTTTTTTAAGTTGCATTGCACAACATCTTAGAACTGTGGGACCTCCCTAACCCAATATTTAAATTGGTAGATAAATTTTATAACATTTTGCATGTCTTAAGGCGAATCTGTCACCTGGCCTTTGCCACTTAAGAGGAGTATAAGGCCTCTTTCACACTTCAGTTTTTTGCATCAGTTGAAATCCGCCAAAAAGTCAGACAAGGGGATCCGTTCTCTACTGATGTGAACGGATGGCATAGGATCCGTTTTCATATGGATCCTGAAAATGAGGAAGAGAGAGAGAGAGAGAGAGAGAGAGAGACACTAATGGAAGTCAATGGGGAAAAAAAACGGATCCTCAAAAGAAAATTGAGGATCCGTTTTTTTCAAAGCCTGGCGGATTGTGACTGATTGTAAAAAACTGAAGTGTGAAAGAGGCCTAATATAGAGACAGAAACCCTGATTCCATCGATGTCGTTACTGGGCTGCTTGCTGTTGTGATAAAATCACTTTTATTAGCAGGAAATGATCATTCGTGGACTAGTAAACCTAGGTAAGCATATCCATGAGCTCTGTGTAACCATGCCTCCACCACTGATTGGCAACTTTCTGCCTATGCACAGTGTAGGCGGGGTTACAGACAGCTCCGCATTTAGAGAAATGGTAGATCTGCAGCAGATAAAACTGGGATTTTATCAAAGCTGCAGCAGCAGCTTAGTAAGTGGCACATTAATGGAATCAGGGTCTCTGTCTCTACATCATGCTGCTCTCAAATTGGGCAGGAAAACTCCGGTGACAGATTTCCTTTAAGAAAACCATGTTTGAGGCCTCCATACCATCTTCAGGTTTTTTATATATTGTACTATACATAGTGCTGGATTCCTGCAAGGATCTACTAGTGGTGAACAAGTCAAAACCCAAACATAGACCATACAAATCTAAGGAGACTTCCAAAATAGTAGTAGACCCAAAAGAAGGGAAGTTCACAACCCATAATAAAATTGAAAATCTTAAAATATTTATTGATCTATCTCATAAAATGATTTTTTAAACAAAAAAAAACAAAGTGATACAAGTAAGTACCCCAGGAAGAAGCGATAGCGAAACGCATGTCAGGGTTTTCCCACCTGAGCAATAGTGTCCACACAGGTACTGGCAGGACTATTATTATTTTCTTTCTCTCTACAATTTACACCCATGCCTTTTGGATTGTTTAAAGCAATTGCACTTTTTTACCTGAATGCCTCCACCCTAATGCACTTGCACTTTAGAACACTACGTCTCTAACACTGTGCATCATTCTTTCATTGACCTCATGTGTACATTGGTGTTCTGCTGTATACATAGGTCCATATGTATTATTGTCATACACTACTGCTTGTCATATCAGTGTTCTGCCATTGCACACTTATAACATTATATATTTTGTATATTATTGCACCTGTGGACTATTTTTTATTACTATAATATTGTATGTGGCCATCACTATTTTACATGATGTGCCTACCTATTTTACTGTTTTTCTTCTATGAACTTGGTTGCTCTTCAGTACTTGTATCAGTATTTTTTTTGGTTTTGTTTTTTTGTTTTTTCTTTATTCATTTTATGAAATATATCATTAAATATTTTCAGTTTTATTTTGGGTTGTGTACTTCCCTTTTTTTCGGTCCAGTGGTGAACAAGGGAGCCGGTTAGTAATGAGGACTAGTAAATTGTGTGGAATGAGATCCGCTTTTCCCTCCATACTGTCAGCCGGTGGCCTCTGCAGACATGATGATCACCCTTTGCTCTGTAACCTGCTGCCGGCTCCGTTGATGAGTTTGCCGTTTCTCTCCGTCGTGGCTGACAGCCCTGATTGGGGCATAGTACGCACTCTGCTCCTTTTATTACAGACAGTAATTAAAGCAACTCGCCCTGCCACTTCCATAACAAACACAGCATAATGCCCTAATTATGACTTTATTAATTTAAGTCAGGATTTACTGATTTTAAAAGTGATTTATATTGTTACTCCCACACAGAACAAATGAAATCTGTAGGTTAAATTATCACAGGCTTTTCTTTGCTGTAAAACTGAAGCGCTGCTATCCAGTCCAGTACTCTCATTAGCTATGCATGAAGCTCTATAGGTTGTAAACAGTCGGAGCAGGATAGGCGCCGCAGATAGCGGTAAGCTCCACTGCGAGTCCTCCGCTCCGCACTGATGTTTGTTATTGTGACACTTTACCAATGTTTTATTACGTACCGTCAATTAGCATTATTCATTATATGTGTAATTGCGGGGGAAAAAAAACCACATCATGGTAATTTATTGACAAAATGTACGTATATAACATGTTTGTTAGCCAATTCCTGCATGTGTTGTGGCAGTGGAACAGCTACGGCGACTTCAACATAGTATTGCAGCATGCCGAAGATACTCTATGAGCACTCGAGCGTGCTCGGATAACACCTTATTCAAGCATGCTCGCTCAACACTAATAAATTATGCAAATATCAAAAGACTGACATAGAATCATAGAATCGTAGAGTTGGAAGGGACTTCCTGGGCCATCTGGTCCAACCCCCTGCTCAAAGCAGGATTCGCTAAATCATCCCAGTCAGATGTCTGTCCAGCCTCTGTTTGAAGACTTCCATTGAAGGAGAACTCACCACTTCTCGTGGCAGCTTGTTCCACTCATTGATCACTCTGTCAAAAAGTTTTTTCTAATATCTAATCTGTGTCTCCTCCCATTCAGTTTCATCCCATTGCTTGTAGTCTTTCCTTGTGCAAATGAGAATAAAGTTGATCCTTCTACAATGTGACAGCCCTTTAGATATTTGTAGACAGCTATTAAGTCTCCTCTCAGTCTTCTCTTTTGCAAACTAAACATTCCCAAATCCTGCAACCTTTCCTCATAAGACAGGGTTTGCAGACCGGTCACCATTCTGGTCGCTCTTTTCTGAACTTGCTCCAGTTTGTTGAGGTCTTTTTTAAAATGTAGTGCCCAAAACTGGACACAATATTCCAGATGAGGTCTGACCAAAGAGGAGTAGAGGGAAATAATGACTTCACGTGATCTAGACTGTATGCTTCTGTTAATAGATCCTAGAATTGCATTTGCCTTTTTTGCTGCTGCATCACACTGTTGACTCATATTCAGTCTGTGATCTATTGGTATACCCAAGTCTTTTTCACATGTGCTGTCACTTAGCCCTATTCCTCCCATTCTATATATGCTTTTTCCATTTTTATTGCCCAGATGTAGTACTTTGCATTTCTCCCTGTTAAAAACCATTCTGTTAGTTGCTGCCCACTTCTCCAGTTTATTTAAATCTTTTTGAATCCTCTCTCTCTTCTCTAGTATTAGCTATCCTTCCCAGCTTTGTGTCATCAGCAAATTTAATCAGTTTACCCTCAATTCCTTCATTTAAATCGTTGATAAAGATGTTGAACAATACAGGGCCCAGGACAGAGCCCTGTGGTACCCCACTTGAGACATTCTTCCAACTGGATGTGCAGCTATTTACGACCACTCTTTGGGTCCGATCACTAAGCCAGTTATGAATCCACCTAACAGTTGCCTTGTCCATTCCATACTTAGTCATTTTTTCAATAAGGATTGTATGAGATACTTTGTCAAATGCTTTGCTGAAGACAAGATATACTATATCTACAGCATTTCCTTGATCCACCCAATCAGTGATACCGTCATAGAAGGAAATTAAGTTAGTCTGACATGACTTATTAGTTACAAACCCATGCTGACTCTGTTTAATCACTTCATTCTTATCCAGGTATTGACATATATGTTGTTTAATAATTTGTTCAAAGATCTTTCATGGTATAGAAGTCAGACTCACTGGCCTATAGTTGCCTGGGTCCACCTTCTTCCCCTTTTTGAAGATAGGAACAACATTTGCTCTTCTCAAGTCTTCTGGCACTTCTCCTGTTCTCCAAGAATTTTCAAAGATTATGGAGAGGGGTTCAAAAATTTCTTCTGCTATCTCCTTCAGTACTCTGGGGTGTAATTCATCTGGACCTGGAGACTTGAATTCATTTAGGTTAGCTAAGTGTTTCCTCACTATCTTTCTGTTTATAGATATCCTGGATTCTTCTATTCCCTTAATAGGACAGTGAATAACAGTTGATGTTACATTTCCTTTCTGAGAGAAAACAGATGCAAAATAGGAATTTAAAAGTTCAGCCTTCTCAACATCCTGTCTTACTTGACAGTCACTTCCAAACAGAAATCAGGTGTGAGCAAGTATATATAACTAACAAAGTAAGACTGAAGAGAGGATTCACATGAGGCAGGTTCCCAGCAACAAGAATCACCTTATTGTGGCTGCTGGGTATACATGAGTTGAATTTATGCTCTAAGTATTCTCAATTTTTCATTTTTTCTATAGCAGAAATGCAATTCAAATTTCAGATATTTCATGCTTGCATGCTGTAGAGCTACAAGAGTGCTATTTTATTTGTTGGTATTAAATATGCAAATCAGCCAAAGCTATGTAAAACACATAAGGCGGATACATCAGTTTTGTAGGCAAAAATGGCGTGAAAACACAGAAAAGTCATATTTTTGCGCAACCGTTAGTTGCACCAAAATTATGCATCTTTTGAAAACTTTTTACGCTAGGATACTGGAGTAAAAGCTTTGATAAATTGGGCCTTTAAAAATTAGTACTAAATAAAAATCCCCATATCTCTGAAATCGTATGGCGGATTGAAAAAATACCAATAGTAACAAAAAAACCCAGAATAGTTGGGTGAGCAGCAGGAATAAAATAAGACCAAAAACTAAAGACTTTTTATCTGTTGACGGGTCATCTTCAAATGTGAAATTTACATAAAATATTGAGAAAGTTGGTAATGTCTGTGTTTAACTTTTTTGCTGTTTTTTGGTCACAGGATATTTTTTGTCGTCTTTTTTTCATGTCCAAAACTAAATTACAGTTTTAGTTTCACTCGGGAGCACTGCGTTGCGGTAATTTAAAATGGCCAGTTCATATTTGTCATCTTAGGTTGTGTTCACACTACCATGCAGTTACTGTTTATCATGGCAGCCACAAAACGCTGACTTGATCACTAGTATGACAGATACCACTGCAGTCTTTTAGACTTTGACTTATAATGAGGTTGTCGTCGGGTTTTGGTCATCTTGTTGGGAAGGATAGCGCTGCACACAGTGTGAACAGAGCCTGACCGATTAGCTCTGGCATTGTGAAGACAAACTGTGCTCTGTTTTCAGGGACAACACAAAGAATTTTGTAAGAAGCTATAAATGAATAAAAAAAAAGTCTATGAAAAAGTTAAATTTCTAAAACAAACTTTTTTGTTCGTTTTAGAACCAAATTAATAAGCAAATTCTAAATTTTATGTAAATGTAAAGTTATTTTTTATTTTGAAGAATATTTTAATAAACAATGTCTGAAATTCCTTTGTATAAGGACAGATACAATCATTTAATGTGAATTCTAGTGCTTGCTCCCTGTAAGCCTGACAGTAATTATTGCAGCCTGTACTCTGGATTTAATAGATGGGCTGCAGGCAGGAACAACCTGTAATCCGTGGCACCCTAAAGTCCTCCGGGGATTGTCAAGTCTCACTTGAGAGTAAAGGAAGCATTTTAGATTATAATTTTCCAATAGGTAATTTGTATTTAAATAGATTCTTAAAAGGGGTTTTCTAGTTTCGGTAAACCCCTGTTCCCCTGCTGAAATTTTGTTTTGGGGTGAAAAAAAAAGGGGAAAATGTGCTTTTCTTGTCTTCCCTGGGTCCAGGGCAGTCTCCACAACTGCTCCCAGTGTCTGTTTCTCTAGTCACCTTCCACGACAGCCATATCGGAGGATGTCTCCCCGCCCTAATGGGGGACAGGAAATGCACAAGAGGTTAAATAACCCTCCCCTTCCTGCCACCACCAGTGTTTTCCCTGTCCCCTATGGGGCATGAAGAGGTCCTGATAGTGCTGCCATGGCCGGCGACCGCAGGCACTACAACATCAGAATACCTGTGACCACCGGGCAGCCAACGGGCTCTGCTCTCTTCCGTGGGAAGGCTGCTCCCGTCTCCACTGCGGTGGTACTCAGGACCCTTGCCCGCCCCTCCTGCGCTCCCTCAGTGGGGTAAAGTGGGGCAGTGCTGTGCGGCCGGGGGCCTCCTGGAACTCCGCGACGTTCTCCTCCCCATGCGGCATGTGCAGGGACTGCGTGCACGTGCACACTGGAAGTGGTGTCTGGACCAGCGCCGAACTTCCGGTTTGCCTCCCACCTGTGTGGAACGCACGCGCGGCCTGCAGTTACCGGACTGCGGACGCGGTCCGGGGCCCCAGCCACCAGCCCTTCGAGACTGAGCGAGACCGCTCTAATCAGGCAGCCGCTAAGCAGCTTGAGGCGGGCCGGGAACAACGGAGCACCGCCGACCCCCACAGGCGATGGGGTGAGTGTGCAGGGGCAGCCGCTGAGCAGCTGGAGAATCAGCTGTGGAGAAGGGGTGATTGGAATGTCCCCCCCCACCTGTGAACCAAGGAGAGGAGGAGCACACAACACGCTGGTGGACCTCTGTTGTTCCAAATCCTGGTCTGGGTGCGTCCAGGTAAGGCATTATCTGTACACTGTGACAGACTAACCATGGACGGCGACAAACCCTTACTGCCTGTTTCTGTGGGGCCCAGCGTTCACCCTCCTACTGTAAGTAGCAGGGTGGGTCCCCACTTTTCTGTCCTGGGGTAGTTTCGGAGGTGACTTAGTATGCCTTCTCTCTCTCTAAAGGGAGACAAGGCCTCTGACCCTAAAAATGTGCATGTGTGGTTTCAGGCTCCTTCTTCATATAGGAAGCTTTCTCAGCCCTGCACGGATGATGTATTACATACAGAACAGCCTCCCTACTGGACAGTATAAAACTCTCATCACAGAAGTCCAATCTTCTATGGCGACTATTTCCCAGACGCGATACCACAGCCCCTCCTGCTAGAAGGAAATGGGCATCTGTGGAATCTGACTGACTCGGGTGAGATTGATACCTTTAACTCAGACGAGATTGGGAAAATGAAGGTTCCATTTCCACCCCCAGTTCTGAAATTACTATTTTCTCTTCGGAGGTTAGTATGGTGAGGAGGAAGTGGAATTCTCTATACAGATGAGACGTTTGGGAGGGGCTGAAGCCTAAAACCCAAAGGGGTTTTTCAATTCACGGATATATCCGGAATCTGGAGGAATGGGCCCTTCCCGAGAGAGACTTAGTGTCACCTCAGAAATTGAGGAATTAGTCCCTTGGAGGGAAATTGTTCCTTATGGGAAATCCCTAAAGTGGACATGCGGAGTCCAGGGTATCTAAAAGAGCAGCTCTTCCATTTGAGGGCAACTCTTAATAGCGAGCTTGCTTAGGGAATCCTGGGACGCCTCCACAACCCTGCTTCCCTGTTCCGCTGGTTGTGTACGCTGGAGGATCACCTCACTCGGGGGACCTCTAGCCAGCGGGCAATCGACAGGTCCGGGGAAGAAACCCTTGACTCACTTCCCCTATTACAAAGCGTCAGGGTTCCTAGTGGATGCTTCCGCTAAGTCCGTCCGGGTAGCAGCAAAATCTGCGGTCCTCTCCAACTCAGCCAGCTGTGGCTGAAAACTTGGGGAGGAGACTTTACGATTCCCTTTCAGGGAAATTAGTACTTTGCTCAGCTCTGGATGATATCCCAGAAGAAGCCACTGATTAAAAGAAGTCGCTTCCAGAACAGCCGTTAAACAGCTTAAGGCTGGGCCTGGACCAGATTCCTCCCAGAGAGAATTCAGAGGGATGGGCAAAAACGGGCCGGCGGAGTTATCCTAAAGGAGGTAAGGGCAGAATAATCTTGCCCCCAACAAAAGCAAGGAACGTACTGGTGACTGCAACGTACTGATCACTACAGCGTACTGATCAATACAACGACAGTTGCAATTTTCACAATGACGGTTCTCCGGTCGGAGGCCGACTATCGAATTGCATAGATCGTTGCAATCCATATCCTCAAACCAATGGGTTATTTGCACCATTCGCGATAGACTGAGATTGAGGTTCAAGAGTCCTCCCCCTCAATGCCTAAGAGTGACGTCCCTGCAGGCGCACCTCCAAAAAATCCTTGCTGTCAGACATAGAAACACTTCTGCAAGCTTGTAGGTTGTACTTGACTGCTCCTGTCAGGAACGATCTCCTCAGTTCCACAACAAACTTGCCTCTCCGTACGTGTAAACCCTTAGACAGGGTCATAATAAACTTAAACCCTTGAACCAAGTGGTAAAGTGCAGAAGATGGAGTCGGTCAAGTCAGGCCACCAGCCATTCTAGGATGAGTGTGACTGCAGTCGTCAGGTGGCGGCCGCTGACCAGCTTGGGACTGGGCTGGGTCCTGAATGGGAGAGCAGCCTGCAATCACGGGTCATGCATTTAACAATCCCCCTCATAGGACAAAATTGTGTGATTGGCCACAATGGACTGAGGGACGCTTTCTTTCACGTCCCGATTCATCCAGACAGGGAATTCCTCAGGTCCCCAGGTCAACCACTACCAGTTCAATGTCCTGCCGTTTGGGGTGTCATCAGCCCCTCGAGTGTTTACCAAGATAATGACAGAGGCAATGACCTTCATTTGCCAGCAGGGGATTTGCATTTTCCCATACTTAAGGTACTGTCACACTTAGCGATGCACCAGCGATCCCGACCAGCGATATGACACGGTCAGGATCGCTGGTGCATCGCTAAGTGGTCGCTAGTGAGCTGCTACACAGACAGATCTCACCAGCGACATAGCAGCAGGCGGGGGGGGTCACTACTTACCTGTCAGACGCGGCGATCCTGATGTCCTCCCGCCCGCGTCCACGCGTCGCTCGTCAGCGCCACAGGAAGCTGCAGACGAGAAACGGCCCAGGATGTTCTCGCGCGATCAGCGATAATCAGCGGGGGAGCCGGTCAGAGGTAAGTATCAGACATAGCGATATCGCTAACAATATCGCTATAATGTCACAAAAACTAGTGACGTTACAGCGATATTGCTAGCGATTTCGCTTAGTGTGACAGGCCCTTTAGACGACATTCTTCTAATGGCTCCATCCACATCTCATCTGAACCAGGACGTAGAAAACGCCTTGGGTTGGATCCCCAACCTGGAGGAATCAGACCTTCCTTCTTCAAGGAAGAAGTTCTTAGGGATACTCCTGGAATCAGGAAAGCCAACAACTTTTTTACCCAGGGCGTGACTGCTTTCGTCAGGGGGCGGCGACTAAGCTGCTTGAGCCTGGGCTGGGACCCGAATGGGAGACCAGGCCGTGCTCGCAGGTCCAGGGTATGCACTTTGCCAAAAAAAAAAAACTCGACTTGGTTAGAGGACCTCCAGGTTCAGAGACCAGAGAGCACCAACCATGAGAGACTCAAATGTCCATCCTAGGTTCACGTACAGCGTGCATCCAAGCTGTTTCCTGGGCTCAAGCCCATACTCGGACCCTTCAGTCTGTTGTACTCCAGTGTTCAAAGAAGTATCGGAATACTCTGACCAAGAGAACCCCTCTTCCTGGTCAGGTGAAGGTGTCTCGCCTATGGTGGCTGGACTACCAGAACCTCCAGCGGGGCGTCAGCTGGCATCAGCTCTCCCAGAAAATCGTCACCACAGACGCCAGTCAGAGTCTGGGGTGTTATAGTGGAGTATTCACACTTCCAGGGGGTATGGCCCCCAGGCATCAGAACCAGCTCCTCAAACGTGAGAGAACTAAAAGCTGTAGAGGAAGTGTTAAAAGCAGGTTCATGGACAATGCGACTACAGTGTCCTACATCCGACACCAAGGAGACACGAAATTCTTCTACCAAAAAATTGGTGGCTGCAAGAATTTTTCTTTGGCAGAGAAACGTCTGTCCATATCAGCAGGCGGACTTCTTCAGCAGGAAGGACGTTCATTCTGGGGTGGAGCTTAGACCAAACCGTATTTTTGTCTTTGGTGTCAAGGTGGGGAAATCACGATGCGGACCTTTTTGCCATCGGTCAAAACACGAAGGTGGAAACATGATTTCCCTCAGTCCCACAGATGGAGCGTGGGGAGTAGATGCCTCCTCCCATCCGGGGCAGTTCGATCTGGCTTACGCCTTCCCTCCGATTCCCGTGATAGCGAAAACACTGCAGAAGATATGGGCAGAACAAGTCGCTACAATCCTAGTGGCTCCCACGTGGCCAGGGAGAAGCTGGTACGGAGCCCTGCAGGACATGGCTCAGGAAGCCCCAATACTTCTGCCCCAAAGGGCCAGTCTCCTACTACACCCAGACCCACACAGAATGAACCTTGCGGCCTGGCTACTGAAGCTGAAATTCTAAAAGCTAAAGGCCTTTCCGAGAAAGTGATCCAATCTCTACAGGGCCACTGGCCATTCTAGGCTGAGTGTAACCAACGCCATTTCGGGAAGGCTTGGAAGAAGTTCTCATCTTGGTGTTCCCCAAGTGCCCAGACCCCTTCTGTCCTAATATCGCACAGATCTTCGAGTTTCTTCAAGACGGCTTAGTTCTGGGGCTCACTCCTAGTACACTAAGGGTTCAGGTGTCAGCTCTTAGTTAATGTTGCGATCAAGATCTGGCAAGCCAACGATGGGTCAGGCGATTCATGACCTCAGCAACTAGAATTCGTCCCAGACTCTGTGGTCAGATTCCCCCCTGGGACTTGAACCTAGTTCTCAAAGACTTGACCAGGGAACCTTTTGAGCCACTGTCTTCCACGACCCTGGGAAAATTAACACTAAAAACTGTGTTTTTTGTAACAATCACCACTGCAAGGTGCATAGGAGAATTATAGGCCCTTTCAATGCAGGAGCCATACCTGACCATCACAGAGGATAGCATCATCCTAAGGTTTGATCCCTCCTTATGTCTAAGGTAGTCTCGAACCTTCATAGGTTCCAGGACATTGTATTGCCTTCCTTATGTACAAACCCCTCCAACACGAAATAAGTCTTTCACACGCTTGACTTCCGTAGAGTAGTTCTTTTCTACCTCCAGCAGACAGAATTGGAGGATTGACCAAAATTGATTCATTCAAATTTTCTGGTCAGAATGAAGGCCAAGGCGGCAATAAATACAGTCGCGAATTGAATCAGGCAAGCGATCAGCCTCGCCTACTCGTCACAGAACGTTCCTCCTCCTACATCTCTGAAAGCCCACTCTACTCGTTCAGCGTCAACCTACATGGGCAGAAAGAGGGAACGCATCTTCGGAGCAGATATGCAGAGCCGCCACCTGGTCGTCTGTCCATACATTCACCAGACATTATAAACTAAATTTCAACAGGGATTTAATGTTTGGCAGACGTGTCCTGCAGCCTGTTGTCCCTCCCTAAGAAATTAGTTGTTGGTATTCCTCTGATATGGCTGTCGTGGAAGGTGACTAGTGAAAATAGAATTAGTCTTACCTGTAATTCGGTTTCTAGGAACCTTCCACGACAGCACTAATTTCCCTCCCTATCTGATACTCTTATTGGACGATTCCTGCACTTTGGTGGTAACTATACATGCTAGTGTGTCCAGAAAAAACACTGGTGGTGGCAGGAAGGGGAGGGTTATTTAACCTCTTGTGCATTTCCTGTCCCCCATTAGGGCAGGGAGACATCCTCCGATATGGCTGTCGTGGAAGATTCCTAGAAACCGAATTACCGGTAAGACTAATTCTATTCTTTTGTCTGTAGCGCTGACATCACCAACCTATCTCATTGGCTTATACCGTCCATTTGGGCGTAGCCGATGAGCTCAGTTATTGGCTGCAGCGTTGTCATTGTGACGTCAGCGCTACAAACAATACCTGACACAAGAAGTAGCAACAGAGATTTTGCGCTGTACCCAGTAAGAGAGAGTGAGTGAGTAAAGCCAGCCAGTTTGTTTTTTTATCATAAACTGGAGCCGGAGGACATGGATTTTCCAAATCCGAAAAAAACGCTTCAGCTGTTATGCTAAGTGTTTTCAGAAAAGGCCTTTCACATCACAGTTTATTATAATTGTTGTAGAACTCCTGCATAGCAATAAAATTCTGCAACTGGCTGCCTGCAGTTACCGCGTGAACCGGCTGGCTGCCTGCAGTTACCGCGTGAACCGGCTGGCTGCCTGCAGTTACCGCGTGAACCGGCTGGCTGCCTGCAGTTACCGCGTGAACCGGCTGGCTGCCTGCAGTTACCGCGTGAACCGGCTGGCTGCCTGCAGTTACCGCGTGAACCGGCTGGCTGCCTGCAGTTACCGCGTGAACGGGCTGGCTGCCTGCAGTTACCGCGTGAACGGGCTGGCTGCCTGCAGTTACCGCGTGAACGGGCTGGCTGCCTGCAGTTACCGCGTGAACGGGCTGGCTGCCTGCAGTTACCGCGTGAACGGGCTGGCTGCCTGCAGTTACCGCGTGAACGGGCTGGCTGCCTGCAGTTACCGCGTGAACGGGCTGGCTGCCTGCAGTTACCGCGTGAACGGGCTGGCTGCCTGCAGTTGCCGCGTGAACCGGCTGGCTGCCTGCAGTTGCCGCGTAAACCGGCTGGCTGGCTGCCTGCAGTTACCGCAAGAACTGGCTGGCTGCCTGCAGTTACCGCGAGAACTGGCCTGGTGACAGGTCCTTTTTAAGTCCTGAGTTTAAAGGGATTGTCCAACCTTGGGGTACAAATCTGCTGTCACTCTGTGACGGCCGACTTTTACATCTTCCCTTCAAGTGCACTGTGTGCTATAAAGATTCTGCAGACCAGGCAGTCATGTGACCGCATGTATATGAGTTCACAGTTTTGGCCACATTCTGACTAGACTTGTCCAGCCTCTCTCAATACACTTTCATTGAGCGATGCCACATAGTCTAGTTAGTACATGACCGCATGAAAATCACATAATTGCGGTAATGCTTCCGGCACCAGCAATGGAGAATTCTGACCGTACGCAGTGCGCGCTATGGGAAGATTCACAAGTCTGCAGTCACATCGATTGACTGCAGACTAATACCCCAAGGCTGGGCAACCCCTTTAATATATAGTTTATAGTTTTTACATCCATTTTTAGAGAAAAATGAAAAAAGATGTTCAAGTATATTTTCGCTCTCCTACTTAGAACTGAAATCACAGCCACATTGTGACATGTTTGGCGGTTTTGCATTAGCAATTGGGTATAATTTTACTTTTTAAAGATTTTCTCTAGATTTGTAGTCACATTGAAGCCCTGGACTATTTTGGCATACATTCAAATAATTAGTAAATCAATAAGTGACAAAACTAAAGCAATATTCGTCCTGTATGACACAATGATAATGATTTACTTATTTTTTTATGTTTGTAAAGTGAATCTGAAGATGAAAAGAATGGGATCGCTGCACGCAGTGACGGATCGGGCTCCTCAGCCTCTGACAGTTCAGACTCTGACTCTTCATCGGAATCTGGAGACGACAGTGAACCTGTGCCAGAGGCACCTAAAAACGCCCCCAAACCTAAGGTGAGACGAGCTGCCCTGACGTTTCCTTCCTGTGTTCTGAGTTAGGCTACATGGCAAAATCCAGTTATAGCATTTTCATCTGGTCTCACAGTAGGTGATAGTTGTTAGATTCACTGGGATCTGGTACTTTATAAACTAGATCCCTATAGGGAGATCCTAATCCCCCTTCATCTGCGATAGCAGTAATCGGCCTGTTACAGCAGTGAATGACGTGGCTAGGTGATTAGTGGGAAAGGCTAGGGAAGGTATATGGCAAACGGATAGAATGTAGGTTAGGTTCACACCTACCTCAAATTAATCGGTGAGTTCTTTTTTCTTTCTCTAGATGGCTTAGCACAACATGTTGCTTTTTTCTGGTGATCTGATAGTTTATAACCTAGATCACAAGAAATACCGACACTAACCACCTCATTGCTGCCCTAGACCACAAGTAATGTTGACATTAATCCCTAAATGGGTTGGGCGCTTTCTGATGACATTTCAGAAATGCCATAAATAGATGTGTGCTCGTGTGTAGAAACACTAACGTATGTGATTCTTGAAGCCCCTGTTCCTTGTGGCCCACCATGCTGCTGGGGTGTTCCAGGGAAAATGTACTTGAGAGAGGGAGTCAGCAACATGGTAACTAACAAGACTAGTCCTAGGTCTTTTTTCAGCCTATATAACTACGTAATATGGATCCCACTACAAGGCATGGCGATATTAACCCTTTCACTTCCCTATACAATCATGGCTTTTGACAATATTTCCTCAGCAGCTGTACACGTTTACGCCACCAGGAATCTTACCATAACCTCTCACTATGTTAAACCAAAGGGGATTTGAACATTGCACCCTTTACTGGCTTCAGATCAAAGCGACGTTTGCATAAATACTGTATAAGACTGTGTACCTGATTTGCATACTTCCGGCCACATTCCAGCTAAATGTGTCTGGCCTTTCTCAATTCACTTGCGTTGAGTGAGGCCACGCACATCTAGTCGGCATATGACGGCATGTATGCAAAAAGTGCTGTGAGGATTAATAAGTCTGCAGTCACATAGAGTACCTACAGACTTGTACCCTAAGGCCAGATCCAGGAGTAGCATACCTTTCTGTGCCTTTTATTCCCAGATACTATAATCAATACTGGATATAAAATATTGCTGTACGTCATTGTTGCCATAATTACTACTTTTCTGCATCTGTAGTTATGTGTTTGTACCACAAGCACTTGTTTAAAAAATCAATAGAAATCTACCAATAAAGCCAAAAGTAAGGCTTCAACTCTTCTTAGATAAGGTGCCCAGGAAATACACGCTAATATATTCCAGACTCTTCATAAAGCTTCCTGAAGCCTTTACTTAAATGGGCTAAATAAGTAAGTCGTATCGGAATGGTAACTTTTTAGGAGCCAATACATGGTAACATTGGGCTATCAGTTAGAGGATGTGGTTTCTAAATGATGCAGAACACACAAATATTTTGGAAGCAAAGGTAAAATTCTGCCAGTAAAGTGCAATTCATGTGCCTCTGTGTGCAGCTCCGCAGCTCTGGCAGCGGTGTGAAATTCTCATTTTACACACTTTGCAGTCAGAGGCTATGAATTATGCATTGAGCAAGAGAAATCCTCAATCTCCTGCTTCATCTGCTATATGCTTTATCTAACTTCTGTCTCTATTAACAAGATGAATTGTAAATGGGTAAATCTAGATGCAATGTACCCTCAACATCCTCTTAGACCCGCATTGCCTTCTACTGTGGAATGAGCGTCGGCCTATTGAGGAGGTTTAAATGAGACATTATCTTAATAATACCACTATTTGAGTAACATTTCACTTGCATTGCCTATTCCACTATATATATATATATATATATATATATATATATATATATATATATATATATATATATAGGGCAGCACTACCAAAATAATATAGTAGGTGCAAAACCTATTCAGCAGTGTCCAAACAGCCAAATTAACAAAAGGAAAAAAAAAAAAAAATAGGCAGCACTCAAATTAAATGTGAAAACAGTGGATACTTTACTGATCCTCAGATGGCAACCTGAGGATCAGTAAAGTATCCACTGTTTTCACATTTAATTTGAGTGCTGCCTATTTTTTTTTTTTCTTCCTTTTTTTCCTTATATATATATATATATACGCTAGTTTATACTCTGACAATGCACATACATTAAAGAGGACCTTTCACATTTTTCCATGTTGAACTGGACACACAATATAATATTGGCTGCAGAGCAGAATAAAGAGTGTTTTTTCTTTTTTTTGTTTAATTCTCTATTGTGGAGATATTGGCAAATTATTTGGCACCTAATGAGTTAACACCCACTTGGTCTTTTTTTTTATCAGACAGTTTTCACAGTGGGCATGTACTTATTCTCCCTGTATGGTGCTAACCAATCATAAGCAAGCCGCAAAACAGTGTGAGCTGTCAAGTTAATTTGCAGCTTTGGAGGCTGGTAACACTAATGAACTTATCCTCTGCAGCAGAGGTAATTCTTGGTCCTACTTTGCTGAGGCATGAGAGCCAATTTCATCATCATCATAGTGCTTGATTGTCTTTCATGACTGCACTAAAGAATAACTTGAAGGCTCTAGCATCATATCATATACATATATGCAGTACATGTCTGTATGTATTATATGCAAAATTGTGTAGGTAAGTGATGCATAAAAAATGTATTTATATATTACTTGCTGCACAATTTTACAATGATCAATTACAGAACCATGAAGGGAACACACATGGAAACAAGGAATGAAGTAACGTGTGACACAACCAAGAGTATGTTAAACCTTAGATTCCTCACAGTACCCTCTTTTACACACTCTTCGCTCTTTCTCAAGCTGCTTCATCAAGTGCTGTAATCCTGGGCAACTTTTACTTTTAATGTCAATATACAGTGGGTACGCTAAGTATTTAGACCCCTTTTAAATTTTTCACTCTGTTTCATTGCAGCCATCTGGTAAATGCCAAAAATTTCATTTTTTTTCTCATTAATGTACACTCTGCACCCCATCTTGACTGAAATAAAACAGAAATGTAGAAATTTCTGCAAATTTATTTAAAAAAAAAACGGAAATATCACATTGTCATAAGTAGTCAGACCCTTTGCTCAGACACTCATATTTAAGTCACATGCTCTCCATTTCCTTGTGATCCTCCTTGAGCTGGTTTTGCTCCTTCATTGGAGTTCAACTGTGTTTACTTAAACTGATAGGACTTGATTTGTACAGATACACACCTGTCTATATAAGACCTCACAGTGCATGTCAGACCAAAAGAGGTCAAAGGAACTGGCCATCTTGACTGAAAAATCCTCCACCATCCAGGCCTTTATGGCAGAGTGGCCCGATATTTTTGGGGTATCGGTCCGATATTTCCCGATATCGGAAGGTATCGCGCAACACTAGTCACCAGTAAAGATCATTGCTTGTCTCTTATTTGACTTTTGGGCATGTCATAGTTGTAGTAAATGTGCAGAGTACCACAAATGTTGCACTTCCTCAATGTTTTTTTTTATGGTGGAAAAAGCTGTAGGACAAAGTTGAAAACGTTTGCATTAATTTATGTTCTCTTAATAGCCCAACCTAACTTTTTTTCCTCAATTGGGAGATTTCACCTGAGTGACTATTCCACGATTTTACTGTTGAGGCTTATTATTATTTATTAATGGCTTTCTGCTTGATCTCGAGCCATGGCAACTTGATGGATGAACGGTCTGTAGGAAGATCTTGTGCAAGCCTAGATAGGTCCACCTGGGTCTTCTCCGCCGTTATTTTGATTGTATCAAGTCATCTGGTTGCTGGTCTTCCTCTTTACCTTGTTCCTTCTATTCTTCCAACCATGAGACTTGCACCAGCCTAATAGTTGCCTGTTTAAGAATTGTTGCTTCTTTACTCCCTGTTACAGACGGTACTTATGAGTTAGATTTTGATCCCATGTATAAGAAAGTTCCTGTTGGGGCAACCACTACCCCATCTGGACTGAAATGTGTTTATTTTTGTACTCTTAACAGAAAACTGAACGTAAACCTGCCAAAGAGAAGGAAGCTGCCAGGAAAAATGATGTATCCCTTCTAGATCTTGACGATTGTAAGTATTGTTGATGCAGACTTCTCTACGTATGGTTGTACAGCATATAGATTGCATCTTGCTATTTTACATCATTACTTGTGTGCATCTCTGTCAGGGTAGGCCTTGGGTCAGATAGCGCCCTGGACTTTTTTTTTTTTTGGCAACATCATGACCTAGTTAACGTGAAGACTTCCCCTACATGTTGCTATTTTCTGTTTGGGATCTAAGGGGAAACATTTCTCCTTGTGAAGAGTGACATGCCAGGGTAAGTAGACTTACAAGCCATGCAATGCAAGCCTTTTCAGAAAGGAAGAGGACTTGAACTCTAGTGCCATCTCTTGGAAGTAGCAATCCTAAAGGTCAATATCGACCCTTTAACAAGACTTGCCATATAATTCAGAATCTAAATTTGCCGACACTTGTTTCAGAGTGTAAATTTATATAACCCCAAGCTTATCCGCAGCATTGTGCGGAGATCTTTATTACTCAAATTACTACATATCCGTATATCTTTGGAAACCTGAGTACCTGGACAAAAGCATTCAAACTCCAAGCACATGCTGGCCTTGGTTTAATATGAACCCAGGATTCCAGTCGTGTGACCACTGAGCCACTGTGCAGTGACCACAGCTATAAAGTTGGGGGTGATGGGGTGGCTATTTGTTCTTCAAAATGTTCCTAATCCGGAAGACGGACATATCTGTAACTTTCTGCTTACTGTCCTGGGTAACCTACAGGCAGTCAAAGAGGTAACAGAAGAAAGAGTGTGGTATATACTCTCAGGATCAGACTACGCAGGGTTTGTTTGCTGTCATGTTTATGACTTATGACTTGTGTTTTGAAACTGTTAAAGTGTAAAGCGCTGCGGAATATGTTGGCGCTATATAAATAAAGATTATTATTATTATTTATGTCCTACAATAAGAGGATCTTGTCCATCTGCTCTTGTAGATATCGATGGCTCTATATAAATGACACATTTTTTATCATTTTCTATTCTCCCTTTTCAATTCTCCCTTTTCAGTTAATGATGTATCCACTCCAGTAGCTGTCCCCAAATCTGCTATCCTTTCTCCAAGTTTATTATCAGACCTTCAAGGTTTATCCCTCTCCGCCCCGTCTCCAGTAATCAATGTAAGTGAGCTCTGTTTTATCTCATTATTATTTCCTTGTGTGCTGGGGTCCACACCAGATATTTGTCCACTTCTCTACCTGTAGTATGCCATAACCGTCGGCCTGTGATGGATGTTACAGTTTTGTGACTTGATCTTGCCTTCCTTCCAGTGTCCTTGTGATTTCATTAGAGACTGTCAAGTATTTAGCCAAGTTTCCATAACCTTCCAGCAACTGCAAAGAAAAAATATGTCTCATTAAGTCATAAGTCAGCACTGTTGTTTTGGGTGTTTTTTTTTTTACATAAAAAAAAAAATGGCAATTTGATTTATTTTTTTCACGCTTGTTTATACCAATAAATGTTAACATAATACAATGTGCATTAATTCATAATTAGAATGGGGCAATGAGAATTTAGATTGTGAGCCCCAATAGGGACAGTGCCAATAATGTCTGTAAAGTGCTGTGGATTTTATGGGACAGTCTCTCTTAACCCGTCTACTGTGATGGACGGCTTCCCCTTAGTGAGCATGTATACAGAAAGATCACTGTATGCGTGTGGTGAGAGTGGCGTAAGCACTGAACAGGCAGTGGATGCCAGATAACACCTGTGGCATCTATAGTGGTGTATGAATGTGTTTGGCGTGTGCGCTGTATTACCTGGTACATGGCGGATTTATGGTGTGAATTCTTCAATGCACATTACAGTACAATATATGCGAATGGGGTTCTAAAAATATCATCTACCTGTACCACAAATTTGCCCCATTTTTGCCACCCAATTCACCTTTTATTTTTGCTGCTCATTAAAGGGGTTGTCCACTACTAAGACAACATCATCTAACCCTGTGTTTGACCCCTTTAAAATAAAAACACCTATACTCCTCCCGTGTCGACGCTGCTTCTGTGGTGTCGGCTCTCCTGGGACTCGTGTGATGCCATTATGTCACGTGAGCCCTGCTCCCAATCAGCGCTGGCGTCACTGTCCCCACCTTCGGACGTATAAGTAATTAAGAGGAAGTGAGAGAACAGCCAAAGGCGGGGACAGTGACGCCAGCGGTGATTGGGCGCAGTGCTCACGTGATTAACAACCTCATGTGAGCCCGGTAATGTGAGTGCCAACACTACTGTAACGGCACCGGCGCGGGAGGGAAGTATAACTGTGATTATTTTAACGTGAGTAAATATTCCGAGTGAGACGGTGTTGTCCTAGTAGTGGACAAACCCTTTAATGAGTGGCAAAATTTGCATATACTACATGTGGATTTTGCTGTGGAATTGTTATAGATTTGCGGCGAGATCCACGGTCAAAGTATTTTGCTGTGTCTTGGACTCTATGACTACACAGAGTGTAGAGGGAGTGGGGGCAATACCCCCTTTACAAATGCTTCATCTACAACGCTCCTATAATGTCCAGTTGGCTAAGCTTTTTGGCTGACCCTTGGCTTTCGTCTTTAGATTTACTGCTGCAGATCCACCCTAGGCAATGCAGAAATGGCCTCAAGGCCTCAATTTTTCTTCATTAGCACAGGTGGGAAACAATTCATGTTGATTTCAGCATGAAAATGGTGTCGAAATCAGTGTAAATAATCAGCCTGTTACTCCGTATACAGTCCTAAGTTATTTGTATTTGAGTCGTATTGGGGAACACATAATTCGCGTAACCTGAAATGTTGTTTTTTTTAGTTTTTTATAATTTATGCTGCTCATTTATATAGCACCATTAATTTACACGGCACTTTACAGACATTCTCATCACCGTCCCCATTGGGGCTCACAATCTTAACTCCCTATCAGTATGTCTTTGGAGTGTGCGAGGAAACCCACGCAAACACGGGGAGAACATACGAACTCCTCACATATATTGTCCTTGGTGGGATTTGGTCCCGGACCGCTTCGCTGTAAACCAACAGTGCTAACCACTGAGCCACCATGCTCCTTCCTAAATATCTGTATTTTTAAAATAAACGATCATGTATTAAATTTCCTTTTTATATATATATACTGTATAAAACGCTGTTAACTCTGTGATACATTATTTTTTTTATTTTTATTTTTTTTTAAATTTCAGTTTTATTCCATTATTTAGCTTTTTGGTTGGTATCACTATGACACGGCCAAGAACACAATGACCTGCTATTTGCATACTCCAAAGCAATAGCTCCGAAATCGGAAATAATAACCGTTATTTTTTTTTTTTTTTTCAACTTTTTCCTTCAGTGAGAGCGAAAATGAATTTAACTGTAGGGCACATGCCGAACTAACACTAAGAAATTAATTTATTACCAGGCGAAGGAGAGCTTAGAGTAAGAATAGATGAGTATATGACCCTAATATCAGAGAAATGTAGCAGCCACTTATCCTAGAATATGTCAGACAGTCTATTATTCAAATGATTCAGCACTGTAATTGCATACAGCTTTTATAAAGCCTATCAATAAAGCCGATTTCTCTAAATTCATAGCCGCTGCACATTATTGAAAGTATACTTTGTTCCTTTGTTTCATCTACTTGGTCTGTAAATGAAGATTAATAATGGAGTATAGTATCGCCATGCCGTTTCTGTACATTCCCTTGTGACCCCGGGGCCACGTACGAGACCCATATCGTTACAGAAGCGCGCACATTTTCGGCGCATCTAGTCTGGATTGGGTTAATTATAATGAAATAGACTAGAAAATATGTTTAAATGTTCATTTTATTTTTAATCAAATCAAGCTTCGTTTTCGAGTGATTGAAATGTCAGCGAGTCTGTTTTCTCATGCATGCGTCAGTAAATCAGTGGCTGCATTATGCAAGCAATTTATAAGGAGTCTGCGGCGTCTCACTACTGCAAAACACTTCTAATGTCTGAGACAGGGAGACACCGCAATTACGGCTGTGTGGTAAACTATGAGCCCTCCGGGGGTAGGATGTGGTGTAAGAATATAACGTGATGGCAAAGCCTGACAAAGCCGAGCCTGCGGGATAAATCCTACGCGGGAGAGCCTTACCGAAAGAAAGAAACCTGATGGGAACCGCTGATCACCGTAACCTTTCTCCTGCTGTTTCCATACTGGATTGCTGTCTGGCCGGATGTTTTATGCCTTATTAGTCAATGGGGTCCTTGGTTTAGTCAACTGCATCTTGGGTGCTAAAAACCAATATTTTCAAAAAAATCTATTGGTCGTCAGGTGAACACTGGGAAAAAATGATCATCACAGACTAATAACACAGAAAGAAAGTCAAAGAAAGATGTTTTGTCGATTAACGATGTTTTTGTATTTTTGATTTCCTCCCCTTTTTCGAAGAGCCCCCCCTTTTTTTTTTTTTTTTTTTCCCTCCCATCAATGTAGCTTGTTTTTTGCAGGACAAATTGTAGTTTTGAAAGCCACCATTTATTGTACAATATAATGTCCAGAAATAATTGAGGGTTAGGTGAAATGGTGAAAATAAATCCCTTAAATCCACTGTTGATTATTGGGTTTAATTTTTATTATATTTATTGCGCTATAAAAATTAACTGATTTTGCAGGTCAGTATAATTTTAGCCTTAACATTTTTTTATAGTTTTTATTTATTTTATTTTTTCAATTTTAGTAGCTAGAAAAAATCTGCATCTGGTAAAAACAATGTTGATTTATCTCGACATGACCTGTAAATTGTTTATTTTTCCATTGATAGAGCTATATGAGGGCTTACCAAGATGTAGTTTTAGTGGTACAGTTTTGGGGTACATACTATATTTTATTTTTTATTTTTTTGAAAGGGGTGATGAAAAAAATAATGGCGACTTTGGTGTTTTGATTTTTTTTGTTCTTTTACAATGCTTACTATATGGGTTACACAATTTTTATATTTTAATATATCTGACTTTATGGGTGCAATGATACAAAATATGTACGGTAGTTCTTTTATGTGCTTCTATGGGGGGGGGGAGAGAAGGTAATTTGAATGCTTTGGTTTTATTTATATTTTTTTACTTTATTTTTTACTTTTACATTTTTTTTAGTCCTTTCAGGGAACTTGAACCTGCAATCATTTGATCACATTTTCTTAATACTACAGTGCTGTTGTATTGCATAATAAAACTCATAGTGCCTTATGAAGTCTAGCCTGAGTGCAACATGGCATTCAGTAGACCTCTAGAGGCCATGGAAACCATCGGGCACACACCCCTTTCCATAGCGATCGTTCTTCGGGTGGTCCAACTTGCGGCTGGAGCAGATGCCCGGGTGTGATGACGCTGACAGCAGCGGTCAGCGCTAGTTCCAAATGCTGCTTTTAGAGGCAGATGCCAGCTGTGTAACGTCTTCCCAGCATCTACCAGCTCAACACACATTGACCCACTCCATGGAGGATGTATCCGTCATGGAGCCTTAAGGGATTAATGTGTCTAAGAACCTTAAGAGAGCTGTCTGTTAAGTGACTATTAACGTACTTTTATTAGATGGTTTTCCTAACCATAACATTTGTCACCTACCCAGAGAAGAAGGGATTAATGTTAGCTCTGTAGTGGGTCAAAAGTTGGGGCCCCTACCAATTTTGCCAAAGGATTGATATGTGTGGAGTCAACTCTCCCAGTCCTGGGGATCCCAGAGTTGCATCCTAACTAATCCCTTTTGGAATTTTTCATCTGGGATGAAATATGTCCACTGTTGGTCGCAAATTTGTCACAAATCCTCAAAGGTTTAACAACAAAATCTGCTTGTGTTACATGGGATCTTGCCATTGATTTTGCTGCATTAGAAAGTATTGCATGGGGTGAAATCCGTACAAGAATGAGCTGATGTTGTCTTTGCGGATTTCTTAAGATGTTATTACTTGTCTGCGTGCTCAGCATTAATGAGTGTACACCCTGTGAGGTAGCACTGTCATTTAAGTAGGGGATCACTCGCTTGGCAGCCACAAAATCAGGTCCGGCACAGGTTTTCCATAAGCCAGTATAGTCCATGCGGTTTATTAAACATCATAAACCATGACCAGCAATATATAAACGGCATAGCATCCATGACAGAGCTTCACTCTGTTAGCAATGTCCAATACGCAGTCTTTTCAGCCTCAATTATATCTCACCCCGTCAGGGTTCTCTCATGGCTGCTTCACCATACTGCAGACATTCATTCCCTCCAGGGAACTCTCAGGCACTTGCAGCCATTACTCACAGCGTCCACATGTGCTGTCAGGCAGGAAGCCCCATCTCAGCGGGACCTTCCACACTGGACCAACCAGGTCCAAGCAGTCACCACCTGTGACCTACCCTGGCCATATTATATGGTTCATAGCCATGCCCACCGGGTCACATGACTCTGACCTCATCACAGGTCCTTCAAGCATTTACACACTTTCCAACAGTGCTTTAAACACACCCCCTGGGTGGGTTTGTATGTAACTGGCCCGCCCATCTCCCTAGTTACCTGGAGACTTCTCCCTGTCACATTAAAGCAGCACCTCAGCAGTATCACTGCTGATCAACACATAAGTCTCCATCTCAAAGCCACCCACTTTGAAATACATAATGGCCATTCAGTATTCTGCCATTCATCCTTTCTCCACACAGCGCCCCCTAGCGGACTCAGTGGTTACTACACCACAACCCCTTTTGAAAAGTAAGATATTAATCAATATCTCACTGAACAGAAGAACAATTTCCAAAATTTTGACAAGACCGACTTGCATAGAACATTCTTTTTAACCCATAAAATTAAAGTAAGGTCCATAACGCACACCTGTGTATTTCTAAAGAACATGATGATGAAAGTGATTCAGTGGCCAGGTGTGTCTCCTGATCTGAACCCAACCGAGCACCTGTGGGGAGGTTAGAAGAGGCAAGTTTATCATCGGTCTCCATCCAGCAGCCAGGCTCTATAAGAGGTCGTTCTTGAAGAATGGAAATAGATGTTAAAATATGTCACCAACTTGTCCATTCCATACCTAGATGACTTTATCTTGTCCTTTAGAAATCAGGGAGGTCATACAAAATGCTTGATGCAGTAGTTCTTGATGTGGGGCGCATTCATTTTTGCATCAGCTAATTCTGGTAAAACTGGGGATTTTGTGACAATTTATATTACTATTGCTTTCATGTTATAGGTTAAGCATTATTCTATGAAACTAATGCGCAACAAAATGATGGAAATTGTTCTTGCGTTCAGTGAGATAGTCATTAGAATCTTACTTTTTAAAGTGTGTGAATTCGTTTATGCCGAGCACTGTATAAATCTGTACGTAGTAGAAGTGTAGAACATAACCATAACATTGTACTTCATGGTTTACCTGGGGACCTGTAATAATGACCCATCCTAGCTGTATTCTGGCGACATATTTAATGTGGTAATGATATAATCCTTCTGTGTGGTCAGGTTTTGGCAAGGTCCTCAGGATGCGAGTGAACCGCAGGCTAATCGTGTCCGGTTATAGCACTGACAATAAGAACTAGGACCAAATATGTTGCTCATAGTTAGTCGAGGTAAGATCTCCCTGCTCACATCTCCAGCAGACATGACGTTGGACATATTCATTGACCTCTCTCCTTTTCCAGCGCGATCATTCACTGAGAGAAGCCAGCCCAAGCCAGACACGAGGCTCATTTCAATTTTAACAATGGTAATTAAAGGTTAATTCACCGCGTCAGGATTAACGAGGAAAATACAAATGATGGGCGAGCAGCTGCCATTAGGAAACAACTTTTAGAACAATACAATTACATTGTGTGTTTGACAGAAAAGCTAATAATAATGAGCCGTGTTGTCCTATGGCGACTCGTGAGACCCCCTTGTTCTGTGGTCGTAGATGAGGGGGGCACGTTGTCGCTCTCCACATATCTTAGTAGCATTATACGTTACTTTTTATCCGGCCCCTGATTTTATAACCATAGCAATGTCAATGACTTCAGCTTTTGTGAATAAAAACTTTTGAGTATCAGATTTTGCAAGAGCATCTTGACCAAAATGAAATGACATTACAGGTAGATTTTACAACAAAATAATATATTATCTTAAAAGGAATCTGACAGCATATTTTTGATATTTAATCTGCATCATAATGTAGGGGCAGATACCCTGATTCTAGGGATTTCACTTGCTCAGCAGTTTGTTGTAGTCTCAATACAGTGTTTTATCAGCAGGAGATTATCAGTGCAGAATGAGGTGTTTAATGCCAGTCAGTCCGGCTAATCTATGACCCCTTCCCATCACGGATTGGCAGCTTGCTGACAATGTACTGTATACACAGGAAGCAGCCAATCAGGTGTACAGGTGGGTTATATACAGCTCGGCATTAATAGTACTTCTACATCTACAGCAGGGATATCCAAGGAAAACTGTAGGAGAGATCAGCGCAAAATAGGGTCTTATCCTAGAGATATAGTGAGCGTTACTCTCAGATTAAACTATAACACGTGTTTTTCCTGAAGAAGTAGTAACTTTGTACTTCGAAACGGGTCGAAATAAACCATCGTTTTACTACACTGGGATATTTATCTTAAATCCTGTTGGCAGTGCGGAGACTATCCACAAACTCCTTCTGACCTATTGACATCTACAGCAGAGAAAGCCTGGATTTTATCAAAATTACATCAAGCAGCCCCATAAATGACACATCACTAGAATCTGGGTTTCAGCCCCAACATCATGCTGCTCAGATTCCATAGCAGAAATCTGCTGACAGATTCCCTTTAAGCAAAGCTGTGACATTGTGGTAAAGTAATGCGCAATACCTCTCCATACATAGCAAGCAAAATGCTGCACCATATAGACCAGTGTTTCTCAACTCCAGTCCTCAAGACCCACCAACAGGTCAAGTTTTCAGGATATCCTTAGCATTGCACAGGTGATTTCAACACCTGCTCAAGCATTAATTCCATCATCTGTGCAATACTAAGGAAATCCTGAAAACATGACCTGTTGGTGGGTCTTGAGGACTGGAGTTGAGAAACACTGATATAGGCGATCAGCCATAGCGTCACACCCAACTACCTAATGCAGGGGTGAAGAACCTTGTTCTACCAAGAACCATTTGCATATTTATACCATCCTTTGGGGGTTGTACAAATCTCGCTAACTGTGCCCACAAAGTGTGTCCTGACGCTGGCACTGGTATCAGGGCGTAATGTTCCGTTGCACACGCCTTGGCGCTCAATAGTGACGTACTCACAGAGCAAGAAGAAACACAGCTGCCGACCCAAGCACTACGGTTCTCAGGAATCTGCCCGGGGCCGGTATCAGCCATGGTGCACTATTCTAGATGGAGTTTACCGTAATATATTAACAAAAATGCACACTAGTTTTATTATTTTCACATGCTGTAGAGTTATGAATAATAGTTTTCGTGGAAACCCCCTTTAATATAGTGCACAGATGTGCAGAACGGACTAAAAGGTCTATGGCTCTTCATCAGCCTAGATCAGTTCAATGGTTGGTCAAACAGCAACCATTTGTTGCTGTTTGACCAACAGCGAGGGCAGTGGATGTAACAAATGAGGCAGAAGAGGAAAGATTGTTAAATATGTATAGATAAGAGGTAGTTAGGGCATTCAATTCAGGATCACCAAATTTGTCTGTTGGAGATTGTTTTCTCTTTTGGTCATGACCGAGGGTGATGAGGAATTTCCGTATCTGACTGCAATGTACTCTTGCGAATTCTGTTACTTTTTGGTCACATGATGTCGCCCATGGGAGTTTGGTCACATGATGTCGCCCATGGGAATTTGGTCACATGACACATAACGCCCATGGGAATTTGGTCACATGATACATGATGATGCCCATAGAAAGAGACAAAAATTGCAAAGGGCTGAATAAAGAGGCTGAAAGGGTGTGTTTTTTTTTTTTGCATTGATAAGGCTAAAGTAATGATGTGTGGTACGTGAGAGATTTATTTTTTTCAGTCTGGAGGATATTCCCTTTAACAACCATTTAGGCTATGTGCACACGTATGCAGAAAATTTCTGCATAAAAACCAGATTCCTTCCCAGAAACCGCACGTTTTTTGCGCAAAAAAGTGCGGTTTTTATGCGTTTTTTTCTGCGCGGTTCCAGACACACACAACTAGCCAGAAATGCGGAAAAATACGCGAAATTGAGCATGCTGCGTTTTTTACCGCGAAGCGGTTTTTTCATGGTAAAAAACGCATCAATATGTGCAAATTGCATAGAAATGAATGGGAAGCTTATTTTCAGCGTTTTTATAGCGGATTTATTGGCAAATCCGCGAAAAAAACTAAGATTAAAGTGTAATTTTCGCTGGTGCAAATCGATTTTTGCATAACCTATTCCATCGGCCACATGAATATTCTGTTGCTGGTGGACGGGAGCCGTAAAAGCCTCGTTGCGACCCTCATAGACTAGCATTAAAACGTGACCTCTGGCTCCCCCAGCAAACACTGGAGAGATCCGGCGGATCACTGCAGAAGGCGATCGGAGCGGCGCAGATAAAAGGCGAACACGGTGTCTGGTAAGTATAAGACTAGGTGCAGGGAACTTACTTTAGTAGCACCGCTCCAGTGCTGCCATTTTTGGTGTTTTGGGAGGTCGTTAAATGTCAGATCTAGAATTTCTTCAGTCCTTTAATGGTGGACAGATTTCTTGGTGCCGTGATTTGGGTGATGACTAAAATCACTCTAATGCATTTTTAGAGAATTATCATCGCTGCATAAAAATAAATACATATTTCTTATTAAACAATCACCCAAAATTATAACCCCACAAGTAGAAGCAATGTAAAAGCCATAAACCATGATTTACCCGCATGTATTTTATTATCTGCGGCCATCTAGATCCTCGCTTTCCCACCTATTGTGAGAATTATTGTAGTTGCCATGGAAACAGCTGAGAACAAATCAGTCCAGGAGAAGCCATTTATATTTTGGATCAGGCAGTGTCGTGTATAGCACAGGGGCTTGGATTTACAGATATTCAAATGACTCCGCACGTCGTGGAGGCTGCTGGGGAATGATGCTGCTCCAGACAATATTTTGACATTAGGAGCACCAAGAAATAGCGTTTAGTCCGCTTTTGGTGTGGGCAGTTGATAACTTTTCATTCATAATTAGTTGATAGAGAATCGAGAGACATTTCAGGGAAATTGAACTGTCAGTGGGTAGAAACAAGCATTTGACCTCATCACATTGAGTGGGGCCCATCATAATTTGTTCATTTGGTCCCGATCAGCCCGGCCTCATCTCTCATACGGCACCTCGCTGACCTTCCCTCTCCAATTCCGCTCGGTTCAGCTTTAATTATGACTCAGCAGACCAGAAGAAATATTGCCGCCTGCTCCCAAAAACCCTGAACTGCCACTCACCAAAAGATTGTTTTTTAACAGGTAATAAATGCCCAGAGGAAGTGATGCCGCGTGTCCCCCCACAAGAGCTGCCGCCGGCATGTGCCGATAGTCTCCCTCGCCTCTCAAGTGTGTCACCGCAAGATGGTGAAATGTTCATTTCAAGGGTTTTCCTGCCTTGTGGGGAAGGAATAATAATCTGTGTGATGTGCACATGAGCAGATGGATTAAGAAATCAGAGCGAGAGGTCACCTCACAGAAGGTCACGATACCATGTCGCTGTCAAGTCTATTGTCAGCTGCTTTTTAGGGATTTGATTTGAAGAAATCACTTTGGGTTTAGTAGACAAGTGACAGAGATGATATTCTCCAGCAGTGCGGGGCTTGTGAGGGGGATCTGGGATCTCATTTGTGCAGTGAAGTATTGTCTCCTGTCTTTACATTTAGTATATGATATACAAGTGTATGCATGAAGTATATATAATCTTGTTTCCCTTTTTTTCATATCGGTAACGTTTATCCATCCTGTGATTTACATAATTTCACTTTTCCTTCTTAGGCTAGTTTCACACTAGCGGTTTTTAGCGCTGCGCTTCGTGCGCAATAGAATCGCATGCAAAAAACGCATAATGCGTTTTGTATGCATTTGCCTTTTTTAGGCGCATGCGTTTTAACCAGTTTTAGCCATGTTAACTCTTAAAACGCATGCGATTTTAAATGCAGGTGTGCACATGTCCATGCGCACGCCTGCGTTCCCATAGGCTGTAATGTGTTATTTTGTCGCATTACGTGCGCAAGCGTTTTTTAAGACAGGTCGGACGGACCAAAAATGCAACAGGTTGCGTCCGGCGCGCCTAGGCGCACACTACAAGAAAACGCATGCACACGAAAACGCATAGGAACGTGTGCATACGCTAGACCATGCGCCCCCATGTTAAATATAGGGGCGCAGGACGCATGCACATGGACGCACACGAAGCGCAGCCCTAAAAACCTCTAGTGTGACACCAGCCTTATTCTTACAATTTTATGTTGAGGAGTGTGTGTACAGACAAACACCAAAATGTAATAGTCGTATATATTATGTTAATACTAAGGCCAAGGTCAGACCTGAGAGAAAATCGGACGAGTCTTGCACGTCAATAACCCGGCACTGCCGCCGTCACTCGGGAGCGGCGCGTGCGGCTGCATGTAATTCTATGTAGCTTCATGCTCCACTCCCGAGTGCCGGGTATTGACATGCGAGACTCGTCAGAGTTTGTCGCATGTGTGATCCCGGCCTAAGAAGGAAATGTCTTGAGTTATGTAAATCACAAGATGAATGGACATGTTCATGATATGGAAATGATGTAAAAATTGTAGCAAAATTTTCAAAACATCTCGATTTATTCAGTATCTGTAAAAGCGCCACATGCAGAAATCCCCGCAATAACTCATTGCCTGCTATCATCGAGGTTAGGATCTGTGGATTTTGGTCATGTGACGACATCATCACCGATCTGTCTGCACTTCTATGCTGATGCCTTCTTATGATTGGTCAGTGGCATACAGGAGGCAGAAGTACACGCCCCAAGTGAAAAATTTTCAGCAAAATAGAAGAGTTATTTGAAAGGCTCAAACTGCGGCGTAACTTTGAGTGTTTCAAATAACTTTTTACATTTTTGGTTTTATCTACTTTAATGATTTTTTGATAGTTAATATTTTACTGTCAGATCTGGGCTTTATTAACATGTCCTTTCATTTGTACCTACAGTTATTTATAGGATTTTAAATGCTATCATGGTTGAACTTTGACATGACATGTGCCCGGTTTGGCGTTTTTTTGTTTTTGTTTTAAATACTGCTTATATAACACATTTGATCTGATATGACACACATTGGGTGTTTGTCCTGAGGAGAGGTCCTGTGACCTAGAAACACGTTGACTTTTAAACCTATTTTGAATAAACAATTTTGTAATAAGAAATCTATGGTCTATATGCTGAGTATGTTGCTCTTTTTGCTTGTTTTTGGTCCCCAGTTTATACGCTACCATGTGACAGAGGATGGGACTGACTTGGCCACTGAAATATATAGTACGGAAAAGAGTTTTCCTCTCTAGATGCCATTTAATTCTCCTGCAACGGTCGTGGCCTATAAGTTCACAGTGTCATGCCAAGTTTTGAGTTTTGCAGAAGATACTAAGCAATAGCTTAAAATAGTTGTCCAGAGTTTGAAAAAGCATGGCTTCTTCATCCAAAAAACCTTTGTGTCATCTGTCTAGAAGTTGTGAATCTAATACATAAGGCAGGGGAGACACAAGGCGCAAATAGAGTCTTATCCAACAATAAAATAGCAATTTTTTTATATATAGAACTGCTCACCTGGCATAAGGTAGTCAAAGCACGTGTAGTGAAGATAGGCTGCCACAGGTCGGTCACCGACCAACTTAAGTTATACGTGGTGTCTCCTGAGGAAGGGGTGGTGTTCACCCTGAAACGCGTCAAATAAACCACTATTGAACTTCTATATCTTGGAATTTTATCATTTGGGCAGCGTGGACAAAAATCCGCATCCTTTCCTGCAGTGTAGTAGAAGTTGTAAATAGTATTTCTGCTTAGTCCAAACCTCTAAATGTATGTAAGCTGCAATACCACACACAGCCCAGGGACTGATGTGGCGCTGTATCTGGAAGAACGCAGTCATGCGTTTTTTCAATTCCATACAACCCCTTTTAATGTACATATAAGCACATTCTGTGCCGAAGATACGAAAGACATCTGGACATCGTCCTTAGTTTCTTGTCAAGTGATGTATTCTAATATTCTCCATTTGACCTCCTTCCTAAACCATTGCAGATCCCTTTTGAAAATCTCAGAATCGGATCACACATTGCAGCTCCCTGCCTACAATTTGCTAGCAATTAAAATAATATTAAGGCAGAGCTCTGAGCAGTGTATCCTTGTGGTGAATGTTAGGCTGTCAGCAGGATTTTCAGGTCATTTGACATAAAGGATACAGGTGCAGCCGCTCTCAGTGAAGGTGACTGAGAGTTTCATCAATCACTTTGGCTTTTTTTTTTAAGTTGATACATAATGGGCCCCTTCAATCAGTTTTTTTAGTTCTTTTGTCACCTCCTCAAAGGATATAGTTCAGTTTAGCCAAGGTTATGGTTAAGGATCTCGGAGATAGATAGATGTGTGTAATATATATATATATATATTACCTAGGCTGTACATATAGTGATTTACCATGTGATCCCGTGAAAGTTATAGAATGCATTCACAAGTCTTATTTTCATAATTTTGTCGCTGCTGCAGTCTTATATTTTATGTATCATAACAGCTAGCACAACTGTAGCACTATCATAGGTAAAAACTGGTGCAAAAAGTTGTAGCCGGCCTTATATAAAATGTCGGCAGTTATATAACCTGATAAGTGAATAGAAAGTAAAAAACGGTCACATAGTGTGCGTCACGACACCGGTCCGCTCTCTACACACGTGACTCAAATGTGACCTTGTAGGGGAGCTCTGCTTCTCAGCTCGTGGTTAGCCTTTTTAGGATAGTTTAGACGAATATAAGTGCATCCTACAGCCAGTTCCCACACCATACTTCTTGCTGTCACCTCCCGCCATTTCGATAGGCAAGTGAGACGTCTGCTATCGGTAACTCATTAGGGTACACCACCTAGCTTTCTCAAGCACCTGATTACAGGTACTCTTCTTGCACTCTGGCATACACGTGGTAAAACAGCCTGACTATGCTTTCCCTCTTCAGGGTTGTGGGTACATTTAGAGCAGCAAGGAATAAATTTGCACAATTTTTAGATTTATTATGCGGAAAAAAAAGGTTCAATGCATAAAAAAGATCAAATAACAAATAGGCATGCATGCGAGACAAAAACAGTATAAAACAAAAAGGATAAAGAAAGTCCTTGCAGATTAGATCCATAAGTAATTCTTGGCAGAGGAGATCACAGCAGAAATTTAGACAGATCTAGAGAAAGCCACAATGAAAATGCAGTCCAATCTACAGACCTTGTATTATAGAACAGAGCAGAGGACATTGATATGTAGTTTTGTGAGAAAGAGAGGTTTAAGTATAATCTGCTCCTTCTGGGGTTTTCTGTCCAGTAGGCGGTCTCATCAGTGACTGACCGCTATCGCCGAATGCACACTTATACATAGAAGGCTGTCAGTCACTGATAGGACCGCCCACTGGACCGAAAATCCCAGATTAGATGATTACGGTAAATCAAAAGTAATACTGAATGTTTTCTCACAAAAATATGTCAATCTGCTCAGCTCCTCCTGCTCTATAAAAAGACAGATTAGACTGCATATATGGTAAATGGTGACAGGTTCCTTTTAAGCAGGCAGGACAAATATATACAGTATATTTATATATATAACTTATAAGACTACATATTGTGTGTAACATTTTTGTTTTTGGTTTTCTTTTTCATGCTTAGCAAGTCAGAATATTTGATTATTTAGCGCCTACCGTGTCCCGTTTGTGACAAGGTACGGTGAATTTTTTGAGGTCCTGCACAAGATTTGTATTTGGCAAAGCTCTTGTTTTTCAGTTCTAAGCCATCACCTGTTGCGACCATTTTTGCATTTTTTTTTTATTTTATTTTCCCTTTTACAAATGATAATTCATTTCTTTCCGTTCTAGAAAGTTTCACAATTTTTAATCTTAATAACCTTAAAAAAAACAAAAAAACGCAGACACGAGATGTCATAAAATAACTATTAGCGACCAGTTTGTATCCTATAAATCTAACTCGAGTTGATAATATGGCCCATTACCAGCTAACTGCGTGGAGTCTTTTTCATTTTACACTCTTCAGTTACTTTTTAGTGAAGTGTTAAAAAATATGAAGCTTTTCTCCTCTTTAAAATGGCACGCTGCCTGTCTGTCATTAGGGGGATAACAGCTCTTATAAATGTTTCAGTAAGCGCTAAGTAGACAGTTATGTGCCCTCTCATTCCACGCTTATTTGCTTACCGTAATAAACTGATAAAATGCGTGTGCTTTGCTGCTGTGTACCTGCAGGCATCAGGAATCACATAGATTTCCTTTAGAAATAGCGTCGTGTCTGCAGAATTGATTGGTTATTTTCGCAAACCATCCAAAGGTGTGACTTATCACTCACAAATATGCTGCATAAGTTCCGCAGTAGTCTTTTTTTTTTTTTTCTTTTTCTTATGGCTCTAAAGATCCTTTCCTCTGGTGTCTCGTATTTTTGCTCTAACGATTGCGTTTCATCACTTTCTCTCTATTTGCCTTCCCTGTCTGTGCAGGAAGAGTTTTATGCGTGAGCTTCTTATGTTTCCAGTGTGATCATGTCTCTTTTGCCTACATACGGCTCATGAGTGCACACATTTATTACGTCTTATTGCTGGTTTCTATGTGTCGCAATAAAGTACAGCGTTTGCAGCAAAAGGAAAGGACCAAAACGTCTTGGTCGTAGAGATTTCCCTTCTTCCCTGTATTGGGATCCATTCATAGTTTTAGTAAGGGGAAAAAAAAGGTCCACTAAGGCTGTGTTCACACTTGGCGTTCTTTTCATGCTTTTTGTTTATGGAAATTTTCTGCTGCGTTTTACAGTACCAGCAAAGTCCGAGATTTCGGAAATTTCATGCACACAGCTTGTTTTTTTTTTGTCTTTGGTGTTTTGTGCTTTGCTTGTTTTTTTTGTGCACAATAGAGCATGTCACTTCTTTTCAGCGGTTTTCACCAATTGAAAGTAATGGGTGCTCAAAAACCACTGAGAATCCGCACCAAAAACCGCAGGTCACAGGTTTTGCAGCATTTTTTTTTTGCCAAAACCTGATTAAATCAAATGAGATTTTTTTTAGCACTAAACTTTTACCAACATGCACAAGACACAAATGTAGCATGCCAGAAACGCACAAAACACGCAAGAAACACCAAGCAAAACCTTCTTTTTTTTCTACAGCTTCTTTCCTGCTAAGAGAGCATGTCTAGTGTGAACTTGCTCTAACATGGATAGAAAAGACCTCTTACACAATGTGTTAAGTTTTGCTTTAAAAAAAAAAAAAAAATCAATAATAAATAATATATGCAAATTGTCTCTTCAGAGAGAAAGAGGACTTTTTCTCTAAAGAGGCAATTTGCATATAAAATTTCCCAGAGGAGCATTGCAACGTGGAATAAGCCTCCTTACCTTGACATGCCAGATCGGGTATGTCACTCTCCACAAGGAGAAACCTTGCCCCTTACACCCCAATAAAAAAGAAGTATTCCAAAATTTGTAACATAGGTTTCACGGACAGTTGTCTTTTATGGGTGCAGGTTTTGATACATTTAAGTTAATTTAGGGTGGAAAGAGGGGGCCATTAAGAAAGTAAAACCTGAAAAATCCCCAGGTCTGAAAAATACTGCATATAAAGTAACAGTGGGGAAAATGTGTTTACTGTGTCCCAAGTCCCTCACAAAATGCTGTAACGGGGGTTGAGGCTTTTTAGTTGCATGTTGTGGGGTTTACTTACAATCACATGCAAGACTTTTCTGCCACATTGTAAGTTCTTGTTCTGGGTTTTAACTGGGTAACTATGTCATATTTAAGGAGAGACCGGTCAGTCTACTGGGGAGAAGTGGTCAGGGACCTGCCTCTTGGACGAGTCGTCCCCAGCCGTGCTTTTAGCTATTGTTTTATCTGAAACGCTGCAGGAGATGGTAGGGGATCTGTGTTCAGACACCATTAATTACTTTGCAGGTTCCTTTTAACATGGCTGCCTAAACAATTAATACCAGTTCATCATCTATTTTGTGTTTGCGGGACATCATGTTCCCCTCTTCACTGACAGTAAATATCTGGCCACTGTTATTTTAGCAACTAAAACCATCAAAACCTATCCTAAACGTGTTATGAGAATCCAGCATACGTGTGATCTGACTTACATGGGCCTTTATTTCTTGACTAGCAGAAGATTGTCCAGTTATAAAGACTAACATCAGCAACTGCACTGTTAGGCTATGTGCACACGTATTGAATGGTGTGTTCTATGGTCTACGTTCACACTTAGGCTTATTTCATAAGTGTTTTGCGTTTCCACTCTAAAAACTCAGCAAAAAGACTAAAGGCCCCGTCACACACAGCGATCTCGGTAGCGAGTCGCTGCTGAGTCACAACTTTTGTGACACAACAGCGATCTCACCAGCGAGATCGCTGTGTGTGACAGCGATCAGCGAACGGCCCCCCTGCCGGTATCGCTGATCGCTGGAAGAAACCTCTGGACATTTCTTTGGTCGCTGGTCTCCCGCTGGCCAGCACGCATCGCTGTGTGTGACAGCGGGAGACCAGCAATCAGGAGTAAAAAATAATAAAAAAAATAAAAAATATAGTTATTCTCACCTTCCGACGTCCTGTTCAGCATTCCCGCCTCTCTCCACGCTCCGGTCCCAGTGATCCTTTGCACGAATGACTGCGAGACTTTGTTATCCCGCGAGACCGTGACATCTCGCGGTCATTCTAGCAAAGGCTTACTGGGACCGGAGCGTGGAGAGAGGCAGGATGGCTGAACGGAACGTCGGAAGGTGAGAATAACTATATTTTTTATTTTGATTCTATTTTTTACAGGGATGGCCAGCGTTGCCGGGCGCTCGGCATCGCTGTGCTGATCGCTGGTGAAGCTGTCTGTGTGACAGCTCACCAGCTATCACATAGCGACTTACTAGCGATCCTGACACCTTGATATCGGTGTCGGGATCGCTGGTAAGTCTCTTAAGGCCCCGTCACACTAAGCGACTTACCAGCGATCCCGACACCGATATCAAGGTGTCAGGATCACTAGTAAGTCGCTATGTGATCGCTGGTGAGCTGTCACACAGACAGCTTCACCAGCGTTCAGCACAGCGATGCCGAGCGCCCGGCAATGCTGGCCATCGCTGTAAAAAATAGAATCAAAATAAAAAATATAGTTATTCTCACCTTCCGACGTCCCGTTCAGCCATCCTGCCTCTCTCCACGCCCCGGTCCCAGTAAGCCTTTGCGAGAATGACCGCGAGATGTCACGGTCTCGCGGGATCACAAAGTCTCGCGGTCATTCGTGCAAAGGATCACTGGGACTGGAGCGTGGAGAGAGGCGGGAATGCTGAACAGGACATCGGAAGGTGAGAATAACAATATTTTTAATTTTTTTTATTATTTTTTACACCGGATCCCTGGTCTCCCGCCTGTCACACACAGCGATGCGTGCTGGCCAGCAGGAGACCAGCGACCAAAGAAATGTCCAGAGGTTTCTTCCAGCGATCAGTGATACCGGCAGGGGGGCCGCTCGCTGATCGCTGTCACACACAGCGATCTCGCTGGTGAGATCGCTGTTGTGTCACAAAAGTTGTGACTCAGCAGCGATCTCGCTACCGAGATCGCTGTGTGTGACGGGGCCTTTAGTGTGACGGGGCCTTTAGTGTGACGGGGCCTTTAGTGTGACGGGGCCTTTAGTGTGAACACACCCTGATCAAGTGTTCGACAGAGAAAGACGCTCCTCCCAAATGCTTCTGTGTCGGATGCTGTCACTTCATGCTCCCGGCTTCCTGTTTTTGCCTCTTGAATGTAAGCTAAGCCTCTTCTCTACTTACAGGTGTGCATGCCAACTTTTGTCCCTACAAAGACACATGAACTTCTCCATCGAATGAGTGGCAAAGGTCTGTCTGCGCACTACAACTTCCCACGGCAGCCGTGTATTTTTGGAGCTCAAATGGTGTCGGTGCAAATTACATTTAACAATTCCACTGACAAGGAAATAGAAGACATTCACATAGAAGAAAAGAAATCTGATCTGAAGATGCATTTGTTCAGTCCAATAGGTGAGAAAATCTATTGTATAATTCTGTCTGAACCCAACATGTAAAGATCTATTCCAGCCTGAGAGATGATCGCACTGCACCATGTACACAAGGTAGGGTGGAATAACTCTGTACAATGTGAAGATTATCACAGCCCTTGTATCTTTATTGCTCCACATAAAGATGTGTTACCTGACTAAAGAGGGGCCTGTAGTCCATGTCAGGACTATTTCTTGTGAATTCCAAGATTTACAAGTGTGTGTTTGTTTGTATATAACGTGTGCGTGTCTATGTATGTACACACTATACAGGGGTTGGACAAAATAATGGAAACACCTAACGTTTTGGCATCATAATCTTCGAACATGTTTTAAACATGCAAACCGTGACATGTGGTAATGTTTTGTAGTTGATTATTTGTGTTATGTGATGTGTATGTAAATTAACTGTTTGTTTTGCAGAATTGTAAGCAGGGCTGTGGAGTCAGCGCTCATTTTGGTGGAGTTGGAGTCGGTATAAAATGGACCGACTCCTAAAATATATAATAAATTGGGTACAGTAGTTCAATGCAGAATGTGCTGAATATTTTTTCATAGGAATTTGGGAAAGTTATGAAATGTCCTATAAATGGCTGTTCTATTCCTAATCTAAGGCTACATTCACACAGCGTTTTTGCTGTGTTTTTTAGGATATGTTTTTCAGCTGCAAAAGCAGATCAGATTTTTAAAAAACCGTATCACCTGAAAGGTTTTTGAGCTCATAGATGTTTTCAATAGCAAAAGCAGATTAGAAAAACGCCACACAAACTAACATGCTCATTCAGCCCAAAAACGGATCCTCACAAAACAATGTGTCTAAATGTCATATCTTGAAACCCATTGACTTTGCTGTGATGCCCAGAGTCACTGCATTTTACTGCAAAAAAACGGATCCGCAAAAACGCTGTGTGTGAATCATGGCCGTAGCCAGCGAGGGGCAAGGGGGGCAGCTGCCCCCACCTAGAAGCAGGGGCACGCACCTATCAAAACTCGTATGCTGCAGTGCTCCTGTCCTGCACCGGCTCCAGACTGCAGGGGGCCATCTCCCCTCCTCTGTCCTGTCTTCTGCCGTCTTCACCAGAGAGAGGAGGTGGAGGGGTGCCTGCCCTGCACAGGATCCAATCTGATTCCTGGGCCCCGAGCTGGAGAAAGTGAGAAAGTTGTGCACACGCTGCAGCTGGCAATAAGAGATAGTCTGCAAGTGGGACATGCTGGAAATCTGATTGGAAAAGTGAGGAAATTGGTTATTGCCGCCAGAACCCCTAAAATTGATTCCATCTTGAAGAGACGTGCTGGGAAAGGGGCAATTGTCGATCAAGCCACTCGGTCGGGCACTTATTTAATGATTGAGCGATTGCTTGAACTAAAACCATTTCTTATAGATATGGCGAACCATCAGGTATCCCTAAATGAAGGTCAGTGGACACAGGTGGCTGAATTGAAAGAATTGCTTAATCACCCATTTACCGTGACTAAAAAATTACAAGCTGAGGATTTAACTCCTGGCATTTTCATAAGGGAGTGGAAGAACTTGCTATTACGCTGTCGCCTAATTGGGGGACACAGAACCGTGGGTGTTATGCTGCTGTCCACTAGGAGGTGACACTATGCATAATCTGAAAAATATTAACTTTGGCTCCTCCTCTGCAGTATACACCCCTGGACGGTGTCAGCCTTCTCCAGTTTTTGCTTAGTGTCGCAAGGAGGCCCACCTTTTTTTCTTCCGTTTTTTTCCTTTTTTCGTCCGGAAATACAGATGAAGAAAAGTGGGTCTCCAGCGAGACTCCCGGCATGGCTCCCTCCTCGGTCCCCTATTAGGGGTACCCGGTTGAGGTCAAGGTGGCTATTCCCCATGTCGCTCCCTCCCCTGTCCCTCGGGTCCTGGTTCGAGGTCGAGACCCCCCTCCTTCCCCAACCCCTTTAAGGGGTCTGGGTTGAGGTTGAGGCGAGGATGAAGACCCCCTGATGGTGACAGACGCACCCTCCCTAATCCCCCGCAGGGGGCATCAGGTTGAGACGCCTCAGGTAGGGTCGGAGATCAGGCAGCATTCCGCAGCTTCCAGGGACCCCAGGCCGGCTGAGGGATCCTGTTGGGGCCAGGGGAGGGTGCGGACTGGATGGCACAGCAGAGACAGGGCTTTTCTGCGTCCCTGTCTCTGCAACAGCAGCGGCTCCATAGCGCTTCAGGGGCCCCCCATACAGAGACCGCTACCCCTGCTACCCCCACCGCTATCCAATCGACCATTCTGGGGGGGTCTGGTACAAATCCGCCCCCCCCCGGACTACCGCGCCGCTCTGGAGCCCTCCTGGGCATCAGGCCTCTAATTTAGACTGCGGCTTCGGCCTAGCCGAAGCCGCCGCCTTTTCCCCGCCCCCTGGCCCTCCCCCCGGATGACTAAAATGACACGCTGGAGTGTCATAGAAGGGGCGGATTGAGGCAGAAAGGGCGCGTTTTTACCCAGCCCAGCGCGCCCTTTTCAGCTCTCCGCCCCCTCCTCCCTCTCCTCAGAGTCCCGGTGGCCATTTTTTCTGGATGAGATCCAGGAGAGGAGCATCACAGCGGTCTCCGGGGGGCACAGAACTGGGATCTGTCGGCGCTGGACCTAGGGGCCCACCGGTGGGGTAAGCTCACAGCAGGGTTCTCATTACTCAGCTGTGAATCTATACTTCCTATAAGGCTCTCTGTGGGGTCCCTCTGCGTAGCCACCCCTGTACGATCCCTTATAGCCAGCCTCTGTGCACTATGCCGGGCTCAAGGAAGAGAACCAGGCAGGAATGTTTCTATGCATTCTGCACAGCCTGCAAAGCCACACTCCCTGGTGGTAGCACATATCCGCACTGCCGGGACTGCATCCTGAACTCTGGGTCAGAACCCCAGGGAGTCCCTACTGACGCTTCAGTGTCACAGGCCACGCCGGAATGGGCAAATCAGATGTCTCAGTCTATGTCACAGTCCATAGACAACCTAACTGCCACATTGCTGCAAGCTCTGCAGAGTCGGACCCCGGCTATGGACGGTACACAGCAAACGGACAGCTTGTCTCAGGAACATGCTGCTTCCGACTCTCACAGACGTAAGCGGACCCACAGGTCTCGATCACCTGAGTCGCACTATAGCACAAGGTCGTCCCCCTCCAGGGAGTGACAGCGTCATTCCAGGTCTCCTGGGCAGTCCCCTGCCACAGACAGACAGTGCAATTTATCACAGGGATCCCCCACCACAGAAGACCCCCGCCCCAGGTCGCCCTCCAGGGATCTCCTTAGCGAGGCACAGGATTCGGAGGGCATCTGTGACTCCGACTCGGATAACGAAACGGTCAGGTCCGTGGTACCTTCTCCCCCTAGCAATACAGCGCTAGTTGAGGACATAATTTCTGCCATTCATCGGGTGCTAAAAATTCCAGAGTCGGCCCCGGAAGTCCCAGAACATAGGATTTGCTTCGAAAGTGTTCAGAAACCACCATGAGTTTGAGAAAATACTTACCAAACAGTTTGCGCAGCCTGAGAAAAAATTCGCTAATCGCAAATATTTGGAAGCGAAGTACCCCTTCCCACAGAAAGACACCAAACAATGGACAGATCCACCAGAAGTGGACCCTCCGGTTTCTAAGCTAGCAGCGCAGACTTTACTCTCTCTGCCGGATAGCTCAACCCTCAGGGACGCAGCAGACCGGCAAGTAGAACGCATGGCTCGTTCTATTTTCAAAGCGGCAGGCGCCTCTCTGGGCCCTGCGTTTGCTTCAGTTTGGGCAGCCAAGGCCATCCTGGCTTGGGCCAAAAAACTACAGGAGGGTCTTCAGGCTTCAAATCCTGAGCTCTCGGACCAAGCGGTCCAGATAGCAGTGGTAGCAGACTACATGATTCATGCAGCCCTGGATTCCGCCAGAGGTGTAGCGGGAATAGCATCAAACGCCATCACGATCCGACGCATCCTCTGGCTGCGAGAATGGAAAGCGGATGCGGCCTCAAAGAAGTCCCTCACGCGACTTCCGTATTTTACTGGAAGACTTTTCGGCGAAAAGTTGGACACCATGATAGCCAATGCCACTGGGGGGTAAGAGTACCTCTCTCCCTCAACTAAAACCGAAACGCACGTTTAAACGGAGAAACCAGACGCGATTCTGATCCTTTCGGAATTCCTCGGGCTGGTCCGTTTCGCGCCCAGTGCAAAACCGTAACCGTTCTCCACGCAGAGACAACCCACGGACGCAGCAGCGACCGGACAGGGCTTGGCAGTCGAAAGCAGGCCAAGCGAAACCCAAGGGAGGAAAACCTCAGAACTTCGCTTCATCATGACTCGCGACCTCCGGAAGACACCCCACCAGTAGGCGGCCGACTTTTACTCTTTCAGCAAGTCTGGCTGCCTATTACAGAAGACAGGTGGGTCAGGGAAATAGTGTCTTCCGGATACAAGATAGAGTTCCCTTCCGCTCCACCGAACCGGTTCTTCCTTTCTGTTCCTCCAACACCACCAGAAAAGGCTCGTGCTTTCCACCAAGCGGTTTCCTCTCTCCTTCAATCAGGAGTTGTGGTGCCGGTTCCCGCGAACGAGAGATTCCGAGGATTCTACTCAAATTTGTTCGTAGTCCCCAAGAAAGGAGGCGGCGTCCGACCCATACTGGACCTAAAACAGCTCAACAATTACGTACGGGTCCGTCATTTCCGCATGGAGTCCCTCCGGTCCATCATTGCATCCATGAACCAGGGAGAATACCTCGCCTCCATAGACATACAGGATGCGTATCTCCACATACCAATTGCTCCCGCCCACCAAAGGTTTCTCAGGTTCGCCGTCAACCAAAACCACTACCAGTTTGTCGCCCTTCCGTTCGGACTCGCCACGGCTCCAAGAACGTTCACCAAAGTCATGGCGGCCACCATGGACGTCCTGCACTCAAGAGGCATCCTAGTCGTCCCGTACCTGGACGACCTCCTCATCAAGTCTCCCACTTTCAAAGACTGCGAGGTCAGTGTCTCAATCACACTAGACACTCTGAGTCACCTGGGATGGCTAGTCAACCTACAGAAATCGTCGACTATCCCATCTCGGACTCTAACATTCCTGGGAATGGTATTCGACACCGCCAGGGGCCTGGTGCTCCTTCCCAAGGACAAGACACTGGCCATCCATCTGGGATTTCGCACACTCCTTCGCAGTCCTCCTCGATCTCTCCGGTTTGCCATGAGAGTCCTCGGCAGGATGGCAGCAGCAATAGAGGCAGTGCCATTTGCCCAGTTTCACCTCAGGGTCCTTCAACTAGCCATACTCAGATCTTGGGACAGGAACCCCTTCTCCCTCGACAGGGAGTTCAGGTTGACGTCATCAACCAGGAGGTCCCTGCATTGGTGGCTCAAACCA
Source organism: Dendrobates tinctorius (assembly GCF_039654945.1). Lineage (NCBI taxonomy): Eukaryota > Metazoa > Chordata > Amphibia > Anura > Dendrobatidae > Dendrobates > Dendrobates tinctorius. The sequence continues at coordinate 15,423,838 of NW_027361751.1, read as the reverse complement.
ACCTCGCTTACACGAGGGAAGCCCTTTCTCTCAGGACAATGGAAGATCCTGACTACCGATGCAAGCCTGACAGGCTGGGGGGGCGGTGCACCTACATCACAGGGCACAGGGCAAGTGGTCACCGAGGGAAGTGACATTGCCCATCAATGTTCTGGAAATCAGGGCCATCCTCTTGGCACTGAGAGCCTTTCATCACTTGCTTGCAGCCTCGCACATACGGATACAGTCGGACAATGCCACGGCTGTGGCATACGTGAACCACCAAGGCGGGACCCGTAGCGCCCAGGCGATGAGAGAAGTGGCTCATATCCTCCGCTGGGCGGAAGACACGAGGTCGGTACTTTCTGCAGTACACATTCCGGGTGTAGAAAACTGGGAAGCCGACTTCCTCAGCAGGCAAGGAATGAACTCGGGGGAGTGGTCTCTCCATCCCGAGATTTCTTACCAGATCTGTCAACGCTGGGGAACCCCGGAGGTGGACCTAATGGCATCCCATCTCAATACCAAGGTCCCCAATTTCATGGCCAGGACACACGACCCGCGGTTGCTCGGAGCGGATGCCCTGGTCCAGGACTGGTCCCAGTTCCGACTCCTGTACATTTTTCCACCCCTCCCCCTAATCGCCAGGGTCGTGAGGAAGATCAAGCAAGAGGGAGTTCCGACCATCCTCATCGCGCCAGACTGACCCAGACGTACATGGTACGCCGACATCGTCCAACTTACGGCAGACGCCCCCTGGCGTCTACCCGACCGTCACGACCTTCTGTCTCAAGGTCCGTTCTTCCACCAGAATTCAGGGGCTCTCAATTTGACGGCATGGCCCTTGAAACCTGAATTCTAACCCAGGCAGGTTTTTCACCGGCAGTCATTGCAACTATGATCAGGGCAAGGAAGCCTGCCTCCGCCAAGCTCTATTATCGTACCTGGAGAGCTTTCTTTTCTTGGTGCGAATCTCATGGACAAGTCCCACTCCCTTATTCCCTCCCGAAGGTACTAGGTTTTCTTCAATCGGGCCTAGATGCCAAGCTATCCTTAAGTTCGCTTAAGAGTCAGGTGTCGGCGCTTTCAGTCCTTTTTCAAAAGCGCATTGCTATTAAACCGCAAGTAAGGACTTTCATCCAGGGAGTTTCCCGATTGGTTCCTCCCTACAAACGTCCGCTGGATACGTGGGACCTCAATCTGGTCCTGACAGCATTTCAAGCTCCACCCTTCGAACCTCTTAGAGGAGTTCCACTCTCCATTTGGTCTCAGAAAGTGGTTTTTCTAGTGGCGATCACCTCTTTACGCAGAGTGTCGGAATTGTCAGCACTTTCCTGCAGACGGCCTTTCCTAGCCTTTCACCAGGACAAGGTGGTTCTCCGCACGGTACCATCCTTCCTTCCGAAGGTTGTGTCCAACTTTCACCTCAATGAGGAGATTTCACTTCCATCCCTTTGCCCGGTTCCGGTTCATAGAGTGGAGAAGGCTCTGCATACGCTTGACCTCGTCAGAGCATTGCGGATTTACGTGTCCAGGACTGCACCTTTCCGGAAGTCTGATTCCCTCTTCATTCTTCCAGAAGGTAGTCACAAGGGACTGCCGGCTTCCAAGGCTACCCTTGCCAGGTGGATCAAGTCCACCATACATGAGGCCTACCGACTTAACAGTTCCCCTCTTCCGGCCGGTATCACGGCACACTCTACACGGGCAGTAGGGGCCTCCTGGGCCATTCGGCATCAGGCTTCGGCACGACAAGTGTGTAAGGCGGCCACTTGGACTAGCCTACACACGTTTACGAAACACTACAGTGTTCATACCCAGTCCTCAGCGGATGCGAGCCTGGGTAGACTGGTTCTGCAGGCGGCAGTACCCCAAGTCTAGGGAACTGTCAACACAATATTCGTCCACTGCTTCCCACCCAGGGACTGCTTTGGGACGTCCCACGGTTCTGTGTCCCCCAATTAGGCGACAGAGTAAAGGAGATTTTTGTGTACTCACTGTAAAATCTCTTTCTCTTAGCTTTTAATTGGGGGACACAGCTCCCACCCTGTTGCCCTTACGGGCCGTTGTTTACTGTTGAGTTCTCATATTGTTCTTTGAGCTCGTACATAGTAGCCTTCTTACAGGCATGGTTATGTTATTTGGTTACGTTCCTCCTTATGCTTTGGCACAAAACTGGAGAAGGCTGACGCCGTCCAGGGGTGTATACTGCAGAGGAGGAGCCAAAGTTAATCTTTTTCAGATTATGCATAGTGTCGCCTCCTAGTGGACAGCAGCATAACACCCACGGTTCTGTGTCCCCCAATTAAAGGCTAAGAGAAAGAGATTTTACAGTGAGTACACAAAAATCTCCTTTTTGTCTGTCCCAAAGAAGAGGTTTAATCGCAGATGTCATTTCTGTTTCAATGAAACGGAGAGAGACATTGCTATTGGAAAATAAAAATTTTCTGGCAGCTGTTTATTTGGACCCAAGTCATCGTATACTGCTTCATGATCAACAGCTTACTAAAGGAAAAGAAGCTCTGACTGAGGTAGCAGTTAGAATGAGTGGCCTACAGGAGGACTGCCAGGCGCAATAGGACTTGGGTCCTGACAGTGATACTTCTGCCATATCTTCATCCTCATCAGATGAGGAGTTTGACTTTGACAAGTATTTGGATGACATGGAGTAGGCAAAGCGTTGCCGCAAGGAAAAGGATTTCACTCCGTCTCCTATAGCAAGCAGATTGATCATATTTCAGCAAAATGTTTCACTTGCTCTCAAAGAAATAGAAAAATTCAACCGTTCATCAAAACTGACTGTGCATGAGGCAATTCCTTTATACCCGGAAATTGTTAGAGATGTTGCCCATGTCGTTATGGCTTTGCCTCCAACCCAAGTTAGTGTAGAGAGGTTGTTCTCTGGCCTTAAAATTATTAGGTCAGATTTTAGGTCATCTATGAAGGAGGATCTGATTGAGGCAATTCTATTTCTTAGAACAAATTCATAGACTGCACAAATGTTTTTTAGTATGTTTTTGTTGAAAACTGTTTTTTTGCCACTTACATAGTTTATTAGTGTTTTATATATATATATATATATATATATATATATATATATATATATATATATATATATTATATATACTATATATATATATATATATATATATATATATATATATATATATATGTAATTGATATTACATAGTGTATTACATATTTACAATTTATTAGTTTTTTGTGTTCTAAAGTTGTATTCCAATAAATATATATTCTATCTAAATATCTTGATTATTGTATCATAAAAATGATTAAATGTCTGATGTTCACATTGTACTACAATAAATTTTGCACTTAAATATAAGCAATATATGTGGGAGTTGGAGTTGTGGAGTCGGAGTTGGAGTCTGTGTAAGGGAAATTGAGGAGACGGAGTCGCAGGTTTGGCTTACCGACTCCACAGCCCTGATTGTAAGCACATTGATGAGAAACTAATACCAATGGCAGACCTCTCGGATTTTCAAAGAGGCCAAATTGCTGGTGCTCGTATGGCAGGCGCTAGTGTAACAGAAAGTGCCCGAATGCTTGGCGTGTCAAGAGGTACTGTCTCCAAAGTAATGACTGCGTTTGAAAGAGAAGGAAAAACGTCCGCAGCAAAGCACAGGTCCGGCCGAAAGTTGACTGAGAGAGACCGTCGGACTGTAAAGCGAATTGTGCGAGAGGATCGCAAGACCACGGCTCCGAAAATCACTGCTGAGCTCAATGAACACCTACAGAACCCAGTTTCCACGAAAACTGTTCGTCGGGAGCTGCACAATTCTGGATTCCACGGAAGAGGCTGCAATTAGAAAACCGCTGCTCTCAATGACAAATGTTTCCAAGCGTTTAGAGTGGTGTAGAAACCTCCAGAATTGGTCCCTCGAGCAATGGAAACGTGATATTCTCAGACGAATCATCGTTTACCCTATTTCCGACCTCCGGCCGAGTGTACGTTTGGAGACAGCCGAAAGAACCATTCCATCCAGACTGCCTTCTCCCAACCGTAAAACATGGAGGTTCTGTGATGATCTGGGGTGCTATTTCATGGAGATCCGCCAGGCCAATGATTTCCCTTCATGGAAGAATTAACAGCCGAAATTATTTTGGCATTTTGGGCGACCAAGTGCATCCTATGGTTCAAGCACTGTTCCCGGAGGGGAGCGCCATCTTTCAGGATGATAATGCACCAATTCATACAGCTAGAATCGTTAAAGCATGGCACGAGAAACATTCTTATGAAGTTAAGCATCTCATCTGGCCCCCACAATCTCCAGACCTCAACATTGAGCATTTCTGGTCGATTTTAGAGATTCAAGTTAGACGTCGATTTCCGCTGCCATCGTCACTCAAAGAACTGGAGGGTGTTTTAACTGAAGAATGGGCGAAAATTCCTTTGGAAACAATTCACACCTTGTATGAATCCCTACCTCGGAGAATTGAGGCTGTAATCGCTGCAAAAGGTGGACCTACACCAACTAACTTTTGTTGATGTTTCCAGGTGTTTCCATTATTTTGTCCAACCCCTGTATATATATGTGTGTGTATGTTTAGTACACTATGGTTTAGTACACTATCAGCAGCAGATACAGGCCGACTGGCCCTCTGTTTCCTACTATACGTCTGGCAAAGGGTTGTCTCGGGAGCATAGGGGAAGTCAACGCACGAGCAGGGGGCGCCATCTCTCGCCTTCTTAGGGTGCCAACCTCCGCAAATAGGTAGGTGTAAAACGGTGGTGGCATTTAGGGCCAGTGCACCTGCTTCTCCACATCAGTTTAGTATGACTGGCTACTATTTAAAGCACAGCTAGTATAGACACTGTAATGCTATTGCAATTTATTTATCTGTCCAGATAAGGCAAACTTTGGGTACCATAGGCAATTGGCTATACCGCTTCTATTGATGAGGGATTGTGTTTTCTAGGGCTAACAGCCTCCTTCCATGTCTTTGCCAAGTTCAGGCAATATGTAAAAATACACAGCAGTTGTAAACTAATATGCGACTGCATTGGGACGGACATACATAGGGCGAGGTTTACATATACTATACCATCCTATTTTCTGGTCCTTTTTGTTTAGCCCGATATAACTATTTGTATATATCCTATTTGCATGTTGTACTTTTCATCTTTGGTGTGGGTATATAAAAACTCTTTTTAATTAAACGTAATAAAAGTTACATTTTATAAGGGTTTTTTCAGCTAGCTGTTTATTCTTACCCTTCTATACATCCATTTATGTAAGATTGAAACAGGTTTTGCTCAAGAATATCCCTGTATTTCGCACCATCCATCTTTCCCTCGACTCAGACCATTTTCCCTTTCCCTGCTGCCAAAAAAACACCACCACCATGTTTCACTGTGGGGATGGTGTTCTTGGGGTGATGAACTGTGTTGGTTTGGCGCCCGACAGAGCATTTGCCTTGATGGCCAAAAAGTTCAATTTTGTGGTCTCATCTGACCATAGCACCTTCCTCCTTTCATTTGTGGAGTCTCCCACATTTCTTTTGGCAAACTCTAAACGGGCCTTACAATTGTGTGTAAGTAAAGGCTTTTCCCTGCCCACTTTTCCTTAAAGGCCACCTCCTATGGATCTTTTCGTATAGACAGGTAATCCAGTCTTTGCTTGGGAACTCTACAGCTCTATCAGGGTTACCTTTGGTCTTTGTGCTGCCTCTCTGATTAATGCCCTCCTTGCGTGGGCTGAGTGGTGCCTCTTGCTTAATGATGTTGCAGCCTCAGTGGCCTTTCAGAATAGGTGTGTATATACGGACAGACCATGTGACACTTAGATTGCACATAGGTGGACTTGCTTTCATTAAGCAGGTGACTTTTAAAGGTAATTGCTTGCACAAGAAATTTTGAGGGGCTTCCTAGCAAAATTTTGAATTATTCGATCCTTAAATTTAGTTTATGCATATATTTTTCTCACTTTAGACTATTTAGATTAGACTATTTAGTGCTGAAGCATCACACACAAATCGGATTCCACAAATATTTAAACACAGGTTGTAATGTAACAAGATATGTTAAAAGCCATGGGGGGGGGATTACTTCCAAAGGCCACTGTATGTGAGTGTGCACATTACTCTTTTACATACACGTAGAAAAGAACCGCTAGTGTTCATGTTTAAAGGGCCTTGAGATCCAATAAGATTTATTAGGTTGCTAATTAAAGAAAATGACAATGCTGGTATATTACTCGGCTGATTCATCCTGTGCAATATCCACAAAACTTGCAGCTTCACATATTTCATATGGCCAGTCCTGTCATGAATGAAGGAACTCTGTGCTTCTGTCTTCGGCGACATAAAGGATAATAGGAAAACTGCTGTTTCGTTAATCCCTTATATGTTCATGCCAAATTAGACTGATCATCACTGCTGTTTATTTGACTGTCCTGTTAATGGTCCATTACTGTTAAGGAATTTTCTGAGATTGTAAAAAAAAAAAAAGAATTACATATATTTCTATAATATGGTAAATTGATGATTGCTTCTTATACCACTCAGTACCCACTCCCTACACTATATGTGTAGCCTGAGGGCATATGAAAGACATTGACTGGATGGAATAACCTGTTTAGGAAAGACTTAAATGCACTTGTTTTGTTGGAAAATCTTTAATGCTGTTTTGATGCAGTTTTTTTTTTTCAGTCAACCTTGATGGCACCACGAGAGACGGGATCCGCCCCTTAAGGACAGAAAACCATTAAGATAAAAAGGGCGGCTCCTCTCTGCATCAGTTGGTTTCCTGTCGTTGATGGGGAACCCTCGAGATGAAGATAGAAGAGGATGCCTGGGATGGATGAGATTGGCAGGCAGGAGTCTGCTGCAGCTGTCACTAGGTTCCAATAGCACGTCACAGGCTAAAATCTTGGCGCCCTCCCTAAGCGAGTGTGGGGAGGCACTATGTCAGGCCATGCAACCCGGGAGCACATCGGTGCCCAGGTGAAATCGGAAGAGGATGCCTGGGCCTGGGACGGTCGGTTGGGGGCAGATACAAGTCTGCTGCAGCCGCAGCCAGAATCCCGGTATCGCCACGGAGGCCAGTTTTTTTCCCCTGCCCTCCCTGAGCGATTAAGGCTGTGCACAGTGGGGTGTCCAGTCCTTTTTTTTTTCTGACTGCCAGAGCTGCGCTCAGCCCACAGTCCCCAGCTTTACATCTCCCGAGGACGATGCCGCGATAGGACACAGGCACTGCTAAAAGGAGAGAAGTATTCCTGACCGGGCTCATATCTGTGTTCTAAATATGTGCGGCTGGGGACAGTGCGCAGGGCTGAGGGATCTTGTGCTAACGCCTCCTCATTCTCTCCCTGGGCATAGATGCTGGAGCAAATTTCTCTGACAGGCAAGTGCTTTCGGCAATCAGCACTGCGGTGGTCTCCTCAGAACACGTGCGTGGTCAGGACGCGCGCGCAGGACCGGATGGCACAGGCCGGTACCGTGGAGCGCACCAAATGGCCAATAGCATCGGAAACTGCAGGCCGGCATCAGGGAGCACGCATCGGATTTCACGTTGCAGTGACGCGCAAGCCCAAAGAGGTACTCAGGAAGGAGTGGTACCTGTCCGGGCAGCCGGCTGGCGGTTCCCCAGAGGATATTAAATGGGACCGTGGGTAAGCAAGGAGCCTGGCAACATGGAAGCTCTATCCCCAGAACAGGTACAGCCAGCACAGCAGGGACAACAGGAGTTGCCCCAGAAACCAGACAAACACCCATCATGCCCACATGATAGGAGGAAGCAGGATCCTCAGCAGCCACCCCGCAGCAGTAGTGGGGGACACTCAGGCAGTATACGGGCGGACCTTCATGGTGCTATGAAGGAGGGGTCCATTGTCTCCGGAGGAGACATTACTGACATCCATCAACCTCTGGATCCTGGGGTCCCTAGGGAGAGTAAGGCTAAACTGAAGAATAGGGAGTGCCCCCTGTGCGGACAGCAACTGGGAACATCCTGGCCTAAAAAGTTAGGCCAGGACTGCATAGAATGGACAATTTCAGAAAAATCCCCTAGTTTTTCAGCCTCTTAAGGTCCTTAATCCATTCTGAAGTGCGTAAGTTAGTTAGCGCGCTGCCGACCCCGACATACAGTGGTAGTAGGGGTAAAGAGAGATCCAGCCCTCCCTGTCATCACATGATGAGTTCACAGTATCAGAACCAGGGGACTCGGATCAAATGGATTTTTCCATAAGCAGTGCAGAGGAAGAGATCGGTTTTCCAGTTGAGGCAATGGTTAAATTGATAAAGGCGGTACGGTCCACTATGGGGCTAGTGGTGAAAAAACTAAAAGGTCAGCTCAGGACCTTATGTTTGGTGACCTGCAGAGGAAGAAACGTAGAACTTTTCCTGTAGATGAACAATTGCAGAGCCTCATTAAGAGGGAATGGGAGAGGCCAGACAGAAGAACACAGGGTCTTACATCCCTTAATAGAAAACCTCCGTTTGATGAGGAAGCATCCTCCTTTTGGGATAGGCCCCAAAATTGGATGTGGCAGTATTTAAGATCTCAAGGAAGTTTTCCCTCCCGTTCGAAATCTTGGGATCATTGAGAGAACCGCTTGATAGGAAAACATCATTTTTTTAAAGCAGCCTGGAAATCCTCGGCAGGAGCACTAAGACCAGCCATTGCAGCTTGGTCTTTAAAGGTCTGGCTGGATAATCCGCTGCCCCACTTACACATACCAAAACTCGCAAAATCAACAGACAGCCCTGGCACACCAGCCTGACCAAAGAGCTGAGGCGAGCTTCCAGGGCTGCTGAGCGCAGATGGAAAAGATCCCACTCCAACGAGCATTTCATCGCATTCAAACAGTCCCTCACTACTTTCAAGACCACACTCGCCACAGCTAAACAAACCTACTTCTCATCTCTCATATCCTCCCTGTCTCACAACCCTAAACAGTTATTCAACACCTTCAATTCTCTCCTCCGCCCCCCAGCACCTCCTCCCTCCCCACTCATCTCAGCTGAAGACTTTGCCTCATTTTTCAAGCAGAAAATTGATAACATCAGGGACAGTTTTGGTCAACAACCCCCAGAGCCCTTCCTCCCGACTTCCCAGCCCTCCACCTTCAAAACCAACTTCTCCACCATTACAGAAGATCGACTCTCCACTCTACTCTCAAGATCACATCTCACCACCTGTGCACTCGACCCGATCCCATCCCACTTCATCCCAAACCTCACCACAGTCTTCATCCCAACCCTAACCCATCTCTTCAACCTATCACTAACAACTGGTGTTTTCCCCTCAAGCTTTAAACATGCCTCCATCACACCTATCCTCAAAAAGCCCTCTCTTGACCCATCCTCTGTATCTAGCTATCGCCCTATATCACTTCTCCCATACGCCTCCAAGCTACTGGAACAACACGTCTACCTTGAACTGTCCTCCCATCTCTCTTCTTGCTCCCTCTTCGACCGCTTACAATCTGGCTTCCGGTCACACCACTCCACTGAAACTGCCCTTACTAAGGTCACCAATGACCTCTTAACTGCCAAGAGCAAGCGACACTACTCTGTCCTCCTCCTCCTGGACCTGTCGGCTGCCTTTGACACAGTGGACCATTCCCTATTATTACAGACCCTCTCATCCCTCGGCATCACAGACTTGGCCCTCTCCTGGATCTCATCATACCTAACAGACCGGACATTCAGCGTCTCCCACTCACACACCACCTCCTCACCTTGCCCCCTATCTGTCGGAGTCCCACAAGGTTCAGTCCTAGGGCCCCTGCTGTTCTCTATTTACACCTTTGGCCTGGGACAGCTCATAGAATCTCATGGCTTTCAGTATCATCTTTATGCTGATGACACACAGATCTACATCTCTGGACCAGATATCACCTCCCTACTAACCAGAATCCCTCAATGTCTGTCCACTATTTCATCCTTCTTCTCCACTAGATATCTGAAACTCAACATGGACAAAACAGAATTCATCATCTTTCCCCCATCTCACGTGACCCCCCCTACGAACCTATCAATTACAGTAAATGACTGCCCACTCTCCCCAGTCCCACAAGCTCGCTGCCTCGGAGTAATCCTTGATGCTGATCTCTCCTTCAAACCACATATCCAAACCCTTTCCACTTCCTGCCGACTTCAACTCAAAAATATTTCACGCATCCGTTCATTCCTCACCCAAGAATCTGCAAAAACCCTAGTCCATGCCCTCATCATCTCTCGCCTTGACTACTGCAACCTCATGCTCTGCGGCCTCCCCTCAAACACTCTCGCACCCCTCCAATCTATTCTAAACTCTGCTGCCCGACTAATCCACCTGTCCCCCCGCTATTCCCCAGCTTCTCCCCTCTGTCAATCCCTTCACTGGCTCCCAATTGCCCAGAGACTCCATTACAAAACCCTAACCATGACATACAAAGCCATCCACAACTTGTCTCCTCCATACATCTGTGACCTCGTCTCCCGGTACTTTCCTGCACGCAACCTCCGATCCTCACAAGATCTCCTTCTCTACTCCCCTCTTATCTCCTCTTCCCACAATCGCATACAAGATTTCTCTCGCGCATCACCCCTACTCTGGAACTCTCTACCACAACATATCAGACTCTCACCTACCATCGAAACCTTCAAAAAGAGCCTGAAGACCCACCTCTTCCGACAAGCCTATAACCTGCAGTAACCACCGATCGACCAAACCGCTGCACGACCAGCTCTACCCTCGCCTACTGTATTATCACCCATCCCTTGAAGATTGTGAGCCCTCGTGGGCAGGGTCCTCTCTCCTCCTGTACCAGTTATGACTTGTATTGTTTAAGATTATTGTACTTGTTTTTATGTATACCCCCCCTCACATGTAAAGCGCCATGGAATAAATGGCGCTATAACAATAAATAATAATAATAATAATAATAATAATAATAATAATAATAATAATAATAATAATAATAACTTCAAGGACCAGCTGGAGCAGCGAGTCCCAAGAGAGACCATTCTAGTGGCTGTCCCCACTATTAAAGCAGCAGCCGCTTTTTTGGCAGAGGCTTTGGCGGACTCAGCAAGATTTGCGACCAGGTCAGTGACACTGGCCATTGCAACACGTCGTCGGGCAGTCTGGCTGAACTGCTGGCCTTTAAATATGCAGGCTAAGGTCCAACTCGGTTCTCTCCCTTGTGAAGGTAAATTTCTGTTTGGACCAGCTCTAGATGAGAAACTAGAGAAAGCGGGCGATAAGAAGAAAGAGTTTCCGATGTCTCCCTTTTCATCCTTTGGGCAATCCTTTCGGAGGGGTCGCAGGTCCAAGAGGCAGACGTACAGAGAACAGGACTGACCAGACAAGCAGTCGAAAGGAGGGAGAGATTTCTACTTTGGGAAACTTCCAGAGAGACCAAAAAGGCCCCCCCCATGACTTTTTTTCCCAGGTGGGAGGGAGGCTCTCTCACTACCTCTTGGCCTGGGAAAGAATTTCTTCCAGCGCCTGGATCCTGCAGATTGTGAGATCGGGCCTAAAATTAAAATTCTGCGATCCACCGCCACAAAGGTATGTAGAGACCCCGGTGCAACCTGCTCAACAAAGACAGCAGGCCCTGGAAGATGAGATAATATCGTTATTGGAAAAGCATGTACTGGAAGAAGTTCCCATAGAGGAAAGAAAAAAGGGGTTCTATTCCCCACTATTTCTGATTTAAAAAAAAAAAACAGGCGGCTCTTGGAGGACTATTATAAACTTGAAGGGCCTGAACAGATTCTTAGTAGTCCCTTTGTTCAAGATGGAGTCAGTGAAAACGGCAGTGAAGGTTCTCATCCCAAATTGCTATATGGTGGTCCTGGACCTCAAGGATGCTGATTATCATGTTCCCATACACGAGCAAGAATGGAGGTTCCTCAGGGTGTTTGTGCAGATAAGATCTCAAATAAGTTATTTCCAGTACAGAGCTCTCCCCTTCGGGCTAGCAGTAGCCCCCCGGATATTCACAAAACTTATTTCAGAAGTAACTGCTCGTCTCCGGGAGAAGGACATTTTAGTGATATCATATCTGGATGATTTTTTGATTGTGGGGAATTCTCTTCTCCACTGTCACGAATGAGTCAGGATAATCAAGGACGCTTTAGAGATGCTGGGGTGGCATTTGAACCTACAAAAATCCAAACTGGAGCCAGTGACGGTACAAGTTTTCTTAAGTTTGGTAATAGACTCAGTGAGACAAGAATGTCGACTCCCAGAGGAAAAGGAGAAGATCAAAAAACTGGTCTTGTCATCAATAGCAAATCCAAGAATGACTCGGCAGTGTCGCTGTTGGGGTCTCTAACTGCCTGTGTACCAGCAGTGAAATGGGCCCAGTTCCACACAAGAGATCTTCAGTGGTGTGTTCTAGAGAACGAACTAGTTCTGAAGGGTCACTTAGAAAGGAAGTTAACTCTCACACAGACAGTTATTCGGTCACTCAAATCGTGGTTAGAGATCAACTCAGCTCCCGGGGGGGGTGCCTTGTGTAAGCACAACGTCCAAGGTAGTCACAACAGATACCATTCCCTGGGGGTGCAGAGCTCATGTGGACACCCTATGGCTTTAGGGAGCCTGGTCTCAGGAAGAAAGAACCCTTTCGTCAAACAACTAGGAGCTCCTGGTGGTCAAAAGGGCATTGAAGGGGCTCTTACCTCATCTACAGGGCCACCATGTGAGAGTATTATCGGACAATCGAGCTACAGTAGCCTACATAAACCACTAGGAGGGTACTCGTTCTCGTCCTCTAATGGCAATAGCAGGAGAGATTTTTCTGATAGCAGAAAGGAATTTCCTCTCATTATCATCCCTGCATATCTGAGGAAGAGCGAATACGAGAACAGACTTTCTAAGTTTCAACCAGCTGAAACAGGGAGAATGGTCCCTAAAGGAATCAGTGTTCAACCAAATTGTAGACATGTTGGGGTCGCCCCCAGATAGACATCTTTGCCTCAAGGGACAACAGGAAGGTCCAGAGGTTCTGTTCCTTGAGCCCAGCAGACAGACCTTATACGGTAGATGCTTTCAGGATAGAGTGGGAGCCAGGACTCCAATATGCCTCATACCGTCAGTTTTAAGGAAAATCAGGGAGGACAGAGCCTTGGTTCTACTGGTTGAAGGCAATGTCTGTAATGGATCCGTAGGTCCTTCCGAAAGATCAAGATCTCCTGTCCCAGGGGCTCTTTCTCCATCCTCAGATGTGCGGGCTGCATTTAACAGCCTGGAATTTGAGAGGTCACTTCTAAAGAGGAAGGGTTTCTCAGCAAGGTTAGTATCCACCCTGCTTAGTAGCAGAAAGCCAGTAACCACTAGAATCTATAGGAGAATCTGGAGGAAATTCATATCCGTCTCAGGTCCGGTATGGAAAGGGGAGGTCCCATTAGTATTTGCATTCCTTAGGAGCAGACCCTCCCTGTGCGCAGGTCATGCAGGATAGGATAGTGATGAGATTAGACCCAGCTTACCTCCCCAAGGTAGTGACAAAGTTCCACAGGGCTCAGGAAATAGTTCTACCATCCTTCTGTCCTAATTTGAGCAACCAGAAAGAGGAGACGCTACATTCCCTAGACGTTAGGAGGTGTCTTCTGCGTTATTTAGAAGTAACGGAACCCTGAAGGATGCAGAGGGCCCTGTTTGTATCCCTTCAGGGGTCGAGGAAAGGGCTTAAGGTGTCCAAACAGACTATAGCATGGTGGGTGAGAGATGCCGTAAAGCTAGCTTATGTCAGTGCAAGCAGGGCTATTCCTGAAGGTCAGAAGGCCCATTCCACGAGAGCCATGGAGACGTCCTGGGCGGAGAGAGCAGATGCCTCAATCGACCAGATTTGTAAGGCAGCCACATGGTCCTCTCCTCCTACTTTCTTCAAACACTATAGGTTGAACCTGTCTGCCTCCTCTGACCTAACATTCGGGAGAAGGGTTCTGCAGGCGGTGGTCCCTCCCTAAGAATATAAGTCTCTGAAATTCTCTTGTGGTGCCGTCATGGGTGACTGAAAAACACGGGTATTACTTACCTGGTAATGTGTTTTTTCGTAACCCATGATGGCGCCCTTATATTCCCTCCCTATTTATGATCACTTCTTTTGTTCGGTGGAATAGTCATAGTTAAACACTGCCTTGGGTGTTTGTAATTAAGAATCAGATGTATTTATGGATGTATTATTTTGCGTGTACACTAATCCGCAGAGTTCCTCTCATGCTCTTGAAAACAACTGATGCGGAGAGAGGAGCTGTCCTTTTTATCTTGAAGGTTTCCTGTCCTTGAAGGGCGGATCCCCTCTTTCGTGGTGCTGTCATGGGTTACGAAAAAACACATTACCAGGTAAGTAATACCCGTGTTGGTGCCAAAGAAAAAAATGCATCCTGTATGAGGAAGTAGAAGTCGTTCCTTCACATTTTCTATTCCATTTTAATCCACTTTTGATTTTGACTTAAATATATTGCTTGAAAAAAATTCTTCATTTTCTAAAGAATAACCTGTGTGTAAAAGAACGTTTCTAAAATCAAAAGGTCCTTAGAAGATAGAAGCCCTAGAGTTGAACATTTCTTTATATTGCAATCTTCTATGTGTTGCTGATTTTGGCAAAAATATAACTGGCAAACCTGCTAGGAAAACCATTCCATCAAAAAGATTTGCCCTGGTCCGGCATCCAGTCTGGTCCTCCACAGCGTTAGGGTTTGAATTTCAGGTTAGGGTTATCGTTCAGGTTCCAATTTTTTTAAAAGTTAAAAAAGAAAAAAGAAAGATGACGATATGATGGCTATTGTTGAGCACAAGTGTTCACTACTTACATCTGGGTCACTCGAGCACCTGCAATACTCGGTGTACACCCGAGCACCCGATGCAAACTGGAGTAGCGGTTACCTGCTCATTAGTATTAAACCCAATGACAACATATTCAATTTGACAACCTAATGCCTAATGTTATCAAATTCTGTGTCATACCTTTGGGTGTTAAAAATTCTCACTATACCGCTGGAAAAAATCCTTGAGTGATGTAGTTTCCAAAACGGGGTCACTTGTGGGGGGGGGGGGGGTGCCACTGTTTAGGCACATCAGGGGCTCTCCAAACTCGACATGGATTCCAGCCATTTTTGCTTTCAAAAAAATCAAACGATGCTGCTTCCCTTCCAAGCCTTGCCGTGTGCCTAAATAGTAGTTTTCCCCCATATATGGTGTATTGGCATACTCAGGAGAAATTGAACAATAAATTTTGGGCTCCATTTTCTCCTGTTACCCTTATGAAAGTAAAAAAATTGAGGCTAATGTTATTGCTGTTGAACTTTTAACCCTTATAAATGCTTAACAAGAAAAAAAAAAAATGTTTCAAAAATTGTGACGATGTAAAGTAGACATGTGCGAAATGTTATTTATTAACTAAATCATGTGATGTGACTCTGATTTAAGGGCATCAAAATTTAAAGTTTGAAAATTGCAAAATTTTACATTTTTTATAAAAATTTTCGATATTTTCATAAATATACACAAATCATGTCAACCAATTTTTACCACTATCATGAAGTACAACATATCACAAAAAACAATCTCAGAATGTTTGGGATTTGTTGAAGTGTTCCAGTGTTATTACCACATAAAGTGACTCTGGTCAGGTTTAAAAAATGTGTCCGGGTCATTAAGGTTAAAACTGGCTGTCACTAAGGAGTTAAATCGGCATGGATGGCAGTTCTCTTTTTGTCCTTGAGTTGAAATTTTTGAAGGGGTTGTGCACCTTGGTTACCATTTTTACATAGAGGACCTCTCAAAAAAGTAAGTCTGGTATGTGAAATCTTTGCTTGGAGAGCAACTGGACGTTTCTTCAGAGTCTTCTCTGGGGACATGCGCCTTCACTCCTCCCTGTCAGATGCTTCCGATCACCGTTCAACAGCATATGAGACTGCTAAATCAGCTGCCAATCTGAGATTGGTAGCATCTGGGAGGGAGGGATGAAAGCGCACGTCCTAGACAAGACTCTGAAGAAACACGCAGTTGAACGAAAGAAGAGATTTCACATAGTGCGCTTCAAAAGCAATAAATCTAAATATCCCTGCAGTACAACGACACAGCGCAAAATGGTTTTTGCAAGGTATTAGCTCAATTTTTTTAGCAGATGATAGGTCCTCTTTCTTTTAAATGCTAGAATTTAGGGCTAAACGTCATTTTACAATTGATTTCATTAAACATGTTGAACCTATTTGCCTTCTCTAGCCTCTATATTGCACTGTATTGCTGGCTGCCAAATGAGTTAACTAGGAGTGAGCTCGTTCTAAAAGGAGTGATTGTAACTATTTTATCTGTCTTTTTCTGATTTGTGACCACAGACCAACTAAATTGAATACGCAGGGAAATAAAGAGCCTGTAAAAGTCAAACAGTGCAACATTTTTAATCAAACCCAATTGCAAAAATTATTTTTAGCCCAAAATACAAGCTAAGCAGTAAAAATAAATAATAAAAAAAAAATGTTTCCAAAGGGTGGATAACTCCAGTTGGATCGCAAAAGAAAGCGAACGTGATCAGTGGTGTTCTCATGTCCCTGACCTGGGGTCCTGGCCCTACAGCGGTTTCGGTAGACCCTAGGAGCAGAGAGCCCACCTCTTCAGCCTCTGTGTAAATGGCAGTCTGACCCGCCGGCGCTGTTGTTGTATCTATTTAAATAAGGGACAAAGGACACAATAAGTGAAATCCAATTTAGCCCAGTAAACAGCTGATATGGCAGCTACTCGCTGAATGGCCGCTCCTATTTATACTCGTTTTTCTGACAGGGAAGCTTGGTCTCATGTGTAGCCGGCCTCCCCAGCCAGTAATGCGAGAAGCCAAGCATTCTCATTGCATGTACATGCTGACTGCTGCTTGTTATTTGATTTTCTTTTACCTTTGTAAATTTATTTGGGGAAAACATTTTATTTTGCAGATTCTCTGGAGCCAGAGGGATCCATTACTGTCTCAATGGGTATTGACTTTTGTGATTCCACTCAGACTGCCAGCTTCCAGTTGTGGTACGTGGCATTGCTATGAATAGGCGGCTTGTATCTTCTAGATGTTAATGAATAGAAAAGAACAATAAGCTTCTTTATGGATCTGCTTATGTGACGCCCATATCTGAGGGATTTCTGCCTCATCCTTGCTAAAGCACAAACTGTACTACACATGGAGCAGCACCTACATTTTGGTTCATGGTTCTTCTCCTATTTCCCAAAAGAGGTCTGCAGCAGCTGGGCCACAGTTCTGTATAATATATACCGCAGCTGCTGAAGAACCTCCTCTTCTGGAATAGGGAGCACTGCATGTCCACAGAGCAGATCTCTCCTGCTCTCTATATGTGACAGTCATGTATATATCATGTGCACACGTCAGTACAAAGCTTTCTCTGACCTCTATTACGTCACTTGATGCTTCCTGGGCACAGGTGTCATCATGCTGTATAGTGCTTTAGGTGTGATATTGGGGCTTTCTCCATTGTATCTTGTAGACTAAACATGGAAAGAATGTTGTGTTTAGTTGGATGTTCAATTGCAATTGATTCTTACTTCCTAAAAGTTTTTTTTTTATTTTTCAATAAATAAAAATTAGGTTGATTCATCTTATTTTAAAGTGTTAGGCTATGTGCCCACGTAAGCAGAATTTTTCAGAGAAAATCCAGACTTCTCAGGAAATCCGCATTTTTTTTCCATGTTTTTTTTTCGCTTTTATTTTTTTTTTTTCCGGAGTATTCTAATACAATGAACATAGTGGGAAATCCGCTAATTTTCTGCAAAATTAATGAACATGCTGCTTTTTTTCCCGCAACACGTTTTTGTTTTTTTTTTGCGAAAAAAACGCATCATGCGCACAAAAATTGCGGAATGCATTCTAATAGGAAGCTTAATGTATGCATGCGTTTTTGCAAGGGAAAAACGCTAAAAAAACGCCAAAAGGCCTGAACGTGTGAACACAGCCTTAATCGCAACAGCACTTAAAAAAATTGTAAATTGATTATGTACATTTTAAACTTCTCAAGAACGTGGGGTGGGAAGGGGGATTTTTAATTCTTGTTGTCTAGGTTACCAGCCACCCTTGCAGTCTGGCAGCGGTGGCCAAGCATTCATAAACTATAGCCACCAATTTTAACTGCTCTATTACTGCAGTCAATCAGCCTTCATATAAGCCACTAACTCCCCCTGCATATCCCCAGAAAATAACATCCATAAGTCTCCCACGCCGTATGCTAATCAGTAAGGTCAGGTCTGCTGAGTGTCGCTGGTCTGAGCCGCTAATGCTGGCAGAATCGCAGTCTTCCTGCTGTGGTTAATGTAGATGACTTCAATAAATCAAATAGATATGATGTTTTGACTTGACATGAAAATGCTTGAAGAAGACCTAAGGCAGGTCGAAACGTTGCATCTATGTCAGAATAAATGAAGTTGTGAGGATTTTTTCACCTGATTTTGGACGCTGTCTGTTTACTTTTATTGATGAATTTTACCAAGCGGACAGCTTGGAACTTCTCAGCGGTGCGTCTATACTTGGCCTTAGGGGCCCTGTATAAGTGTCCAAATTGGAGGGCTGCCATTTTGTACTTATACAGTATAATGTGGCTGACTTGTCATATGTCATCCACAGATTGCTACGAATTTTGCGCCTGTGCAGTTGAAACTCAATCACATTTTGATCTGCCCTAATAAGGGAAAATCAAAGTCCTGTAATGCGCCAGCACCTATAAACGGAAGTAAAGTTGGTTCATGTGCATTACAGGACTTTGCCATTTGCAGGACGGAGCAAAGTGTGCCTGTGCGTCTGTTGCGCAGGTGCAAGATTCACAGCAATCTGTGGCTGACATAGGTTGCATCATTCACATTAATCAAGGCAGGAGGATGATGATTTTGCCGATAGTGGAGGAATAGACCACCAACACTCATCAGTAGTGATGAGTAGTGATCAGCGAGTATACTCGTTGCCCGGGTGTCCTCCGAGTATTTTAGCGTGTTCGGAGATTTAGTTTTCTTCGTCTTATCTGCATGATTTGTGACTTGTAGACAGGCTGAATACATGTGGGAATTTCCTAACAAACAGGCATTCCACACATGTATTCAAGCTGTCTAGCAGTCGCAAATCATGCAGCTGAGACGACGAAAACTAAATCTCCGAGCTTGCCAAAATACTCAGAGGACACCCGAGCAGGCTGGGGAAAACCTGAGCAACGAGTATACTCGCTCATCACTAGTGATGAGCAAGCTTTCTCGGATAAGGTGCTAATAAAGTATTTTCGGCGTTCTTGAATACTGTGCTCGAGTTGCCACAGCTGCATATCCTCAGGGCTGTTGTATGCTGAAAAGGTAATTCTCCAGCTATGTGGGGGGACTTGCTGGCTTCTATGCAGGTTGGTGGATTAAGTGTGGGGTTTCCTCTTAAGATATGAGGGTGCCAATGGGGTTAATCATGTAGTCCTGATGTTTGCCACGAAAGTTCATGGCCAAATAACGGCCTTCGAGTCTGCCGGCTATAGTGACCTGTTCAAAAGTTATCAAAATGTAGATGGTAAATATAAACTTTTTCTTTCCTGTTATGCTACATTGCATTAATTCCTGAAAATCACCTGAAGAGTTAATGAAGTACCCAAAAGCAATTTTGAATACGTTGAGGGGTGCAGTTTTTAAAATGGTATCACTTTTGGTGGTTTCCAATATATAGGACCCCAAAGTTAATTCAAAACCTAACAGGTCCCTAATAAAATATGTTTTGTAAATTTCCCTGAAAAAATGAAAAATTACTTCTACATTTTTAAATCTTGTAAAAAGCTAACAAAATAAAAGAACATTTTACAAATGGTGCTGAAGTAAAGCAGACATGAGGGAAGTGTTAATGTTTTGTGTGGTATGACTATCTGGATTAAAGGGATAATCATTCATAGTTTTAAAATTGCAATTTTTGTAAAATTGTTGTCAAATTTCTGATATTTTTATAAATAAATGCAAAACATATCAACCTAAATTTACCATTATCATAAAGTATAATGTGTCCCGAATAAAAAAAAGTAGTGTCAAAATCGTTGGTATATCGAATCATTCCAGAGTTATTACTACATAAAGGAACACTGGTCAGATTTTTTTTTTTTTTTTTTTTTAAATGGCCCGTCACTAAGGGGTTAATGTAATGTCCGTACAACTTAATGCCTGGTACCAGGTTAAACTCACATACTTATGCCGTACACTGATGGAGAATGTTTGTTTCTTTATTATATTGAGCAAAACAATATTGTAAAACATAAAACAGAGTATTGTAGGTCTAAGGCCAGGTTCACATTGCGTTATGGCAGTCCGTTTAACGGATGCGTTACAAAGCGGCATTATCGCGATGTAACGCAACCGTTAAAGCACCCATAGACTGACTGTCAAAATCGGCATGCGTTAGTGATGTCCCGTTATGCTGTGGCGGACCCTCGGACAAGGTCTACCGTGTTCAAGGGTCCGTCACGGCTAGTGCAGAGGGAGCATCCGTTAAACGGACTGCCATAACGCAATGTGAACCTGGCCTAATAGTACTGCACTGCAAGCAAGTACAGCAAAGCGGACAGAACTAGTGCAAACCAATGTAAAGGAATGCGTAGTAAAAAGGTGGAGAGAAGTCTGCTTTTGAACTAGGCGCCGTCTATATTCTAATGCATAGGACGGAGCGCAAGCATTCCGGCAGGTACCTAGACATGACGTGGTTACCTCCGGGTGCTGGAATACCCATTTAGCAGAGGTGGTAGGATGGGGATAGAGAGTCGTAATCCACACAGTATAGATTATCACAGCCCAATGTTTTTAAGGAATTGGCAAGAAATTCCTAATCGCTCAATGAAAAACCCATTTGGCATTGGTAGAGAAGAGAAGCAGTGGGAGTTGGAAAAATGTACAACGTTCCGTGCACCCATGATCGCCTCTTGAAAGGGGATGAACTTTGTCTAGTCCGTGTGAGTAATGGTTTGCAAGTGGAGAACCAGGCGCAGTGCCAGTATCTCTGCAGTGTTTTTTTTTCCCCATTGTGCTGGATCTTCTTTTCGATGACCGTGTCATGGACAGAAGTTGGTTGTCTGGACATGGTGTGAGCGTCTGGTGAGGAGTGAATGTGACTCTATATGTATACTATGTATTTGATATCAGCACATCAAGAAGAGAAGACCATTAATAAAGTACACATCTATGAGTCGTTGTAAATACCATTCCAGAATTAGCAGGAGTGTTAAACAGGTAGATTATTGATGGGACGATTTGGCTTTTCCTGTGTTGAATAAAGGACGCTTGCGATGATAAATACGAGCACAGGACCATAGCTCATTGATTTATGCAGATCATCACCTTTATGTTTAGGGAGGTTTGTTATATCAGATATATAGAAACTGATTACTTATTCTGGCATTGTAAAGTAATTGTTTATTATTTTCCTATTAGACAAACAAGGCTGATCAATATTACTGAACAGCTAGCGATGACCAACAACAGTATAAATAGATTTCCTTCACACCGCCTGATCTCCAGCAATGTTATTCCAATGACAAAGCTAGAAATGAGCTCTCCTGAATCAAATGCATGGTGTTTTATCGGTTAGATTTATGTTGTACATTTTTAGAAAGTTATGGCCAAGTTTGATCTTCTGTACAATACTAATTATTTCATCATCCAAGCTACAAGCCCTAGAAGTTCTGAAAAAGTTACTAGTGAATTGATAACTAATTCTCAGGGTAGGGTCACACAACCGGTTTATCTCTATCTGAGAAAATAAGTCCGACTATGCTAATCACACTCTAATTAGAGTGAGATTCAACTTTTTCAGAGGGGGAGAGCAAAAAAAAAAAGTTTCTCCACTTTCTCAATTCTGTCAGTCTGTGAAAATCTGATTCTGCACCCTGATTTTTTTTTTTTCAGGGACCCATAGACATGTATGGGCACGTGTGAAAAAGTGATCCTCCCCACTCTTAACACCCTCCACTCTTAATAAATTAACCCCTTTATCTCCAAGGGTGGTTTGCATGTTAATGGCCAGGCCAATTTTTACAACTCTGACCACTGTCCTTTTAGGAGTTATTAACTCTGGAACGCTTCCATGGATCCCGGTGATTCTGACAATGTTTTCTCGTGACATATTGTACTTCATGGTAGTGGTAACATTTCCTTGATATGACTTGTGTTTATTTGGGAAAAAAATTGGAAATTTGGTGAAAATTTTGCACGTTTCCAACTTTGAATTTTCATGCCCTTAAATCACAGAGATATGTCACATAAAATACTTTAAAAAGTAACATTCCTCACATGTTTACTTTACATCAGCACAATTTTGGAACCAAAATTTTTTTTTTTTTAGAAGTTATAAGGGTTAAAATTGAAACAGCGATTTCTCATTTTTGCAACATCATTTTTTTTAGGGACCACATCACATTTGAAGTCACTTTGAGAGGTCTACATGATACAAAATACCCAAAAGAGACACCATTCTAAAATCTGCACCCCTCAAGGTGCTCAAAACCACATTGAAGGTTTATTAACCCTTCAGGTACTTCACTGAAATTTTTGGCATATTTAAAAAATATGAACATTTAACTTTTTTCACAAAAAATTTACTTCAGATCCAATTCTTTTTATTTTACCAATGGTAACAGGAGACATTGGACCGCAAAAGTTGTTGTGCAATTTCTCCTGAGTTCGCTGATACCCAATATATGCAGGTAAACCACTGTTTGGGTGCATGGCAGAGCTCTGAAGGGAAGGAGCCCCTTTTGACTTTTCAATGGAAAATTGGCTGGAATTGAGATCGGATGCCATGTCGCTTTTGGAGAGCCCCTGATGTGCCTAAACAGTGGAAACCCCCCCACAAGTGACACCATTTTGGAAAGTACACCCCCTAAGGAACTTATCTAGATGTGTTTTTTTAAATCAGATAATTTTTTATTAACAAGATTCAAAATGACATTGCACACAATTGTGCCCAAAAAAGGAGCATAGACATATTTACAAACATTATAAAACCAATCCCCCATTTCCCTCCCTCCACCCCCCCCTCCCTTAAATCCTCAATAGCCAATAATGAGACATTAGCATCCATTGCTTACACGTGTAAACAGCATCCCTCCGGAATCAGTTTCTCTCCACCCATGGTTTCCAAAGTGATTCAAAAGATTTCACACTTTTCCTTTTTTTTATAAATATCCTTTTCCATTTTAACAACTACATCAGACTGTCTATAAAATTCCCGCAGAGTCGGCGGCTCTCCACTCAACCAATGTCTGGCAATCAATTTACGTGCAACATACAATAATCTAGCTATGGCCAGTTTATGATGATTTTGAACTTGGATCTCCTCTACATAACCCAAAATGCATACCACAGGATCCCATGTGATTGTACATCCATACGATTTCCCAATTGCTTCTCCCACCTCCAACCAGTATACATTCAGTCTCGTACATTGCCATAACATATGCAGAATCCCCGCTCCCTCAGACCGACACCTAGGACATTCAGAAGTCTGTCTCAACCCTGCCCTATAAAGCCTATCTGGAGTTCTATATACTCTGTGAAGTACATAATATTGTGAAAGTCTACCCGGCTCACTTAATGATAACTGAGGAATATATGCCATGATATCTTCCCATATATCCTCCTCTATCCTTCCCACCTCTTCCTCCCATTTCTCTTTTGCTTTAATGGGAAATCTATTAAGAAAGGTATGTAACAAATCCCTGTAAATATTTGAAACTACCCCCTTCGTTCCACCCACCGCACATACATAATCCACCAGAATATCTCTACAAATTTTCATATCTAACCATTTTACTCTGCGCCTGATAGGCATGTCTCAGCTGTCCATATTGAAACCTACTGGTCTCCCGCAACCCATACCTCCCCCGCAGTGTCTCAAAGGACAATAACCCCCGTTCGTCCTGTATCTGATCCACATATAGTATACCTAGTGATATCCAATTTTTAAATTCCCCCATTTTAACAAATTCAGGCAGTACTTCATTGTTCCAAACTGGGGAGAGATTTGTTAATGCTCCCACTTCTCTTGTCCTTTTAATTGCCTCCCAGACTCTGTGGATTAGCATCAAAGTAGGATAGGTCCCACCCAACTTCCCAAAATTCCCTGCCTCCAGACCTTGAACCAATGGGTCCCTTCCCACCAACCAAACCATAATCCTTTGAACCGAACCCAGTCCTTTCTCCTCACTCCATCCTCTTAACTGCTGACCCTGTGCCGCCAAAAAATAAATCCAGGGGTTCGGAAGAGCCAATCCCCCCCCCATCTTTAGGCCTCTGCATGAGTTCCAGCCTGATTCTTGGCTGTTTTTTCCCCCATACCAGGTCTCGAAATATAGAGTTAATGGTACGAAACCACCTTCGGGGCAGCCAAACAGGGGAGTTATGCAATATATATAACAATTGGGGCATAAGAATCATTTTAGCCAGGTTTATCCTACCCACCACAGAGAGGCACAACCTGCACCACACCCCTACTTTTTTCCTAAATTTGTCTAGTAATGGGGACAGATTTAAATCAATATAACTCAAAAGAGGAAGGGACACCTGAACTCCCAGATATTTGAACCGCTGAACCACCGGCAACCTACTACCCTCCAGTGCCGTCGGAATCTCCCCGCCCCCCTCATCTACCAGCAAAATATTTGACTTTGCCCAATTGATCTCCAGACCCGAAACCTCCCCAACTGCCCCAAGAATGTTCATCGCCCCCTCCAAGGCCCCTCCAGAATTTTCTAAAAATAATAGTATGTCATCTGCGTATAAGGTTATTTTCTCCTCTATCATACCATACCGGAACCCCTTAACCAAAGTCGAGTTCCTGATTGTCTGCGCCAGGGGCTCCACTGCCAACGCAAAAAGCAGCGGCGACAGCGGACACCCCTGCCTAGTCCCCCTATGTAAACCAAAACTTCCAGAAACCTCCCCATTAACTCTCACCCTAGCAGTCGGAGAAAAATACAATAACCTCACCCACGAGACAAAAATTGGTCCAAAACCAAAAGATCTCAACACTTCCCAAAGATAGCACCATTCAACACTATCAAATGCCTTACGCGCATCCAAGGAGACTACAATTCTATTCCCTTCATTATCCGACGGCACCTGCAAGTTCAAGAATAATCTACGTAGATTTATCGCTGTAGACTTATTTGGCATGAAGCCAGACTGATCCGAATGTACCAAACCCTGAACCACACTTGCCAGCCGGCCGGCCGGCCAAAACTTTAGCCAAAATCTTAACGTCCGCCGACAGCAATGAAACTGGCCTATACGATTCTGCCAATTCCGGGTCCTTTCCTTCCTTTAAAATGACTACTATTATCGCCTCTCTCATGGACACCGGCAGCTCTCCCACCCTTAACGCCTCCTCAAAGACTTTTTTTAATTTGGCCACTGAGATGTCCATTAAATTCTTATATATCTCCACCGGGAGTCCATCAGCCCCAGGAGCCTTGTTATTAGCCATTGACATAATAGCAGATCTAATCTCCTCCTCCGTTATAGGTTCCTCCAACCTTCCCCTATCATCGTCCCCAATCCTAGGCAGTTTCGCCTTACCCAGGAAACTTTCAATATTCCCCATTATATCTCCCACCCCTGACGCATACAGCTGCTCATAAAAACTTTTAAACTCCCCTAAAATATCCTCTACTTCCGTCAATACAGTCCCCTCTCCCGTTCTTAGTTTGTATACGTACCCCGATTCCCTCTGTGCAGCAGCTACCACCGAAAGTAAGTGTCCTACTCTTTCCCCATCCTCAAAAAACTGTACTTTCTGAAAAGCTCTTCTTCTCTCCACCTTTTTTATATATAGCTTATTAACCGCTTCCTGAGCTTCTTTTAAACTACATTTAGTTATCTCTGATGGGTCCGACACCATATCCCTTTCTGCTCTTTCCAAATCCTCTATGATCTCCTTATCTTCCAACCTAGTCCTGGATTTACATCTAGAAATTTCCCTAAAAAGAATACCCCTCAGAAAAGCTTTCATTGCGTCCCACACCACCCGCCCCTCCACACTTTCCTCATTAAACTGCCAGTACGCTGTGATTTCCTTCTTAATGATATCCATATCAATATGTTAAAGCCACAAGGGGTGCAATTTCCATTCCACTCCACGTCCATGCCTCCCACCTGCCCGTCTAATCAAGAGCTCTATAGGCCTATGGTCTGAAATCACCCTCGGCAGATATTCAATTCCACAGACCATACTCGTCATTAAATCATTTCCCAGTGCCAGGTCAATCCTGGAGAGGGAGCCATAAGTTGCCGAATAGCAGGAGTAGCAAACTACGCTCTCATTCCTCACCCTCCAGAGGTCCACCATCCCCATCTCCGTCATATAATTCCCAAACTTCGACAGTTTTTTAATACCTTTGCTTGAATCTTTCTTATGTCTATCCCACCCTTCATCCATCACATTATTGACATCTCCAATGATTAACATGGGAAACCCCATACCCCTTTTATACAATTCAAATATTTCTTGTACCTTTTTCCCCCCGAGTATGGGGGTGGGAAATAAACAGCCGCAAGACATAGTGACTGCCCATAGAGTTTACAGAATAATAGAACATATTGCCCATCCCTATCTACATGGCACTCAATTTCTTCAAAGGGCGTGGACTCCCCAATCAACACCGATACCCCCCTAGCATACGAGGAATACGTAGAATGGTAAGACCTCCCGATCCACCGTCTTTTTAGCACATCTACTTTTTCTGCAAGCAAATGTGTCTCTTGGAGACAAATGACATCCGGCCCCCGTTTTCTCACATACTCCATTATTGCCGTTCTCCGGTTCCCCTCCGACAGTCCTCTTATATTCCAGCTAACGACTTTAATTGTGTCTCTCACCATGATACCTCCCAAGTACCAATTCCTGACCCCTTAAGATAGGACTCTGTTCCCAGCAAATTGTAAGTCTCACTTCCCCGCAACAATCCCCAACCCTACCCTCCCATCCCCCCCCCATATTCTTTAACACAGTAACCCATAACTAATCCGCTGTTGTCGTTCACCTCTCTTATGAGAGAGTAGGTAGTCCAGCGTCTAGCTACCTCTTCCATAGTACCCTTAATCCGCTGTTACTAAAACACCTCCCCAGCCCCTCTGCATATAAAACAACATTTTGACAATAAGTCCTCCGGAAACCACAATAAATTGTGAACTCAAAGTCCAAAGGCAGCAATATGGCAGCAACTTCTTCACTTCCGGCCTCATCCCTTCACTTCCCTCTTTCTTTATTAGCCGAGAGCTTCTGCTGATTTAAGTCCAGTCACTTAGTGGCGTCTTCTGGTGTTGGAAAAAAATGAACCGTCCCCAGTGCTACAACTCTCAATTTCGCTGGGTAGAGAGTAGAATACACCAACTTCAAATCTCTCAGTCTCCTTTTAACCCCTCCATAGCTCATCCTCTGTTTTTGTACCTCAGCCGAATAGTCTGGGTAAATAGAGATCTTCTGGCCATTAATACACGTCTTCAGCCGTACGAGCACACCTCAGTGTGGCATCTCTATCTCTATAGTTCAGGATCCTGGCAAGGACCGTACGAGGGGGGGATCCCATCGGAAGGGGTTTCATAGGAACTCGATGAGCCCTTTCCACCACAAACATCTTAGACAGGTTATCACCACCTATCTTGTCCTGGAGCCATTTTTCAATAAATTTTGTAGGGTCATTTCCTTCAGTCTTCTCAGGGATACCCACTAATCTTACATTGTTCCTCCGTGAACGATTCTCCAGATCATCAGTCTTATTAATCAGAGCAGCACATTTTTGCTAACACTGAGTGTGGGCCTTTTGCATTTTAGAGATATGGTCTTCCAACACACTCACTCTCTCCTCCACCTCTCCCACTCTCTTATCCATTTTGCCCATGTCTGCCTTTATTGTAGTAACTTCTGCTATAGTTCCATCCACTCTGTGAGTTAACGTTGTTATCGCAATTTTGCATGATCTGATCAGCTCATAAATGTCCCGCAAAGTGGGCTCCCCTATAACCAGCTCCTCTACATTCTCTTGTTCCGCGCCATCATTCCCCCTTCCATCTTCTTCCCCCTCCGGCCCCCCCTGTACCGTATCATCCTCAGAGCCTTCTCCTTGCTCATTCCTCCGTTCTCCAGCCTGTTCCTCCTTCTCTTCAGCCATCTCCTGCCGTGCTCCCTCCACCCAGGCATATTTCTCCAGCTTGGCCGCCACTTCTAGCCTCTTTGCATAAGAGGCATTTGCCGCGTCCGCTCTCTCAGCCGCCTCCACGCTGTCGGCGCCATCTTGGGTGCGGATCCCCGCTTCTGCCTTGGCGTCCTGCTGCCTTCTCCGGACCATCGCTGCAGCTCCGCACCGCTTCACCCGTCGGGGCCGACCTCCTGAGTCTCCGCTCAGCCGCCCAGAGATTCACCAGCCTCCAGAGGGGTCCTATCGTCAGGATAATTGCCGGTCTCAGCGGAGGAGCTCCAGAAGCCGACCGCTCACATCAGGTGCTAGGCCACGCCCCCAACTTATCTAGATGTGTGGCGAGCACTTTAAACCCCTAAGTGCTTCACAGAAGTTTATAACATAGAGCCATAAAAAATCATATCTTTTTTTTTCACAAAAATGATTTTTTTGGCCCCCAATTTATTTTCCCAAGGGTAACAGGAGAAATTGGACCCCAAAAGTTGTTGTGCAATTTGTCCTGAGTACGCTGATACCCTATATGTGGGGGTAAACCACTGTTTGTGAGCACGACAGAGCTCAGAAGGGAAGGAGCGCCGTTTTACTACTTCAATGCAGAATTGGCAGGAATTGGGTGCATGGCAGAGCTCAGAAGGGAAGGAGCGCCAGATTTTACTGTTATGGTTTGCAAGTGCCATGACCCACTGGGAGAGCCCATGAGGTGCCAATACAGCAGAACCCTCCCCCCATAAGTGACCCCATTTTACGAACTACACTTCTCAATTCATCTAGGGGTGTATTGACACCATGGGTGTATAACAGAATTTTATACCATTGGGCAGTGAGAACAAAATAACTAAATTTTTAGCACCAAAATTTTGTTTTAGCCAAAGATTTTACATTTTCACACAAGAAGTGGGTAAAAATGGCAACAAAATTTGTCACACAATTTCTACTGAATGTCATGCATACACATAACACACATTGATGTCATCCATGTGACACGCATCGGCCCCGGGGAAGAAGTGCTACAGTAAGCGCTGTTCCCCGGCGCCAGGTGCTGAACACGGTTCTCATCATTCTCCCCTGCTCTGCCGGATATCGTGCGAGCAGGGGAGAATGATGAGTTACATTTAAGTAATAAAAGAGACAACAGGTGGTGGCTGATGGGAGCATTACACCCATCAGCCTACCCCTGCTGCTGCTAATAACAGTGACAGCAGCTGGGAACGCAGCGTCAGTAACCGAGAGTGACATCATTGAGGTAACCTCCGGTCACTGGGCTCTGTTCACAGCCAGGCTAACCTGCGGTGACTTCGGTGAGATCCCCACTAGCACCGTGAGCACTCACTGTGCTAGCGGGGATCTGATTGCAGTTCAGCCTGGCTGGGAATGGAGCTCAGTGACCGAAGGTAACCTCTATGACATCACCCCCAGTCACTGACGCTGTATTCCCAGCAGCTCATACCGTCCAGGCTGAAAACTGTATATCCCCCAGACATGAATTACGGCGTGGGACACAACGACTGACAGGTTTGCAGAACAGGAGGACAAAAACAGAGCAAAAAAAGACCATCAAATATAAAAGACAAAAATTGATCTTTATTAAACCATAATAATCATAAAAAATACATGCCAACAATGTAGGCCAATAGAGGAAAAAGGAGCAAAAAATTACTGCAGGTAATGTACAGGAGTACACAGAAAACACACACACTGGGACGAGTAAATATCTCATACATAGAGAGTAACGGATAAGTATTAAGTCACACACAAGTACAGCCAAAAAAAGGGGCCGGTAAATAATATGCAAATGCATCAAAGTGTCCAAATTAGCATGCCCGAGTATGAAAGTAAAAGTGCCGCTTACCCATGGTCACTGGTGTGTCCGTGCGCCTCCCTGCAAACCCCCTGACACGCGTTTCGCTTTAGGTGCTTTCTCTAAAGGGGTACTGAGGAGCGTCATATCCCCAGAGTTATATACACTGCAAAATCAATTAATGCTGGTGTGCTCGGGCACACGCGCCAATGACGTCACTTGCCATAAAGTCCCTCCCACCTCCGTGGCCGTCAATGGGCTGTGTGTATGTAGATGGAAATCCACCTGCTGATGTCAGGAACATGCGCACAGATCTCCAGCAGATAGCCGGAGAGGAGAGTAGCAGGAGTGCAAGACAAAACGCGCGTGCGCACCACAGCCGCCATTAAGGAGGACACCATGGCGGCAGACATATTGAAAGACACAAAAATCGGCCCATAAAGCATGGTAAATACAAAACATTAAATACAGACCACATTAATGTGGAACCAGAATGACCAAAGTGCCAAGAAAAATAGCCAATGATGCGTAGAATATACAGCTATTATAATATACATTTACATAATCAATATGAATGAAAAAGTGCAATAGTGCAATTTAAAGTGACAGTGCACAATAAAGAAGTTACATTAAGTTGTATATAAAATACATAAGGTATAAACCGTAGAGAAAAGAACAGCATTATTTTCAATTAGAGTACATTAAAATAACAATATGTGAGAAAAATAGGGTATATAAATACATATACAGCATAAGCAATGTGAGCCGTGACGAAGGTCTTCTTGTCCAAATGTGGTCATCTCGGAATTCACTAAAACGTAGGATGGCAATATAGCATTACAAATGCATATTCCGAGAAATAAAACACCAGCACAGGATAAAGCTGTAAGGGAAACTGAGAAAAATGACACAATTAAAAACATTTAAAAATTAAAACATGGTGGATGATACAAATGGGTACTTAATAATAGAAAAAAAAAGGTGGAAGGGACGCTGCCACAAAGAATGGAGAGATCATGGATGGAACAGTAATGGAGGAATAGAGCATGAAATTCCTCCAAGAAATGGAAAGAAGGGAACAGATAAAGGCTATAGAAAAGGGACAAAGGAAAGTTTCTCAATGAGTCCCTTTGGTGCCGCAGTGTCAAGGGTGACAATCCACCTACATTTGGGTTGTGCCAAAAGGCGAACAAGATTGCCACCCATGACACCGCCATGGACTCTATCAATACCCCTCACTTTTAAACCACTGGGGTCAGAACCATGACACAGAAAGAAATGTTTCAGCAATGTCTTTAACAGTACTGTGGAGTCGGTAAGCCAAACCTGCGACTCCGACTCCTCAATTTCCCTTACTCCGACTCCACGACTCCGACTCCGACTCCCACACATATTGCTTATATTTAAGTGAAAAATGTATTGTAGTACAATGTGAACCTCAGACATTTAATCATTTTTATGATCCAATAATCAAGATATTTAGATAGAACAGAATATATATTGGTGTACTACCCGGTTTTCATTCTTTTTGGTACAGATACGATATGGATAGACAGATATGGATAAATGGATAGATAGAGCAGATTTCTAATCTGCTTTTGCTATTGAAAACATTATCTATGAGCTCAAAAACCTTTCAGGTGATGCAGTTTTTTAAAAAGATGATCAGCTTTTGCAGCTGAAAAACGTATCCTCAAAAAACACAGGAAAAACGCTGTGTGTGAATGTAGCCTTAGATCAGGAATAGAACAGCCATTTATAGGACATTTCATAACTTTCCCAAACTCCTATGAAAAAATATTCAGCACATCCTGCATTGAATTACTGTACCCAATTTATTATATATTTTAGGAGTCGGAGTCGGTCCATTTTATACCGACTCCAACTCCAACTCCGACTCCACCAAAATGAGCACCGACTCCGACTCCACAGCCCTGGTCTTTGATAAAGACACATCACCAGCGTCCCTGGCAGCTAAGATGTCACGTACATGCTCGCGTGTCCTTACTTTCAACTCCCTGGATGTGAGACCCACATAAATCAGGGAGCAGGGGCAAGTGGCATAGTACACCACATGTGTGGTGTTGCACAAAATATATTCTCGTATCTTGTACTCCCTGCTCCCGTCAGAAGTAGTGAAGGTCCCACATCTCAGAATGTTGGGACACGCGACACATGTACCGCAGGGGAAGCAGCCAATTCTGGGACTACTCATATTAAAAATGAATTGTGATTTGGCTACATAGTGACTTTTAACAAGATGGTCTTTCAAATTCCTCCCCCTGCGTTGTACCATCAAATGATGCCCAGGTAAATTCTCAGCCAGGGATCTATCCGTACACAAAACCGCCCAGTGCCTATTCAGACTGTCGCGGATCTGGTCCCAGCGGCAGTTAAATGTTGAAATGAACCTCGGTTCATTAGATTTAGTCAAAGACTTCTTTTTTGAAGGTACAAGTAAATCTTCTCTCCTTGTGCGTTTAGCACGTCTATAACCTTCCTTGATACACCGATTACTATATCCCCTCTCCTGGAAGCATTCAGTAAGGGCGACGGACTGTCGTTCGAAGCGGGCCATAGTTGAGCAAGTCCACCTGTTTTTCGAAAACTGACCAATTGGGATTGCCCTAATCACTGAAGAATTAAGTGCTGAGGAGGCATGCAAGAGGGAGTTGACCGCCGTCTCTTTACGATATAAGTCAGTCTCAATGGACCCGTCCTCCGCAACACACAGTCAAATCCAAAAAAATCAATATATTTAGCATGATATTTAAAGGTGAATTTGAGATTGAATGTATTAACATTAAGGGACTGCATAAAGATGGATAGGCTGGTCTCGTCACCCCTCCAAATCATTAGAACGTCATCAATGTAACGAAACCAGCCCATCACTTGGTCCGCAGCATATGCCCCGTCCCGAAAGAAAACCTGCCTCTTCCAAAAACCGAGAAACAGGTTTGCATCGGAGGGGGCACACGCCGCACCCATCACAGTCCCCTGTAACTGTAAATAAAATTTGTCCTTGAACACAAACATTTTTTTAGTTAAAACAAATTCCAATAAATCCAAAATGAAATCCAAAAAATGGCCATCCCAATTGGCAGCCTCGAGAAAGAAGCGAACCGCCCAAAGGCCATCGCTGTGTCTAATCGAGGTGCACAAAGACTCAATATCGATAGTTACCAAAAGCATATCCGCATCCAAAGAGAGTCTGTCGACCTTAGTGAGAATGTCAGTAGTGCCTCTGACATAGGAGGGGAGTGTTTCAACCAAGGGTTTCAAGTGATGATCAATAAATTTACAAACATTCTCACTCAACCCTCCTATGCCAGAGACAATGGGTCTTCCAGGAGGATTCTGGACGTCCTTATGCACCTTTGGTAGCAAATAAAAGGTAGGTACCTTAGGGTACTTAGGTCAAAGGGCGTCCAGAATTTTCCTCGGAACAAGGCCCGACCCATCAGCATGGTCAAGAATCATTTTCAACTCCAAGGAAAAAGACACAGTAGGATTGTTAGATAGAATACGATAAGTTTGTTTATCCCTAAGCTGGCAAAATGCATCCTTTTCGTACTTATCGATCAGCCAGATCACCTCGTTCCCCCCCTTGTCAGCCGGTTTAATGACCACAGAGTCAAGTGTTTGTAACTCTTAGCGCCCGTCTCTGCAATGTTGTAAGATTATCACCACATCTACCTACATTGTCAGATTGTTGTTCATTCAAAAGATCCTCCAAATCAGCCACTGCTTGTTGTTCCATCGTATTTAGGTCACCATCTGTTCGATGATGTAATTTTCGTAGAATCAGTTTACGACAGAAAAGATGTAAGTCTTTTAGGACTGTGAAAAAATCAAAGCCATTGTTAGGTACAAAGTTGAGGCCCATTTTTAGCAATTCCAACTGTGTCTCAGACAAAATGTGAGAAGACACATTTATTACCTGTAGGCCAGAATTCTTAGCCTTAGGGTCCCGTCACACACAGCGATCTCGCTAGCGAGATCACTGATGTTGACACATCAGCGATCTCGCCAGCGAGATCGCTGTGTGTGACATGGATCAGCGACCGCCCCCCCCTGCCGATTATCGCTGATCATGCTCGAGCGGCCTGGGCCATTTTTCGATCGCTGTTCTCCCGCTGGCCAGCACGCATCGCTGCGTGTGACAGCGAGAGACCAGTGATCAGCGACGCTGGTTTCTAATGTAAACGTCGGGTATCCAAGAGCTGCAGCTCCTGGATAGTATCCTAATAGTATCCAAGTCTCCTTGACTAATGATACCTTGGAAAAATTACACGCTGGTTTCCAAGGTAAACAGCAGGTATCCAGGAGTCGCGCGGCTCCTAGATACCCGATGTTTACCTTGGAAACCAGCGTGTACGCCGGTTTCCAAGGTAAACAGCGGGTATCCAGGAGCCGCTGCTCCTGGATACCCGATGTTTACATTAGAAACCAGCGTCTCTGGTCCTGATCGCTGGGGCTGTCCAACGATGTCCCAGCGATCCCATCCATGTCGGATCGTTGGTGGGATCTCTGGGACAAAGATATTGGTGACGGGGGGCTTTACGTTCATAAAGTATGTAGGTGATGTGTTTGTCTCCTTTTGTTAGCATAGCGACCCCTAGTGATTCTAGTGGACACTGCAGTTCTGGTATTATCAATCCTCAAAGACCTAGTCTGACCAGATTTGGCG
The DNA here is from genome assembly GCF_039654945.1 of Dendrobates tinctorius. NCBI lineage: Eukaryota > Metazoa > Chordata > Amphibia > Anura > Dendrobatidae > Dendrobates > Dendrobates tinctorius. The sequence continues at coordinate 15,389,219 of NW_027361751.1, read as the reverse complement.
CTAGCTTCATCTGCTGATGTTAGGATAAAGAACCAGAGCGTGATTATGGAATAGGTCTCGCTCTAGTTATCCTATTTTTCCACTTGTAAACTCTGTTTTCCAAGGAATCTAAATTATCCCTTTGCAGTTTCTTAGATTTAACAGCACATATTTCCTGTTCCCATTTTGTAAGATCCTTCTCCAGGTCCCCATTAATTTTTCCAAGGTATCATTAGTCAAATTATCCTTCAAGGAGACTTGGATACTATCAATTTCTTTTTCAAGTTCTCCTAACTTTTTTCATCCAATTTAACAAGTAATTCCATAAAACCCCGGGAACATTTATTGGCAGTTTCTTCCCACTCTTTCTTAAAAGTGATGTCTTCAACTGGGAAGGCTGGGAAAATTTGGACACTCAGTCCTCGTGGGATCAAGGTACGGGTCAAGTATTAACCCAGAGAAGCCCTGTTCCACCACAATCTCGTCCGTCTATGTAGCAGCATCCTGAGTTTCACAATTTGTTCTTTTGAATCACCACCATTCGTATTAAAAATACCAGCAGTATCCGCCTTAAACACCTCCTGAAGTTGAGACAACCACGTTTGGTCTCGAGCACGGTAATCCATTTGCTTATGACTAGTAGCTGTGAGCACACAGAAGTAGAATTATAAACCGAAGTCAAAATAAGCATTAAATGTCAATAGTAAATTATGAAGCAAATGCTTCAATCCAACGACTAGGGCACATATTCCAGTTACAATACAATAAAAGATGGAAAAGCTCCCACTAATAGAACATATGCAGAACAGGAGGACAAAAACAGAGCAAAAAAAGACCATCAAATATAAAAGACAAAAATTGATCTTTATTAAACCATAATAATCATAAAAAAATACATGCCAACAATGTAGGCCAATAGAGGGAAAAGGAGCAGAAAGTACTGCAGGTAATGTACAGGAGTACACAGAAAACACATACACTGGGACTAAGATAAAGAGTAAATATCTCATACATAGAGAGTAACGGGTAGGTATTAAGTCACAGGCAAGTACAGCCGAAAAAAGGGGCCGGTAAATAATATGCATCAAAGTGTCCAAATTAGCATGCCCGAGTATGAAAGTAAAAGTGCCGCTTACCCATGGTCACTCGTGTGTCCGTGTGCCTCCCTGCAGACCCCCTGACGCGTGTTTCGCGTTAGGTGCTTTCTCAAAAGGGGTACTGAGGAGCGTCATATCTCCAGGGTTATATACACTGCAAAATCAATTAATGCTGGTGTGCTCGGGCGCACGCGCCAATAACGTCACACGCCATAAAGTCCCTCCCACCTCCGTGGCTGTCAATTGGCTGTGTGCATGTAGATGGAAATCCACCTGCTGACGTCAGGAACATGCGACAAATCTCCAGCAGACAGCCACAGAGTAGAGTAGGAGGAGTGCAAGGCAAAACGCGCGTGCGCACCACAGCCGCCATTAAGGAGAAGACCATGGCGGCAGACATATTGAAAGAGACAAATATCGGCACATAAAGCATGGTAAATATAAAACATTAAATACAAGGTGCTAAAAACCACATTGAAGAAGTTTATTAACCCTTCAGGTACTTCAGGAATTTTTGGAATATTAAAAAAATGAACATTTAACTTTTTTCACAAAAAATTTATTCAGATCCAATTCTTTTTATTTTACCATGGGTAACAGGAGACATTGGACCCCAAAAGTTGTTGTGCAATTTCTCCTGGGTACGATGATACCCAATATATGCAGGTAAACCACTGTTTGTGGCTCATAAGAAAGAAAAATTTTAAAAATTCAAAAAAAACTCAGTTGAAAGATAACTCACCAAAAACCCTGACTGATGCACTGGCAGGATGCAGCAGAGCCCCATTGATAAAGGCTGGGGCAGCACAGGTGCATTCCACTGATGAGAACAGCCAGTAACCCATCATGGTCTGGCTGCCTAGTGGAAAAAATGCACAAAAATAAGGCTTGCATAAGACATAAGTCACACAGATAAGTGCGATGCTAAGTGTCCGAGCAGCCTATTAATGACGCCCATAGTATTAGCAGGCGGGCCGCTCAGCACCGTACATATGCATCACACAGAAAAAACCAAGCCAACATGAAAGGCTCTAGCTGCATCCTGCAAAAATGATAAAAAGTGCAAAAAGATAAATAGATAAATAGATATGGGGTATTAGTTACTATTTTGGCCAAAGTAGATAAGCTCACAACCCAACGTCAAGGGTCCCCTGATATTGTGAGTCCCTATATGTGGGGGTAAACCACTGTTTGAGCGCACGGCAGAGCTCAGAAGGGAAGGAGCGCCGTTTTACTTCTTCAATGCAGAATTGGCAGGAATTGGGTGCATGGCAGAGCTCAGAAGGGAAGGAGCGCCAGACTTTACTGTTATGGTTTGCAGGTGCCATGACCCACTGGGAGAGCCCATGAGGTGCCAAAACAGCAGAACCCCCCCCCTCCATAAGTGACCCCATTTTACGAACTACACTTCTCAATTCATCTAGGGGTGTATTGACACCATGGGTGTATAACAGAATTTTATACCATTGGGCAGTGAGAACAAAATAACTAAATTTTTAGCACCAAAATTTTGTGTTAGCCAAAGATTTTACATTTTCACACAAGAAGTGGGTAAAAATGGCAACAAAATTTGTCGCACAATTTCTACTGAGCGTCGTGCATACACATAACACACATTGATGTCATCCATGTGACACGCATCTGCCCCGGGGGAGAAGTGCTACAGTAAGCGCTGTTCTCCGACGCCAGGTGCTGAACACGGTTCTCATCATTCACCCCTGCTCTGCCGGAGATCGGCATGTAACAGCGAGTTTTAATGTTTGGCTGCTGTCACATGCTATAAGACGCTTTTTATTGCAAAAAATAGTTTTTGCATCACCACATTTTGAGAACTATAATTTTTCCATATTTTGGCCCACAGAGTCATGTGAGGTCATGTTTTTTGCGGGACAAGCTGACGTCTTTATAGGTACCATTTTCGGGCACATGACTTTTTTGATCGCTTTCTATTCTGATTTTTGGGAGACAGAATGAGGGAAAACCAGCAATTTTTTTTTTTTTTTTTGAGCGGGGGGGGGGGGGGCGTTTATACCATTCCATGTGTGGTAAAATTGATAATGCAGTTTTATTCTTTGGATCAGTATAATTACAGAGATACCGCATTTATATTTTTTATGTTTTGGCGCTTTTATATAACAAAAACTATTTTATAGAAAAAATAATTATTTTTGCATCGCTTTATTCTGAAAGCTGAAACAGTTTTATTTTTCCACTGATGGAGCTGTATGCTGGCTTGTTTTTTGCGGGACAAGATGACATTTTCAGTGGTGCCATGTTTATTTAAATCCATCTTTTTGATCGCATATTATTCCACTTTTTGTTCGGTGGTATGATAAAGCATTGTTTTTTGCCTTTTTTTATGGTGTTCACTAAAGGGGCTAACTAGTGGGACAGTTTTATAGGTCGGGTCGTTGCGGACACAGCGATACCAAATATGTATACTTTTATTGTATTTTTTTCATTCAAATATTTAGTGATAAAATATATATTGATTTTTTTTTTATTTTTGATTTTTTAAAAATATTTTTACAATTTAAAAATGTTTTTTTTACTTTTTCCTAACTTTTTTATTTTGTCCCATTATGAGACAATCATTTTTTTGCAGGTTGATCGCTTCTATAGCATGCAGATGAAGCAGCATCTGTATGCCATAGAAGCTGTCAACGCTGCACTGACAGAGAGACTTGCTGATCATGCACTGTCCATGATCAACAAGTTTCCTAACTCTGGTGACCCGGAAGTCGTCATGCCGACATCCGCTCACGATGGCAACGATCGGGACTGTCTGCCCTGCGCTCGCTCCCGAAATGCTGCCATCTTGTTTAATCGCAGTATTTCGGGGGTTAAAGTGCCGGGAGCGGTTTGTGACTGCTTTTGGCACCTAGTTCCTGGTGTCAGCTGTGAGAATCAGCTGACACTCGACTGCGCACCACCCGTGAGCGCGGCCGATCGAATGACGTAATGATCCATCCATGGTCAAATTGGCCCAGGTCACAGGGATGGATCATTACGTCCGATGTCAGACAGGGGTATTCCCATCTTCAAGCTCCAATCCCAATATGTGGTAGATATAATAATAATATTAGCAAATACCTCCAATTAGAAATTTAGTATAGTATTTCTGATATGCTCTCCTCCTTTGCAGGCATTGCAGAATCTTGTGTATCCATGGTTACGACTACTATTAGCTAGCTAACTAACTCAGTATATCAGTGGTTGTAACCATGGATACACATGGTCCTGTGCATGAGGAAAGAGACATAGCGAATCAGAAAAACTCTACTACATTTCTAATTAAAGGTATTTGCTAGTATTATTATTACTACACCTACTATATATTGGGATAGGATTTTGGAGATGGGAGTACCCATTTATCTGTGGTTTATCACATCTTTGGGAAGTATTCATTCCCTAGCCATACCCAGACCTGATTACTACCACACCTGTTCTCAATCAAGAAATCACTTAAATAGGACCTGCCTGACAACATGAAGTAGACCAAAAGATACTCAAAAGCTAGACATCATGCTGTGATCCAAAGAAATTCTGGAACAAATGAGAAACAAAGTAATTGAGATCTATCAGTCTGGAAAAGGCTCTAAAACCATTTCTAAAGCTTTGGGACTCCAGCGAACCACAGTAAGAGCCATTATCCACAAATGATGAAAACCTGGAACCTTCCCAGCAGTGGTAAGCAGACCAAAATTACCCCCCAAGAGCACAGTGATGACTCATATAAGATGTCACAAAAGACCCCGCAACAACATCCAAAAAACTGCAGGCCTCAGTTAGTCAGTGTTCATGACTCTATTATAAGAAAGAGACTGGGCAAAAATGGCCTGCATGGCAGACTTCCAAGACGAAAACCACTGCTGAGCAATATGAACATAAAGGCTCATCTCAATTTGCCAAGACTTTAGGGAGAATACTCAGTGGACTGACGAGAGAAAAGTTGAACTTTTTGAAAGGTGTATGTCCTATTACATCTGGTGGAGAAATAACAGTGTTTCAGGAAAGGAAAATCATACCAACAGTAAAATATGGTGGTAGTGTGATGGTCTGGGGCTGTTTTGCTGCTTCAGGCCTAGAAGACTTGCTGTGGTAAATGGAACCATGAATTCTGCTGTCTACCAAAAAATCCTGAAGGAGAATGTCAGGCCATCTGTTCGTGACCTCAAGCTGAAGCGTACTTGGTCTATGCAGCAGGGCAATGATCAAAACACACCAGCAAGTGCATCTCTGAATCGCTTAAGATAAAACAAAATTAAGACTTTAGAGTGGCCTAGTCAAAGTCCTGACCTCAATCCAATATTTAGATGCTGTGGCATGACCTTAAAAAAGCTGTTCATGCTCGGAAATCCTCCAATGTGGCTGAATTACAACAGTTCTGCAAAGATGAGTGGGCCAAAATTCCTCCAGAGCGTTGTAAAAGACTCATTGCCAGTTATCGCAAACGCTTGATTGCAGTTGTTGCTGCCAATGGTGGCCCAACCAGTTAGAATCATAGAATGTTAGAGTTAGAAGGGACCTCAAGGGTCATTGTATCAAAACCCCCTGCTCGAGGCAGCGCAGGATTAGGGGAAAATCACTTTTTCACACAGAGTCCTGTAGGTTTGGATTTCTTTTTCCTTTAATAATGAATAAAGACCTTCATTTAAAAAAACTGCATTTTCTGTTTACTTGTTATCTTTATCTAACATTTATTTTTCTTTGGTGATCTGAAACCTTTGTGTGACAAACATGCATAAGAATAGGAAATCAGGAAGGGGGCACGTACTTTTTTATACAACTGTTTGTTTGCAATATCTTTTCTTACAGAAAACTCAATCAGAGCCCAGCTTTCAGTTCTTAAACTCCTCTGGTAAATTGAAAGCTGAACTGTGATTTGGACAGCAAAGACAGCTTTTCGTTTGACAATTTTGATGAATCACTCATATGTCTGAAATACATGTGATAAAATGTCTGGCTGGCCGAGTCTCCCTTGACATTATCGACTGATCACTGGGGGATTCAAAACCTGAACCCTCACTGATCACTTAATTCCCAGATTCCCATCTCCTTTTGAAAAAGGGATTGCCAAGATTGACAACCCCTTTATGTATTCTGCAGACCATCTAAAAGCAGGAGTGCAAATTCAAGCATTTTCCAGTAACTGAGGCTAGTTTCACACTAGCGTTTCCTGCATGCGACCTGCGTACCCTATCTTAAGCATTGGGTACGCAGGCCCTGCGCAGGTATGTGTTTGCCGGCGCATGCGTCCTTTTGATGGTGCGCCGACCTGCGCCAAACGCACCGTGTTGCATTTTGGTGCGCTCGGCGCACCGTCAAAGGGACGCATGCGCCGGCAAACGCATACCTGCGCACGACCTGCGTACCCAATGCTAAAGATAGGGTACGCAGGTCGCATGCAGCGTCATGCACCCATAGGCGGAGCTGACAGGAGGACGCGCGGCCGTGGGCGGAGCTTAGCGGCGGCCGTGTGCAGCCCGACGCAGCTCCAGGAAACGCTAGTGTGAATCTAGCCTAATTAGTATATAAAGTCTAAAAACATCAAAATAGCCAACATTTCAAAGTGTGAAATTTAAAAAAAAAAAAAAAAAATTAGGGGATATCTATGTTCACCTATATGCCTCTCTTCCACTTTTACCCCAGTATGTGGCCCATTTTTATTCTTTTTATGATCTGAACAATAGGTTCTCCCTCTCTCCCCCTTTCTCTCTCCTTCTCTCTCTTGCTCCTTCTCTCTCTCCTCTCTCTCTCTCTCTTTCTCTCCTTTTCCACACCGCGGTTCCTTTAAGTTTTCTGTCCTTTGGTACTTCAGCGGATCCGTCCAAAAACCAGTCCGGTTACATCCGTTTACTGTAAAGTGGAAACTGATCCGTTTTTTACATCTTTGGCGGATTTCAACTGAAGACAAAAAACCTGAAGTGTGAAACAGGCCTTAAGCTGAGTAAAAAAGCTTGGTAGCCAGGAGATTTCTCTAAATCCAATCTACTTTACTGGAGCTACTGTAAAGCATTGTTTTTGATGCAGGGAAAATACAGTGTCAAAAACTCACCGTGCGCACACAGCCTAGGGCCTCATGCCCATCTTCAGGATATGGGGAGTTTTTTACCTCAGTATTTGTAAGCCAAATCCAGGAGTGGAACGTTCAGAGGAAAAGTATAATAGAAACACGTCACCTCTTCAGTATTTATCACCCACTCCTGGTTTTGGCTACAAATACTGAGGTAAAAATCGGAGGAAAAGCATGATAGAAACACGTCGCCACTTCTGTATTATTCCTGGTTTTGGCTGACAAATACTGAGGTAAAAAACTCCCCAAATACTTTGTGCTGCCAAAATTTTCACTGTTTTGCCACAAATTTACAGAGATTTTTAATGCATTTTTTGGTAAAACAACGTGAACGGGTGGCGTAATAAGTGAGTTATTTAAAACCTGATTTAATAGGGTAAATTGCTCCAGATCAGGATTATTAAATACGGGTTAATTGAATCCTATTCTGAATCTTATTATAAGCATTACTGAAATCACAGAGTGAATACTTATCGCCATTGTTCCTCCCAGGGTCTCCGTTTTGGAGAATAAATCCTTGCGCCATTAATCACGTGTTGTGGGTTTGTGAATTCTCACAATTATTTCTTGACTTTCTTCAAGAACCATAGAACATAAAAGCATCAATCGTCATAATCCTTTTCTTTGGGTTGCTCCAGTACAAGCACTTTGTCTTGCATCAGATGTAATTGATCTTGAAGCAGTGTAATCACAATTATTCACTTTCTTAATTGGCCTGCCCAAAATCAGAAAATGGAAACCGATCGGCAGCATTTAGATCAATAGCTTTATAGCAGAGCCTCTGGGGGCTGGGAGATAGTGGTAATGGGCAGATCAATTGACTTTAGATGCCAATCACTGACGATGTGTTTTGCATAGCTAATGCAGGTTACCTGTGCTGTATAGAAAGATCTATTTCTGCGTGTGAGGAGTGGTAGTTAGGACATTTGGTTTTAATTTTTAGACGAGAAGTCGGAAGTCAATTTGGCAGTAATAAGAAAATCTGACATTCTAGGCAGAGCAGCACAAAAATGACATGATTTATACTTGTATTTAAAGGGCACCTCCAAGTGGATATGTTTACTTATTTCGGGCGACAAAGATGTTCTGATTAGATTTTCATTGTATCTAAGAAATGTTGCTTTTTATGATACAGAAACTAATTCCTATTGTACCTTTCACACTTGCATAGAATTTACTAACATTTTAAGTGTTTGCTTCCCATCCATTCATAACTGTAGATGATCGTCCCCCCTATTTGTGGTTGCAAAAATATAGAATTTTATTTTTTTAATGATTATTGTACATTGAGGCATCATGTCTACATCTGATTGTTAAGAACGTGAATAACAAAAGTGGAAATTTCTTTAGTTTAGAAATCATTGTAAATTATGGGTCTTACTTTTCCTAATTTGCTTTATACTGCTTGTTATTGATGCCATCTCTAATAGTACAGGTGCTGAAACACATTGGGGTGGGCTGTGTCCTGATCCAAAACACTGACTGGTGAATAAGGCCTTAAATGATTGATATTTAGGCAACTTTAATCTAATATTTTGAGGGCTTTAAATAGAATCTGTAAGTAGGATCAATCCTCCTAAGCCGAAAACGGGCATACAGGTCATAGGAAGCAAAATAAAATGATACCTTGATATCTGCGATCCGATGTCTTATTCCAGAGAACTTTTTTTTTTTTCTTAATATGTAATCAGCTGCTAAGATCTATGGGCTGGACATAGATCTCTCTGAGAGTCTGCCTCCAGAGTTTATTTTAAATTAAAAGGGTTGTTACCAGTGGGAGACATGTCATGTTACAGCTGCTAATGTGTTTATGAGACAATGTTCAGTTCTAGTGTTCTGTTAAGTGTTTCACACCGATAACGTCCTCTTTCATTTAACCCCTTCATGACCAGATCTTTTTCCGGTTTTGCCTTTTTGTTTTTTGCTCCCCTTCTTCCCAGAGTCAACTTTTTTTTATTTTTCCATCAATACTTTTGACTATGCAAAAACCTTACTGTCTCTCTTATTCATTCTCGTCTGGACTATTGTAATTCTCTACTAAGCTGTCTCCCTCTTATCAAACTCTCCCCTCTACAATCTGTCCTGAATGCTGCAGCTAGGATCATATTCCTCACCAATCGTTATACCGATGCCTGTACCTTGTGCCAGTCCTTACATTGGTTACCCATCCACTCCAGAATTCAGTATAAACTTATTACCCTCACCCACAAAGCACTCCATAGATCAGCACCACCCTACATCTCCTCCCTCGTCTCAGCCTACCACCCTACCCGTGCCCTCCGTTCTGCTAATGACCTGAGGTTAACATCCTCAATAATCAGAACCTCCCCCTCCGTCTCCAAGATTTTCATGTGCTGCGCCAATTCTTTGGAATGCACTACCCAGGTTAATATGATTAATCCCCAATCCCCACAGTTTTAAGCGTGCCCTAAAAACCCATTTGTTCAGACTGGCCTATCGCCTCAACGAATTAACCTAAATATCCCTGTGTGGCTCATTCAAAATTTTTTTACCATTACCAGGTTCCTCGCATCATGTTCTCACATGCTTTATGCATTTAATAGCCCTCTGTGTCTGTACTGTTACATATTTAGACAGTTAACTGGTTCATGCAGCAACAGAAGCACCCCATTCTTAAGGGGGTTTTACACATAGCGATATCGCTAACAATATCGCTAAAGCATCACTGATTTGGTGACACAGCAGCGATATTGCTAGCGATATCGCTATGTGTGATACTTACCTCCGACCGGCTCCCCAGCTGTCCATCGCTGATCGCGCAGCTCCATTTTTCGTCGGGCGCTTCCTGCTAGCGCCGACGAGCGACGCGTGGACGCGGAGACGGGAGGACGTCAGGATCGCCGCGTCTGAAAGGTAAGTAATGACCGCTGTATCGCTGCTGCATCGCTGTGAAATCTGCCTGTGTGGCAGCTCACTGCACCAGCGATCCTGACCGGGGTCGTATTGTGGTCGGGATCGCTGGTGCATCGCTAAATGTAAAGGGGCCTTTACACTATGGCTTGTCTAAACATTAAAAGCAATTGTTGCCATCCACCTTTCGTGTCTTCCCTCTTTCCTTGTAGATTGTAAGCTTACGAGCAGGGCCCTCATTCCTCTTGGTATCATTTCTGACCTATGTGATTATTGTTATGCTGTAATGTCTCTTGTCTGTAGAAGTCCCCTCTATAATGTAAAGTGCTGCGAATATGTTGGCGCTATAGAAATAAAATTATCAATATGGCCATGTGAGGGCTTATTTTTTGCGAGATGAGTTGTACTTTTGCATGACACCTTTGGTTTTACCCTGCAGTGTACGGAAAACGGAAAAAAATTCCAAGTGCGGTGAAATTGCAAAAAAAAAGAGCAGTCCCACACTTTGTTTGTTTTTGCTAGGTTCACTAAATGCTAAAACTGCCCTGCCATTATGATTCTCCAGGTCATTACGAGTTCATAGACTGTGCTTAAAAAAAAACAAAAAAAAACCCACCATTTTCCAAGACCCATCGTGTCTCCATTTTTCATGATCTCTGGTTGGCTGAAGGCTTATTTTTTGCATGCCCAGCTAATGTTTTTAATTATAACATTTTGGTGCAGATACAATCTTTTGATCGCCCGTTATTGCATTTTAATGCAATGTTGTGGCGACCAAAAAAGTGTAATTTTGGCATTTTGATTTTTTTTTTCCCCGCTACGCCTTTTATCAATCAGGTTAATCCTTTTTTTATTGATAGATCAGGCGATTCTGAATGCAGCAATACCAAATATGTGTGTGTATGTTTGTTTTTTGATTTTTGTTTGTTTGGATTTTTTAATGGGGTGAAATGATTTTTTTTTTTTTTTTTTATACTTTTATATATTTTTTTATTTTTTTATATTTTTAAAACTATTTTTCTTTAACATTTGGCAGGTTTCAATAGTCTCCATAGGAGGCTAGAAGCTGCCATAGCCTGATCGGCTCTGCTACAAACTCAGATCGCCTCTATGTAGCAGAATTACAGACTATGAGCGCCGACCACCGGGTGGCGCTCATAGCATTCCGGCACCAACAACCATAGAGGTCTCAAGGAGACCTTTGATTGTCATCTGCGATCACGTGACGTGTATTTCTGGCCGGAAGCGCTTGTTAGATGCCGCTGTCAGAGTTTCACAGCGGCATTTAGCTAGTTATTGCGGGCACATGTCAGCTGTTCAAAACAGCGCCCAAGCCCACATCAAAGCAGGGGATGTCAGCTGTTCAAAACAGCTGACATATCCCGGCTTTGAGGTGGGCTCACCGCCGGAGCCCACCTCAAAGCGGGGGATACTGACATTGGCGTATTAGTACGTCCGATGTCAGTAAGGGGTTAAAATAAGCTCTGAAGGCAGATTTAGGTCCATAGATCTTAGCAGCTCATTTACATATTAAGAAAAAGGTGGATTTCTTTAAAATAAGACATCGAAATGCAAGTAGCAACAGAACAAAAACTGGGCACTGAGCTGAAAAAGAAATTGTGAGGTCATTAAGCACAAAGAACATTATATAATGTAAGCCCATGCTTAAATTAGAGCAGTGATCCCTAACCTTTCTGCCTTGAGAGCCACATTAAGCTTTGAGAAAGGGTCATGAGCCACATTTAGGTCCAAGAGAGAGTCACAAGCCACATCCAGCTCCTGCCCACCTCACACTAGCAAGACACATTGCCCCCATTACGGTTATAACGGTAACCAAAGTTTTTTCACTGAAATTACACAAAGACAGTGTACTAAGAGCCAGGGGTTCCCACAATACCACCACTCAGTATTCTCGCATCAACTACCCCCACCACTCTGTCACATCCAGCTTTAAGCATCTCCTCTTCACACTTCACGTCATCCAGTCTCCACCTTACCATACTTAAATTATTTCCAAACCCCCCAAGACCAGAATATGCACATTCAGATCTGCTCTTCTGTACTGGGCTACTCACAAAATCGAACATCTGGAAAACTCCTCTTCATAGTTGTTGGCTAGACCTGATGCTAATGCACCAAGCTGGCAGCCAGTCGCAAGCCACATATCATGGGCCCGAGAGCCACATGTGGCTCCCGAGCCACAGGTTGAGGGCCCCTGAATTAGAGTTTAGCACTCTGCAACAGAAGAATGGAGCTCTGGTCCATATAACAATATATATATGATAAAACTATTCGGGACAGAATTGTGGACCCAAGAAGTAAATGTTGTTCATATTGGAACACTTAAAATTATTGAAAATTGACCATCGTTTTCGTGTGGTGTGATTTTAGCAAAAGGACCACCTTAACTCCGCCGATATACCTTTTAACAGCGGTAGTTAAGGGTGGAAAAAGTGTTATAGCACCCCCCCAGAGTCAGATTTTCTCCGGGGTCTCAGCTGCCGTGGGTAGCCAAGACTCCAGAGAACATGATTTGGGTCGTTTTGCGATCGCCATTATTAACCGTATAGCAGCGACCAAAAAAAAAAGTCAGATGAGCCATTTAATTTATCTCTCCTCTGATGTGATCGCACATCAGAGGAGAGAGAAATGGGGTTCCCGATCCACCCCCGGTACCTTCCAGTGCTCCTCGGCCCGCGTGCTTTCCCCCCATGGGCGCCGCCATCTTCTTCCCGTGAAAATATGGAGGGCGCATGCGTAGTGCGGCCGGCACCCGGCAACAATAGGAAGATTTTTCATGAATAAGACTTTCTAAAGTTGAAACACGTCTATCTTCTCCTCTGATGTGTTTAGGTATTTGCTGCTGTTAAGAATTTTAAAGGAATTTTTCATTCTCTTTGTAGTTGTCCAATAAAATTGTCTTATTTTAGCCGCTTCGCCTTGAGCTGGATTTTTTTCTCTTTGTTCTCATAAGTTCAGTGGCGACTCACCATGATCCTTGCTGGGCGTTAACTGGCTTGGGGAATTAGCAGACCGGTAAGCTGACTATGCCTTTTTACTTCTCTTTGGAATTAGGATTAGGGTTGGGATTAGGGTTGGGATTAGGGTTAGAGTTAGGATTAGGGTTGGGATTAGGTTTGGGATTAGGGATAGGGGTGTGTTGGGGTTAGGTTTGCGGTTAGAGTTATGGTTAGGGTTGTCGTTAGGGTTGGGATTAGGGTGAGGGGTGTGATGGGGTTAGGGTTATGGTTAGGGTAATGGATAGGGTTGGGATTAGGGTTAGGGGTGTGCTGGAGTTAGGGTTGAGTTAGAACTGAGGGGTTTTCCACTGTTTAGGCACATCAGGGGGTCTCCAAACGCGACACGGCGCCACCATTAACTCCAGCCAATTTTGCTTTAGAATAGTCAAACGGTGCTCCCTCCCTTCCGAGCCCTGACGTGTGCCCAAACAGTGGTTTACCCCAACATATGGGGCATCAGCGTGCTCAGAACAAATTGCACAACAACTTTGGGTGTCTAATTTCTCCTGTTACCCTTGGGAAAATAAAAATTTGGGAGCTAAAAAATGTGTAAAAAAAAAAAAAAAAAAAAAAAATTTATTTTCACGGCTCTGCGTTATTAACTTCTGTGAAGCACTTAGGGGTTCAAAAGTGCTCACCACACATTTAGGTAAGTTTATTAAGGGGTCTAATTTCCAAAATGGGGTCACATGTGGGGGGTTTCTACTGTTTAGACACATCAAGGGCTCTGCAAACACAACATGACGCCCGCAAACCATTCCATCAAAGTCTGCATTCTAAAACGTCACTACTTCCCTTTCGAGCCCTGACGTGTATATGGGATACCAGGGTACTCATGACAAACTGCACAACAACTATCTGAAAAACTGACGGCACATACTCTGAATAGGTGCATAACAAAAAACAGCTTTCATATCAAAGTTAGAAAAATGGTTGCACTCAATTGCATTGACATGTCAATATGAAATATATGAAGTGTGAATAGCATAATGGCTGTTGAAATTTTGAAAAAACACATGAAATGCTTAGCACAGAATTTGGCCAAAAAAATGTGAGCCCATTCACCATCGTCAAGGTAATCTCATTATCGAATGGGTCCCTGATCTAACTGCCTAGTGTGAACACTTGCCTCTGGCTAATAACTTGGTAAAGCCTATGTTTATAGGAAGGTCGGAAACAAATGTGATTGGATGTAATTAAAATCACAGCTTGGTGAAGGGCGGAGTGCTCAGTCAGAAAGCTAGCATACAAATACAGAAAAACTGACGGCACATCAAGAACTAGTCTGAATAGGTGCATACCAAAAAAACAGCTTACATGTCAAAATGAGAAAAATGGTTGCATTAAGACATGTCAATATGAAATATATGACCTGTGAATAGCATAATGGCTTTTGGGGTCTAATTTCTCTTATTACCGTAGTGAAAATAAAAAATTGCAGGCTAAAAAAATCATTTTTGAGGAAAAAAAAGATTTTTTATTTTCACGGCTCTACATTATAAACTTCTATGAAGCACTTGGAGGTTCAAAGTGCTCACCACACATCTAGATAAGTTCCTTAAGGGGTCTAGTTTCCAAAATGGGGTCACTTGTGTTTTTTTTTTTTTTCACTGTTTAGGCACATCAGGGGGCTCTCCAAACGCGACATGGCGTCCGATCTCATATCCTGCCAATTCTGCATTGAAAAAGTCAAACGGCGCTCCTTCCATTACAAGCTCTGCCGTGCGCCCAAGCAGAGGTTTACCCCCCCACATATGGGGTATCGGCGTATTCAGGAGAAATTGCACAACAATTTTTGTGGTTCATTTTCTCTTTTTACACTTGTGAAAATAAAAAAAATTGGTTCTGAAGTAAAATGTTTGTAAAAAAAAAAAAAAAAAGTTTAATGTTAATTTTTTCTTTCCACTTTGCTTCAGTTCCTGTGAAGCACGTAAAAGGTTAATAAACTTCTTGAATGTGGTTTTGAGCACCTTGAGGGGTGCACTTTTTAGAATGGTGACACTTCTGGGTATTTTCTGTCATATTGACCCCTCAAAGTGACTTCAAATTTGAGGTGGTCCCTAAAAAAAGGTTTTGTAAATTTTGTTGTAAAAATGAGAAATCGCTGGTCAACTTTTAACCCTTATAACTTCCTAACGAAAAAACAATTTTGGTTCCAAAATTATGCAGACGTAAAGTAGACGTGTGAAATGTTACTGTATTTATTTAGTATTTTGTGTGACATATCTCTCTGATCTAAGGGCATAGAAATTAAAAGTTTGAAATTTGCAAAGTTTTAAAAATTTTCGCCAAATATCTGTTTTTTTCATAAATAAATGCAAGTCATATCAAAGAAATTTTACCACTAACATGAAGTAAAATATGTCACGAAAAAATATTCTCAGAATCACCGGGATCCATGGAAGCGTTCCAGAGTTATAACCTCATAAAGTGACAGTGGTCAGAATTGTAAAAATTGGCCTGGTCATTAAGCTGCAAATTGGCTCCGTCACTAAACTGTTAAACAGGACTTGTTTGTTTATTAGCAATAAATAAACAAGTCCTGTTTAATCACAGGCATGGCATGAGAAAATAACAGTTCTGCACTGCCACATGGTATAACATTGGGGTGAGTGCTATATGATAAAACATTGGATAGCACTCGGCCATGTTGAACGCTAGAGGGAGCGAGCCCTTTAACTTCATGTGGGATAGCCAATGTGTCTCAAAAACAGCAGCATGAAATTATGAATGCTTAGGTTTTAATTATAGTACTATACTTTAAAATGGAACTTCGTTTTTCTTTTACTGTACTCCCACTTTATAGTTTGTCATACTCTCCACTCTGTCTCTCTCTGTGTGTGTGTATGTGTATATATATATATATATATATATATATATATATATATATATATATATATATATATATATATATTACATATATTACACACATACAGGGTGGCCCATTTATATGGATACACTTGGGGGGGCTATTTATAAAGATACAATCCAAAATGGCCAACTTCAAAATAGCCACCATGGTCACCACCCATCTTGAGAAGTTTTCCCCCTCCCATATAATAATGTGCCACAAACAGGAAGTTATCACCAACCATTCCCATTTAATTTAGGTTTATCCATATCAATGGCCCACCCAGGTTTATCCATATAAATGGCCCACCCTGTGTGTGTGTGTGTTTATATACACTGCTCCAAAAAATAAAGGGAACACTTAAACAGCAAAATATAACTCCAAGTAAATCAAACTTCTGTGAATTCAAACTGTCCACTTAGGAAGCAAAACTGTTTGTTTGACAGACATTTTCACCTGCTGTTGTGAAAATGGAATAGACAACAGATGGAAATTATTGGCAGTTAACAAGACACACTCAATAAAGGAGTGGTTCTGCAGGTGGGGACCACAGACCACATCTCAGTACCAATGCTTTCTGGCTGATGTTTTGGTCACTTTTGAATGTTGGTTGTGCTTTCACACTCGTGGTAGAATGAGACCGACTCTACAACCAACACAAGTGGCACAGGTAGTGCAGCTCATCCAGGATGGCACAACAATGCGAGCTGTGGCAAGAAAGTTTGCTGTGTCTGTCAGTGTAAGTCTCCAGAGGCTAGAGGTGCTACCAGGAGACAGGCCAGTACACCAGGAGAAGTGGAGGGGGCTGTCTTTGTCTAATATTTAAATTTTTTGGTGATCTGAAACATTTAAGTGTGATAAACATGCAAAAGAATAGGAAATCAGGATGGGGCAAACACTTTTTAACACAACTGTAAACTTACCTCAGGTGCATTTCTCAATTAATTTGGATGTATGTGATTTGTCTGAAGACTGGGAGAGTGAAGCCAGAGCTGGCTGGCTGCAGGGATCTCGTGACATAACGGTGTCATGCAATCCCTGGGAGAGCCAGTTTCGACACTGCTGGAATGGCGCTGGCACCAGAGATGAATAAAAGTGTTGTTATTTTACTGCTGGGGAACATGGGTATTGAGAAGGGGTTGTCCAAGTAATGGCCAACCTCTTGAGGGGAACATGAAGTCATATATATTTCAAGGGGTAGTGACCATGAGGTAACATGTCCTAGCGGAGGAGAAGGAATTCATGCATTTTCAAAAGGAAAGGATTAACTAAATTAGAGACCAGCTGAATTATATGTATTGTTGTACAAGAGGCAGATTTGAGGAAAGAAAAACCTGTATTGTTACTTAACCTATTTGAATGTAAGTTGTATACATTCATAATACAGCCAATACTTTTTGTCTCCATCTTAAAAATCTTATCTCCATCAATAACCTATTGTAAATATTCTTTTTAAATATCATGAACATTAATCAATTGATTTTCTATTACAAGTAATTATATTTCTCTTATTTTAATGGGACCCAAAGGGCTCTCCATAATCAATACTGACTGACCCTTATCTGGGAATCATTTATTTCTATGCTATATACTTTACATGGGAAGTTACTATATGGTAGTGTTTAATCATTTGTGCTGACATACATTGTCTATAGAACACTACCATTATATATCAGCGTCTAATATTACAGAAAAGAAGCTACATTTTGTAAAATTCCCCTAATTTGGTAATTAATCATTCTGAAATTCCTGTAATTCAATCTTTGTTTCCAACATTGCATTTTAAGAATCTTTCGCTTGAATGTTATTAGTTAGTATCATATTTTAAGTACTTGGAGGTTTCTGACCGTAAATATTTAGCAGGTGAAGCAAGCATTAAACGCGTCACCAAGTTTTTAAGTAAATATATTTTTACAGGTGCTATTGTCAGGAAATTCTCAGCAAAATACTTCCGGGGCTTAGTTAACCGGCGCATGCGCAGTCCGGCTTTTCGGCTTTGCCCGCAGTTGGGAAAAGCATACTGTGCGTGCGCTAGCTATGAATGCTTAGCGCATGCGCAAAAAATGGCGTACACCTACTCCAATTCAGTAATAACCTGCGGACGGCGGGCAAGGATGGGGAGGCGGCACACATCGGGAACACCGCCCATCGGACCGGACCGACCTCGTTTTCATCGCCCGCCAAAGGGTAGGTGACAGAGTCCCTTTAAGTTGTGTGTAATAATATTGAGAAATTACACAGGGAAAAAGTATTGAATACACTCACGTAAATTTATTTAATACTTCTTACAAAAGCCTTCTTTAGCTTTAGTATGCCTCCTGTAGGGAGAAGCTAGTCGCATGCATTGCTCAGGTGGGTTTTTGGCTCATTCTTCCACACAAACGCTCATTAAATCCTGAAGGTTGCGTGGGCTCCTTCTATGATTTCTGAGCTTTAGTTCCTTCCATACATTTTCTGGTGGATTCAGGTCATGTTCTTGACTGGACCATTCTAGCAGCTCATTTTCTTTCTCTGAAACCAATTGAGAGTTTCCTTGGCTGTGTGTTTGTATTGCTGAAATATCCACCCTTGTTTCATTTTCATCACCCTGGTAGATGGTAGCAGAGTTTTATCAATAATTTCTCAATACATTTATTCAGTCATCCTTCCTTCAATTTCATGAAGCTTGACAGTGCTGTTTGCTTAAAATCATCCCCACACCATAATGTTCCCACCGCCATACTTGTTGATACGATGGGGTGATATGTAGTGCCTTTTGGTTTCCAGACATAGTGTGTCTTATGGCATCCAAAGAGTTCAATTTTGGTCTCATCTGATCAGGCTATATTTTCCCAGTATTTCACAGGCTTGTCTAAATGTTGATGAGCAAACTGTAAACATGCTTGAACATGCTTTTTGTTCAGCAATGGAGTCTTGTGTGGTAAGCGTGCATACAGGCCTTGGGGGCTCAGTACATTACTTATAGTTTGTTTTTTTTGAACAATGGTACCTGCAGATTCCAGGTCTCTCTGTAGAGACCACAGATGATCATTGGCTCTTGGACAGCTCTTCGGATTCTTTTCACTCCTATTTCTGAAATCTTGCGGGGAGCACCTGGTCATGAGTTTAGAGGGTTCATAGCTGTAGAGGGATACCCATGATGTGAATGAATAATCAAACCTTGTTGAAAGAACATTGAAATTGTTGTGGGCTATTGTGTAAATTACCTGAAGAGAGCCATGTGGAAATAGCCAAGATGTAGAAGAGCCAGATTGCCAGGTTCATTAAATGCCCTTTAAAGTTACTTAGGTGACTTTTATATAGCAGATACATAATGGACCACTACTTTGGACAAGCCTTATTTGGTTGAAGTGTCCCAAGACAAGAAGCTGATGATATGATCCCTCAGCGATCTGTAATATGTAGGAAAACCTAACAGTAATTGTTTTGAAGGGGAAATTAAATACTACACACTCAATGGCTTATCTGTGTAATGCAGGACAAAATATGTCCTATAGTAAGAGTTGCTCTTTAATCACAGTCACAACTTTGAAGAGGATCCTGAAAAGAAAGGACCCCTCTAATAATTCAAAAGTTCCAAGTGGAGTTTAGAATATTTTGTAAACTAGACAACCTCTTTAATGGATAAACATTTATGTTGTCTTTTCTTCTTTTTGAAGCACAAAAGAAGATAGGTTTTCTGTTGGGATACAGCCACCACCCGGAGAACTTCTCTTACCAGTAACGATGTCAGAAACAGACTTTAAGAAAGAGCAGGGTAAGTAAAGCTAAGCAATTTCACATAGATTCTTACATTGATGGGATGTTTTTTGTTTGTAATTAACCTGTACAAAAGTTTCTATATTGATGTCATTTACTGTTCACATGATCATGTTTTTCTCTTATTGTCTACAGTTTTGTTTTTTTTTTTTTGAAAGTTTTCACCCTCCCAATGCAACATGAACTCTAGGGTCAAAAAATGCCCTAAGTTTCTTCCTCCTCCTATTAATTCATACTCTTTAGGAGAGAGATTTGGTGGAAGCCTTCCATATGTTGCTTTGTCTGTGAAAAGGTCCACCAGCCAAGATGTAGCCCAATAGCGCGGTACAAACACTTTTAAAGTGACGACGTGGGACAGACACATTGCAAATATCCCACGGTTCAGTACTCTTTTCTCAAGGTCCATTTGCACTAGATAATCTTAAGACACTTCTGATCGGTAAATATTTACCTTCTGGCGTTTAACAGGCTGATTACACAGACACTGCGATCTTCAGATGCGCATTGAACGATCCGTAATAGATTGTTCTGTACACGTAAGCTGCCATTGTTCCAAGCAGCACAGATCCTCTTAACACCAGATAATGAGCGTCCGATAACAATGATCTTTTGGACTTTTACACGGAAAAATTATGAGCGAGCTGTCCTAGGATCACTCGTTTCACTATAATTGGGTAGTCTAAAGCTGCAGATCACTTGACGAGCGAGCGTTCTCGATAACCTTGCAGCATAAATGGATTTTAACTCTACATCAGGAAGATTCCAATTTAACCATATACATTGACTTGGTCTCACTTCCTTTATGTATCAGACATGTGTCTGTGTAAATGGGCTGCTTATTATTCAGTGTCAGAGTAATCTTACATCACATTAGGATTTTTCTGTATGTGGGCCATGGAATTTGTTGTCTTGTATTACTGATGTACATTGTCATCTCTCTTGATGTTTTTACTTTCCGCTGGCTAAAGCCTTCATTGCTGCTTAACTTCTTCTCTGCAAATGAAGGTGAGTAGTGCCTTTTCCTATTTCTGAGAGCATAGCTGCTGAATAATGTCATGGAGAGTTGTGTGTCTGCTTCACAGCGCCCCAGGACAGAGTGCAAGTAGACTTAAAAGGTCCATGTCGGGTAAAGATGCACCAATAATTTTTATTTAAAGGGAATCTGTCTCCACATTTGACCTTTCTAAACTATTAATATGGCCATACAGGTTGTAGATATCTGAGGAGAGTGAAGCCTCATCAGAGCAGATAGAAATACCTCCTTTGTCCCTGCAAACCCCCCCCCCCCGTGAAGTCCTCCGGGCTGCCGGTATTGTCTCCCGGGAGACAATGACAGGCGCATCGCCCGCCGAGATCTGCCGGCAACAATAGGAGATTTTTTCTATTGGTTCATTTTGATCACAGTGATCAAAATAAAAAAATAGTAAATCAAACCCCCCTTTATCACCACCTTAGTTAGGTTAAAATAAAAAAATGTATTTATTTCCATTTTCCCATTAGGGTTAAAGTGGGGCTAAAGTTAGAGTTAGGGTTGGGATTAGAGTTAGGGGTGTGTTAGGGTTAAGTGTGTGTTAGGGTTTGGTTTGTGGTTAGGGTTGGGATTAGAGTTAGGGGTGTGTTGGGGTTGGGTTTAGGGTTAGGGGTGTGTTGGGGTTAGGGTTGTGGTTATGGTTACGGTTGGGATTCGGGTTAGGGCTGGATCTAGAAAGGGGGGTTTCCACTGTTTAGGTACATCAGGGGGTCTCCAAACGCAACATGGCACCACTATTGATTCCAGCCAATTTTGCGTTCAAAAAGTCAAGCACTGCTCCCTCCCTTTTGAGCCCTATCATGCACACAAACAGTGTCTTTTCCCCACATATGGGGTATTGGCGTACTCTGGAAAAATTTCACAACAAATTTTGTGGTCTATTTTCTGATACCCATGTGAAAATAAAAAAAATCGGTTCCAAAGTAAATTTTTTGTGAAAAAAGTAAAATGTTCATTTTTTTTCTTCCATATTGCTTTAGCACCTCAAGGGTTAATAAACTTTTTGAACGTGGTTTTGTGCACCTTGAGGTGTGCAGTTTTTAGAATGGTGTCACGTTTGGGTATTTTCTGTCATATTAAACCCTCAAAGTGAAACTCCAAAATTGTGCTGATGTAAAGTATACAAGTGGGAAATGTTATTTATTAACTATTTTGTGTGATGACACCACTCTCTGATTTAAGGGTACTAAAATTAAAAGTTTGAAAATTGCAAAATTGTCAAATTTCCTTTTTTTTTCATAAATAAACACAAGCTATAGCGAAGAAATTTTATCACTAACATGAAGTACAATATGTCTCGAAAAAATAATCTCAGAATCAGTGCCATACGTTGAAGCGTTCCAGAGCTATAACCTCATAAGGTGACAGCGGTCAGAATTGTAAAAATTTGCTTGGTTATTAACCCCTTTACCCCCAAGGTTGGTTTGTATGTTAATGACCAGGCCAATTTTTACAATTCTGACCACTGTCCCTCTATGAGGTAATAATTCTGGAACGCTTCCATGGATCCTGGTGCTTCTGACTGTTTTCTCGTGACTTATTGTACTTCATGATTGTGGTAAAATTTCTTTGATGTGACTGGCATTTATTTGTGAAAAAAACAAAAATTTGGAAAATTTCGCATTTTTCCAACTTTGGATTTTCATGCCCTTAAATCACAGAGATATGTCACACAAAATACTTAATAAGTAACATTTCCTACATCTACTTTACATCAGGACAATTTTGGAACCAACATTTTTTTTTGTTAGGGTTAAAGTTGACCAGTGATTTCTCATTTTTACAACAAAATTTACAAAACCATTTTTTTTTTAGGGACCACATCACATTTGAAGTCACTTTTGAGGGGTCTATATGATAGAAAATACCCAAAAGTGACACCATTCTAAAAACTGCACCCCTCAAGGTGCTCAAAACCACATTCAAGAAGTTTATTAACCCTTCAGGTGCTTCACAAGAATTTTTGGAATGTTTAAAAAAAAATGGACATTTAACTTTTTTTCACAAAAAATTTACTTCAGATCCAAATTGTTTTATTTTACAAAGGGTAGAAGGAAAAATTGAACCCCAAAAATTGTTGTACAATTTGTCCTGAGTACGCTGATACCCCATATATCCAGGTAAACCACTGTTTGGGCGCATGGCAGAGTTCGGAAGGGAAGGAGCGCCGTTTGACTTTTCAATGCAAAGTTGTCTGGAATTGAGATCAGATGCCATGTCGCGTTTGGAGACCCCCTGATGTGCACAAACAGTGGAAATCCCCCCACAAGTGACACCATTTTGGAAGGTAGACCCCCTAAGGAACTTATCTAGATGTGTGGTGAGCACTTTAAATCCCCAAGTGCTTCACAGAAGTTTATAATGCAGAGCTGTAAAAATAATCATAATTTTTTCACAAAAATGATCTTTTCGCCCCCAATTTTTTATTTTCCCCAGGGTGACAGGAGAAATTGGACCCCAAAATTTGTTGTGCAATTTGTCCTGAGTATGCTGATACCTTATATGCTGCGGTAAACCACTGTTTGGGTGCATGGCAGAGCTCAGAAGGGAAGGAGCGCCGTTTGACTTTTCAATGCAAAATTGGCTTGAATTGAGATAAGATGCCATGTTGCGTTTGGAGAGACCCTGATGTGCCTAAACAGTGGAAACCCCCCCAATTCTAACTCCAACCCTAACCCCCAACACACCCCTAACCCTAATCCCAACCTTATCCGTAATCCTAACTTTAGCCCCAACCCTAACCCTAATGGGAAAATGGAAATAAATACTTTTTTTTAATTTTATAACTTTTCCCTAACTAAGGGGTGATAAAGGGGGGTTTGATTTACTATGTATACCGGTTTTTATGTTTGGCAGCTGTCACATGCTAAAAGAAGCTTTTTATTGCAAAAAATAGTTTTTCATCACCACATTTTGAGAGCTATAATTTTTCCATATTTTGGTCCACAGAGTCATGTGAGGTCTTGTTCTTTGCGGGACGAATTGACGTTTTAATTGGTACCATTTTCGCGCACATCACATTTCTTGATCGCTTTTTATTCCGATTTTTGGGAGGCAGAATGAGCGAAAAACAGCAATTCATGAATTTCTTTTTTTTGGGGGGGGGTGGTCCTTTATACCGTTCCGCGTGTGGTAAAATTGATAAAGCGGTTTCATTCCTCAGGTCAGTGTGATTACAGCGATACCTCATTTATATCATTTTTTTGTTTTGTCACTTTTATACAATAAAAACTATTTTACAGAAAAAAATAATTATTTTTTTCATCCCTTTATTCTAAGAGCTATAACTTTATTTTTCTGGTGATGGAGCTATTTGGCGGCTTGTTTTTTGCGGGACAAGATGACGTTTTCAGCGGTACCACGTTTATTTATATCCGTCTTTTTGATCTCGTTATATTCCACTTGTTCGGCGATATGATCATAAAGCATTGTTTTTTTGTCTTGGTGTTTTTTTTTTAATGGTGTTCACTAAAGGGGTTAACTAGTGGGACAGTTTTATAGGTCGGGTCGTTACGGACGTGGCGATACTAAATATGTGTACTTTTATTGTTTAGATTTTTTTATTTAAATTATTGATGAAATAAATTGATTTTTTTTTTTAAATTTTTTTTAAAATATTTTTACAATTAAAATTGTATTTAATTCTTTTACACTTTGTCCCACTATGGGACACTCATTTTGTGCAGGCTGATCGCTTCTATAGCATGCAGATCTACATGCTATATAAGCGGTCAGCGCTCCAGCTTATATGCACTAACCTGAGCGACTTCCTGACATGCACTGCGCATGATAGGAAGTCTCTCAGCTCTGGAAACCCGGATGTCATCATGATGCCATCGGGTCTTCATGGCAGCGATCAGGACCCCGCGTCATGACTCTGGGTCTCCGATCCAAAGGCAGAGGGGCTGTCAGCCCCTCTGCCAGCTCCGGAACACTGCTCTCATGTTTGATCGCAGTGTTCCGGGGGTTAAAGTGCTGAGAGCGGTTCGTGGACGCTCCTGGCACTTATTGTCTGCTGTGAGAATCAGTTGACCCGGCCACGATCAGCCACACTCCCCCCGTGAACTCGGCTGATCGCACATGACGTACTATCCCGTCCATGGGCATTAAGTCCCAGGGCACATGGACGGGATAGTACTTCAAATGTCAGAAAGGGGTTAAATACCAAATTGGCTCTGTCACTCAGGGTTAAAAATGTTTGTGTCTTCAGTTTTGTGCCAATAAGACACTATTAATAAACCTTAATAAATCTGTGGTATTTTTTGTTAACATTTGGTGCATATGCTGGGAAATTCCCCCAACATACCTTTACTTCGTATTTACTGTTCATTATTGATTTCTGGAGGCTTTCTATACTGGTGTCCTAATTTTTATATACGTGGCTATAATAATTAAACATGGCTTCTCTGTGACAACCCAAGTTACTACATGGAAAGGGGATAGCTGATCGCATTGATTTAGGCATGGACAGGTGACCACACTAACAATGGCTCTGTACACTATGCCTTAAGGGCCCGTCACACTAAGCGATATCGCTAGCAATATCGCTATAACGTCACTGGTTTTGTGACGCAGCAGCGATATTGCTAGCGATATCGCTATGTGTGATACTTACCTCCAACCGCTCCCCCGCTGGTTATCGCTGATCGCGCGAGAACAGCCTCGGCCGTTTCTCGTCGTCAGCTTCCTGCTGTGACGACTAGCGTGGACGCGGGTGGGAGGACGTCAGGATCGCCTTGTCTGACAGAAAAGTAGCGACCCCCGACCGCTGCGATGTCGCTGGCGAGATCTGCCTGTTTGGCAGCTCACTAGAGACCACTTAGCGATGCACCAGCGATCCTGACCGAGTCATATCGTTGTCGGGATCGCTGGTGCATCGCTAAGTGTGACAGTACCTTTATTCATGGAATTCTCTTATCCTTGATGTGGTCTTTTGCCATTGGTTTTAATTTTTGTGGGGGAAAACATTGCAGTGGTAATGGGGATGTGTTAAACATTTTTTGTGTCACCTTAACACTATTCTTCTCTGTAAAAGGAACCTGTCAGTGGGATCAACCCCTTTACCCCCCTCCAAGTCCTCTATATAGGCATGTAGGCCATAAAATGATGCCTTGATATCTGCGATTTGATGTCTTTTTCAAATATCCAAGTTTTTTTAAATATGTAAATAACCTGCTCATATCTATGAGGCAGACATAGATCTGTCTAGGAATCTGCCTCCAGAGATGAGTAGGACTCATGTACAATACCTCTCGAGCATTGGACAGCTTTCCCAACTGGTATGCAGCCACTTTTTTTTCTCTTTTGTTTTACCTTGATAGTTTTGTTCTTGTTTCTTGTATAAATTAACAAATGAAAAAAACAATTGTCCCTAAACCTTAAGCCCCCCCCCCCCCGGTACATATTAGCTGAAATCTGTGGATTGGAAGGCCATCGGCTGTAAATGGGGACTTCCTGATTCTCCCCCCAATAGATGATGTAAAGAGAGAAGGATTGGGCAGTTGGCATTTCAACCCCAGAATCTCTGGTTTCCGGACGAGGTAAGCTGCTGTCACATGTCTAGCGGGCGCTTTCCCCACTCTGGCCAATGAAAAGTCAAGAATTCCTGGCCAAGCCAAATACATGCATTAATATTTGGGAAAGACATAATGTTTGGACAACCGCTATTTCATTTGTACGGCCATCTTTAAATAAAGCACATTGATATTTTCTTTATCCTTCATGTACCATTGTAAGCAACATCTAGTATCTCTGACAAATACCTCCTTGTGACTCTATAACTGGGATCTACAAATTGGCGTAACAGTTTTACAGTTTTTAAAACTTTATTTCTTACTGGCTTGTTTCGCTTAAATTGGAATATACTGTGCAATAAGCATTTTGCGACTTGTGGCGAGGTTGTGTTTTCGCACAGCGCCATCTTCCTACGCTCGCAGCGCCGTGCCTGGCCTCCAATTATTCCCATGTAATTTTACTTGCAAAAATTTTTTTTTGTTGATGGCGATTCTGTTCTCCTTTTTTGGAAAGACATCAAATGAAAGTTAGAGGTAAGGTGTACACTTTGTCTTATTAAGATTTATGAATCTATCTTCTAAATCCCTAGCAAGCAAGATGCTAATTCCTAACAAGTCGGACATTTACTATTTGCTGGCCCCTTAACTACCACTAGCAATCATATTTGATGCCCCTTAATTAAACTGGCTTTTTTCCCCCTTCCCAGGTTCTTTTCCACCTCAGCAATCCAGACAATACATTTGCTTACCATGCTGCTCTCCTAAGTGTTCTTTTGCATGTAAATTAATCTTAATTCAGTTTACACTGTCATGCTGAGTGGTACAAATTGCCTATAACAATAAAACAGCACGAGTTAAAATGGGAGGGGGCTGGGCAGGCGGATTGAATGTGTGCCTTGCCCGATAGGATGTTAGTTTTCTTTATGCCAATACATTAGCTGGCAATAATGAATCTTTTCTTCTGAAAAGCATGGTAGAGTTGATTTTTTTAATTTTACTTCAATGGGGCAGTACGTTGTATTTCATGGGAGAAGTTAGACAGAGCATTAGTGACAGGAGTGTTGAGGTTAAATATGAAGCCACTTGTATGAATGCTATCCATCTTTCCATTTGCGGGAGCTTGGTTAAAAAAAAAAATGTAAAAGAAATGTCCAAGCTTTGTACAAAATTTCATTTAATTACAGGTTGCAGTAAACGGGCTTTTAACATAAACATAGTTGCATTCATTTACTAAGCATTTGCTCTTCAATATAGCTTAATGGAGAAGGTTTAAATCCTAAGTGAGTGTACACTTCCGCTGGCAGTGTTAGGTCAGCCTGCGCTCTCCGCTTAAAAGCTACTCTACGCTGCCTCTGTTTTTTTTCTCTCTCTCTCTCTGGGCTTTTTCTTTCTTTTTTTTCTTTTTTTTTTCTTAAAAATGTTTAAATGGAAACAAACACAATATAATATTTCCTTATTACATCTGTACCAAGTCCATTGTTGCCAAAATGCACTTGTAGACCTCAAATTCAACATTTTGGAAGCCAAATATATCAAAATTGTAATAAAAATATAGAGGATGTTTTTGCTTTTTCTCTGTATACAAATTTTACAGCCATCGGTTTTGGTTAGTTCTCTTTTTGCTCCCTACTTTACAGTTCCAGTTGGCATGACCAAAAAATATGATCACTGAAGATATTATTTATTATTATTCAATATTTTTTGTGAAACATAAGGGTACATGAAGTCGTACATTAAATTGTGTAGGACTGGCTCATTGGCTATTCTGAGGCCGAAAGGGAAACTTTTTGGGAATATAGTTACTCTCTAATTAGTGCTTATATTGACTACTCTTATATTGTACCAAGTCATTGACACTGTGCAAGGGAACTAAAGAATACAAATAGTCTCCATTCCTGCAAGCAGTAGACATTACAAGTGCACATGATCAGTACTTACTGCTATTATTATTAGTATAATTATTAATATTATATGTGTATTTGAGGGTAGAGGTGTCATTTTCTATTGAATGCTATAGGTATTTACCTGACATGTAATGGTACTGGTTTAGTACACAGTGACTCCATGAGGAAGCACACAGTAGACGTTAGAGTGCCTCCTGCTCCATTATTAAGAACCATAGGGACTCTGAGCACCAAACGTAGTGTCCTTGAAGGCAGCTTTCCTTTATGTATGGAGAGATTAAATTCCTCAACTAGACAATATCTTGAATTTTCAGTATGGAAACTTAATTGGACCAATGACTTCATCTTACATTTTCTGATTTTCAGTTGTCTGTGAGCTAGTGAGTAGAATCTAGCTAGTATGATTCCTCCTATACAGAGCACTCACAGACATGGGAGATTCCTGCTCTCCTGGCTCCCTAGCTTAACTTTAGAAGCACCAGCAGCATGGAGGACATTATCAGTAATGAGCATTATAGCTGTGAATCCAGCTCGGGGGCATAATAAACACTTAATTGAAAACTGTTGCACAGGTTTGTGTGTAACTCTGCAGTGGTAGCTTGATCCCTCAATGAGCTGGTAGTCCACCTTGTGTGGGCCAAGCTTAGTTTTAGCTGTTTTTGATAGAGATTGATGAGTTCATTGAGGAGGGGAAGAAGTTGCTCATAAGGGATAAAGCATATTATAAAGGTATGCACCATTTAAACCCTTTATGATCTTGGAACTTTTCGTTTTTTCTTCCCTTCTTCCAAAAGCTATACGTTATTTTATTTCCTTTTTCCGTCCCCATAGCCATGTTAGGGCTTATTATTTGCGGGACAAATTGTTCTTTTGAGTGATAAATGAGTTGAAAGTGCAAAAAAGGTGCAATTCCACAATTGTTTTTTTTTATTTTCCACGTTCACTGTATGGTAAAACGGATCTGGCAATAGGATTCTCCAGGTCAGTACGAGTACGCAGATACCAAACATATATTATTTTTTTAAATGGTGAAAAGAAATTCAGATATTTGAAAAGAAAAACATTTTTCTTTGTCGACAATTTTCCAAGAGTTGTAGCAATTTCCTTTTTTCGAGATGTAGGACTGTATGAGGGCTTATTTTTTTGTCCCCTGAGCTGGTGTTTTTGCTGATCTAATTTGGGGCAGATACAGTGTTTTGATTACTTCTTATTGCATTTTATTTTGATGTTTTTCTTGTTACACTGTTTACCGATCGGATTAATTTATTTTACACTAGCTGAAGAACCCGGCGCTGCCCCGGCATAGTAACTAACTGTGGTTAGTTATAACAAATTATAATTCTTATATTACGCGTAAAAACTCTTTGTTGAAGCAAAAGTTTTTTTAACACAATATTAACCCCTTAACGACTGCCGATACGACTTTTAACGGTGGCCGTTAAGGGGCCTTAATCTTCCTGCACCTCACGCTCCCCCTTTTTACACAACATTTTTCTGCAGCACAGCTTTTCTCCTTTATAGTCGCCTCCTCCGGCACCACCTCACACTCCCCTTCCATATACTATTGGAAACACTTGATCCCGAGAGAAATTGCACTAATTGTAATAAAGCGTATCGTATACACAGCCTACTTCTTCTGCAGCACCACACTTTTCTCCTTTAGATCTCGTTCACATGTTATTTGGTCAGTATTTTACCTCAGTATTTGTAAGCTAAGACTTGGAGTCAAACAATCAGAGGAGAAGTATATTAGAAACCCGTCACCACTTCTGTATTTATCACCCACTCCTGGTTTTGGGCTTATAAATCTGAGGTAGAATACTGACCAAATACTGAATGTGTGAATGTGGCCTTATACACAGCCTCCACCGGCAGCGCCTCACTCTTCTCTATACACCGACTCATACTGCAGCAGCACCTCACTTCTCTCATTTTCCCCCTCACTTCTCTCATTTTCCCCCTCACTTCTCTCATTTTCCCCCTCACTTCTCTCATTTTCCCCCTCACACCTCTCATTTTCCCCCTCACGCCTATCATTTTGACCTCACATCTGTCATTTTCCAATCACACCACTATTTTCACCTCACACCTCTCATTTCCCCTCTCCTCTTATTTTCCCCTCTCCTCTTATTTTCCTTATTTCCCCTCTCTTATTTTCCTTATTTCCCCTCTCCTCTTATTTTCCTTATTTCCCCTCTCCTCTTATTTTCCCCTCTCCTTTCATTTTCCCCTCACTCCTCTTATTTTCCCATCACTTCTCTCATACTCACTTCACACGTGCACAGCAGCTTCCTGTTATGAGCACAGCGCTGTAATCCATGAGGCTCCTCCCTTTCCCTTGACATCATGCCTCACAGGAGCAACTTCATTCTAGACACGATGGAGCTAGATGTAGCCTGTGCCTGTCGCGCACTGATACTCTGAAAGCGGCAGCCCTGATTGTAGCTCGCAGCGGCTGGAACGTCGCAGCCGGTGAGTTTTGCAGAGTAGCTTTCGAGGTGAATGTGTCTCCGTCCGTGTGCACTAACGACGTGGGCCGTGTGGACAGGGCCGGAGTGGGCGTGGCTTGACACACACATAATCCAAGAAAATGTATATGACCTGGCGATGAAGAATCTGCTGCACCTTCAAAGGTCTTGTATATAAAACTTCAGTTTTATTGGAAATATTTCATATCAACCAGTGGACATCTAGAACCAACATGTTTCTGCCTGTGACAAAGGCCTTAATCACACACACACACATACATACATACGCTCAGTTTTATATATATATATATTCATATATAGATTTTGATAGATCAGACATTTCTGATCGCAGCGATACCAAATATGTGTGTGGTTTTGTTTTAATCATTTTATTTTTAATGGCACAAAAGGGAGGTGATTTGAACTTGTTTTTTATATACGGTATGTATATATTTTAAAAACTTTTTTCAGAGACTTGAAGCTGCAATCATCTAAACGCCAGTGCTATACATAGCAGGGCTTCATCACTTCTATGTATATAAAAAAATCATGATCTCCTATGAACGCCGGCCATTGGCCGGTGTTCACAGAACGATTGTAATGGCAGGCATGGGGGTCATTAGCAGACCTCCGGCTGTCATGACAACCCTTCAACTCCCCGCTTCGTGTGACGGGGGTCAATGGGCGAGATGTATGACCTGCTTTTGTTGGCGCGTTTTAAATATCACTGTCAGCGATTGATAGCAGAATTATTATTATACATTTTTATAGCGCCATTTATTCCATGGCTCTTTACATGTGAACGGGGTAAATATAGACAAGTACAATAAACATGAGCAAAACAAGGCATAAACATGTACAGAAGGAGAGAGGACCCTGCCCGCGAGGGCTAACTGATTAACAGCCACAGGTGGAGCATCACTGTTAAAGGCACATGATTACTGATCAAATTAGTCATCATGTGCGGGGGGAAAATATGGGCTCGGCATGCTCAAAGGCAAAGACATGACCTGTGACGTAAATAAAATATTCAGACCTCAAAAATTGTAATAAAAGTCCCAATAGAAGTCTTTTTATGAAATTATCAGTGGAGCTTGCTCTATGTAGAAGCAGAAAGTCCACATGAGTAGCATACTGAGATTAAGACCTCTCAAAATGAAAGTGTTCAGCGGCTGTAACCTCATTATTTTAAAGGGAGCCTGTCACCAGGTTAGGCCGATATGAGATGCGTCCACTGCCTTTCAGGGCTGATATACAGCATTCTATAATGCTCTATATCGGCCCCCACCCCAACCTAGAACAACTAAAAATTAACTTTTTTATTATACTCACTTGGGGGGGCGGTCCGATCTGAGGGGTGTTGCTCTTCTTGGTCCGGCGCCTCCCGTCTTCTTTTTTTTTTTTTTAAATTCGTTTATTAAACCATAAACAGGGTATACAGCATACATACTTGTACATGGTGTTAAATACTGTATAAGATATGTTTCAGATGACATCAAATGCAAAGCAAAATGTGCATACCAGCTGTATACATAAAAAAACATTTTGTCAATTAAATCACACTGGTCTTAGGTTTCATCACTTGTGTAACAACATATCTAACTTCTGAATCGTACCTACATCTCCAAAAAACAACAACTATTTCGCAGCCTAATTCCACACAATTAGCTATTTATTACGTGACATCTCCACTCTGCAAAGTAAGGTGAGAGAAGTTTCACCTCTCCCAAATCTTCTCAAATTTGCCCAGGCATCCTCTATTTTGGTACAGCGTGCGCTCATATGGGATGATCGAGTTCACTAAATTGATCCAGGTCCCAAGAGAGGGAGATGAGCCTCCCATCCACCGTAGTGCCAGTACCTTTCGTGCCATAAACGTCTCCCGTAAGAAAATCCCAGCATATTGACCCCATGTCTCCTCATCCCACACCCCAAACAAACAGACCAGTGGCTCAAGGGGAACAGGATCTTGTACCAGGGATGTTAATAATGATGTCACCTCCTTCCAATATTGTGCAATGATAGGACACTGCCAGGTCATATGGATAAAGTCTGCATCTGCTGAATGGCATCTCAAACATTCTGATGATTGGTATCGGCCCATCTTAAAGAGTCGAGTCGGAGTCAAATATGATTGATTTATAATATATAATTGTATCATCCTGTTAACAGACGGAGATACCCTGATTGGAGACTCCAAAATTTCCTCCCACTCCTCTCCCTGTACATCAGGGATGAGCCTTTCCCATTTCCCTTTAACCGAATCTATGGTTGATTCTGTCCCTACTGAAAGCATGTATGTGTATAGTGAGGAGATGAGACCCTGGGGACCCTGTGATTTAAGGATTCCTATCAAGGGTAAAGACGAGATAGCACTGCCTGCACCTACACATCTCATGTGTGACTGAAAGGCTGACCTTAATTGTAAATAACGGAAGAACTGGGATCTCTGGACATTGCATTTAGCCTGTAATTGTTCAAAAGATATCAGAGTTCCGTGATCATATAGATCACCTATCGTAGAAACATTGTACTGCGTCCAGAATTCGGCAGACGGGTGTTGAAGTAATGCCGGAAGGTAACCACTATTCCATAGGGGCATTTCGTCAATAATATCTCTAAATCCAATCACCCTTTTAATCTGTTTCCATACTGAGCGTGCCAGGCGAAGTAGGGGTAAGAAACGGGGGACTTTTATTTTTCCCAATTCCAAAAAACCCAATGGTCAATTGGCTCGTGCGGCATGAAGCAGATGATTTTCAGAATTAGGGAGGTGATTACCGGGCATCCACTTACTTATAGCTCTGGCCTGTCCAGCCAGATAATACAGAAAAAAATCCGGTAGCGCTGCCCCCCCCCCTTTTTAGGTCTTTGCAGAGTGGATAGTTTGAGGTTAGGCCTGGTTTTCCCCCATTTAAAAGATGTAATCTGGGAGTTTAGGTTCGCAAAGAAGGATCTGGGCACCACCACAGCACTGTGTTGAAGAAAATAGCTGAGCTTAGGGGATAATATATAATTTTAATTAATTTTAATTAAGTTAATACGTCCGGCTACAGACAGTAGGAGTTTACTCCAAATTGTGAATTTGACTTTGACCATCTCCAGCAATGGATGTATGTTAAGTTGCAAATCAAGCGTACTGTCTTGAGAGATATGGACACCTAGATATTTAAAACTGGGTACAATAGGTAATGAGGAGAGAGTCTCAAGCCGTGCCATTGGGGCATGTAAGAGAGGCATCAGGGCAGACTTTTCCCAATTTATATACAGGCCAGAATATTTACTGAATTTATTTATACAAGAATAGAGTACACGTCACTCCGTCTTCGAGGTGCACGGAAAAGCATACCACTCCTCAAAATGTATAGTATAAGAAATTCCGTCACTCAAAAGAAATATATGCAGAAGAAATTTATTAGTACAACAGATTCTCCCAAAATTATATGGCGTTTCGGTCTACAACTCAGACCTTCATCAGACTAGAGGTATGGAGATATACAGTTGTGGCCAAAAGTATTGACACCCCTGCAATTCTGTCAGATAATACTCAGTTTCTTCCTGAAAATGATTGCAAACTCAAATTCTTTGGTATTATTATCTTCATTTAATTTGTCTTAAATGAAAAAACACAAAAAGAATTGTCCTAAAGCCAAATTGGATATAATTCCACACCAAACATAAAAAAGAGGGTGGACAAAAGTATTGGCACTGTTCGAAAAATCATGTGATGCTTCTCTAATTTGTGTAATTAACAGCACCTGTAACTTACCTGTGGCACCTAATAGGTGTTGGCAATAACTAAATCACACTTGCAGCCAGTTGACATGGATTAAAGTTGACTCAACCTCTGTCCTGTGTCCTTGTGTGTACCACATTGAGCATGGAGAAAAGAAAGAAGACCAAAGAACTGTCTGAGGACTTGAGAAACCAAATTGTGAGGAAGCATGAGTAATCTCAAGGCTATAAGTCCATCTCCAAAGACCTGAATGTTCCTGTGTCTACCGTGCGCAGTGTCATCAAGAAGTTTAAAGCCCATAGCACTGTGGCTAACCTCCCTAGATGTGGACGGAAAAGAAAAATTGACAAGAGATTTCAACGCAAGATTGTGCGGATGTTGGATAAAGAACCTCGACTAACATCCAAACAAGTTCAAGCTGCCCTGCAGTCCGAGGGTACAACAGTGTCAACCCGTACTATCCGTCGGCGTCTGAATGAAAAGGGACTGTATGGTAGGAGACCCAGGAAGACCCCACTTCTTGCCCCGAGACATAAAAAAGCCAGGCTGGAGTTTGCCAAAACTTACCTGAAAAAGCCTAAAACAGTTTTGGAAGGATGTTCTCTGGTCAGGTGAGACAAAAGTAGAGCTTTTTGGGCAAAGGCATCAACATGAGTTTACAGGAGAAAAAAAGAGGCATTCAAAGAAAAAAACGCGGTCCCTACAGTCAAACATGGCAGAGGTTCCCTGATGTTTTGGGGTTGCTTTGCTGCCTCTGGCACTGATTGACCGTGTGCATGGCATTATGAAGTCTGAAGGCTACCAACAAATTTTGCAGCATAATGTAGGGCCCAGTGTGAGAAAGCTGGGTCTCCCTCAGAGGTCATGGGTCTTCCAGCAGGACAATGACCCAAAACACACTTCACAAAGCACTAGAAAATGGTTTGAGAGAAAGCACTGGAGACTTCTAAGGTGGCCAGAAATGAGTTCAGACCTGAATCCCATAGAACACCTGTGGAGAGATCTAAAAATGGCAATTTGGAGAAGGCACCCTTCAAATATCAGGGACCTGGAGCAGTTTGCCAAAGAAGAATGGTCTAAAATTCCAGCAGAGCATTGTAAGAAACTCATTGATGGTTACCAGAAGCGGTTGGTCGCAGTTATTTTGGCTAAAGGTTGTGCAACCAAGTATTAGGCTGAGGGTGCCAATACTTCTGTCTGGCCCATTTTTGGAGTTTTGTGTGAAATGATCAATGTTTTGCTTTTTGCTTCATTCTCTTTTGTGTTTTTTCATTTAAGACAAATTAAATGAAGATAATACCAAAGAATTTGTGTTTGCAATCATTTTCAGGAAGAAACTGGGTATTATCTGACAGAATTGCAGGGGTGTCAATACTTTTGGCCACAATTGTATGTGAGCATGGAAAGTCCATGGAAGGCAGCCACGATAAGTAGCAATATTCTCCTTTTTGGAGGGGAGGAGAGAGATATCAAGGTCTTGGGACGAAGGGAGAGAGTCCCTGTGGGCACATAGTCAGGCGTGCTTGCTGTGCTGGCAGGGGGGCTTGATCGCCCCGTGGTAAAGCTTTGTCCCAAGACCTTGATATCTCTCCTCCCCTCCAAAAAGGAGAATATTGCTACTTATCGTGGATGCCTTCCATGGACTTTCCATGCTCACATATATCTCCATACCTCTAGTCTGATGAAGGTTTGAGTTGTAGACCGAAACGTCATATAATTTTGGGAGAATCTGTTGTACTAATAAATTTCTTCTGCATATATTTCTTTTGAGTGCCGGAATTTCTTATACTATGAATTTATTTATAGTGATGATCACTCTTGTCAGTGTTTCCTCCTCTCTATCCATAAATATTACCATATCATCAGCATATGCCCTCCCGTCTTATTACGATTGTTATCCTTCTTCTTGGTTCATGTGGGTGACGCGTTCCTGCATCATCCACACAGTCTGCTCGGCATCACGCTCCTGGGCAGGCGTACTTATCTGCAATGCGCAGGCGCTGGGCCTCTCTGACCTTTCCCGGCGCCTGCGCACTGTTATTTTACTCTGGCCTCAACAGGACAGATAAGTACACCACAGGAGCATGATGCTGAGCAGACTGTGTGGATGATGCAGGGACCAATACCTGGTTGAAAAACAACAGTATCACTGTGCTTGATTGGCAGCAAACTCGCCTGACCTAAACCCCAAAGAGAATCTATGGGGTATTGTCAAGAGGAAGATGAGACACCAGACCCACCAATGCAGACAAGCTGAAAGGCTTCTATCAAAGCTACCTGGGCTTCCATAACACCTCAGCAGGGCCACAGGCTGATCGCCTCCACGCCGCATGGATGCAGTAATTGATGCAAAAGGAGCCAAAGTATTGAGTGCATTTACTGAACATGCATTTCAGTAGGCCAACATTTTGGATTTTAAAATAATTTTTCAAGCTGGTGTTATAAAGAATTCTAATTTACTGAGATAATGACTTTTGGGTTTTCATTGGCTGTAAGCCATAATCATCAACATTAACAAAAATAAACAGGTGAAATAGATCACTCTGTGTGTAATGACTCTATAATATATGAGTTTCACTTTTTGAATTGAATAACTGAAATAAATTAACTTTTTGATGATATTCTAGTTTTGTGAGAAGCACCTGGATATGGCAAGTTTGAATGACCAACGTGGACATAAATGTGGATACTTGCATTGGTTCAGCAGACAGTTGTTCGCTAGATCATTGTTCAGTTATCAACCCTCTAACATGTAATAGTTTAAGGCAATGTTTCCCAAACACCAGTCCTCACGGCCCCAACACTTCATGTTTTCAGGATTTTCTTAGTATTTTGCAGAGGTGATGGAATTCTTATTAAGGCATCAGAAATTATCACAGGATCTCTCACCTGTGCAATACTGAGGAAATCCTGAAGGCCTGATCAGTTGGGTGCCATGAAGAGAGGGTTTGGGAAGCACTTATTTAAGAGAACCTGTCACCTGATAAATGCTGCCCAACCATGGGCAGCATGTGTCATCTACTGGCTGTAGTAGCCCAGCTATGTATGTTTGTCTCTGTGGTGTTTCAGAGAAAGACATACTTTTAATAGCCACCGGGGACTGAGCTGCACTGTGCACTAGTCATAAAGATGGGTCCTCGGCGGCTTATCCCTGCCCACTGACAGTGACTGACAGGTCTCTGCCTAAGTGCACATATAGGCAGAAGGTTGTCAGTTACTTCAGTGGATGGAGAGAAGTCATCGGGGACTCGTCTGTACGACTAGTGCACAGTGCGGCTCAGTCCCCAGCGGCTATTAAAAGTATCATTCTCTCTGAAACGCTGCAGCATAGAGTATCCATTTTAAAGTGGGATTTCCACAATATATTATATTCTAGGATCATTTCATGCATAAAATTTATTTTACAATGAAATACAGTACATTTTATGTAGTGGACACCACCTCTAGCATGAAGTCTATCATGAACTGGTAGTCTGAGTTTACCAGTTGTATTTGGGGGTTAATGTACTATGTATATATCCGTACATTTAGTACCTCTATCTCTAAATGTTTTTGTGTAGTCACACTTTTACAGCTTTTACGTCAGCTGTTTTTATTTACACATTTACTTAGGACGCTAACAGGTTTTTATAGTTTTGTAGATGTTTTAATGGAACATCTTACTTTTTATACAGAATATAAAAATATTTGAGTTTGCTTCTTGCAGTAGTAAATTCTATATGTTGTTATATTTTAACTGCTTCTTTTCACTATAAATGGATTGATGGTGATGGAAAGTGCGGTTTACTGTGGATTTTGCAGTCAGCGTGTTTATTACTTCTGTTTGAATTTTCAGAATTGGTTACACCATTCCCAGCACTCATCTTGTACATATCAACCCTGAAACTCCACTCATGTAAATGTAATATTTTTTGGGACACACGTCTCTGGCTCCACAGCACTGCCTCACTACTGAGCCGAGATCCTTAGATCAGGAACAGAACAGGCATTTATAGGACATTTCATAACTTTCCCAAATTCTTATGTAAAAATGTACAGCACATCCTGCATTGAACTGCCATTCTGCCGTCCATTTTACACCTGTCCCATTACCCTCACCATTCCGTCTGCCTTTAATAACATTTGTGACAGAGTGCTTGTGGTAAAGAGCTCACTGATATCAGCATGGTCCTGTAATCGAGCCGCCAGTGTAACAGGTCATGTCGTTTTTTTCCCCTCCTAAATATTATACCTGTAAGTGGCATTATTGAAAGGTGGAAGGAACCGCAGCAACTAACTGGAGATCATGTAAAGTTAGTGCGAGGTCACTAGGTGCTGAGGAGCAGAAGGCAAAAAATGTTCCCAGCCCTCTGTTAATTAAATAACAGGACAGTCCAAACTTCCTTTGGCATTAACATCACAAAAACACTGCACCAGGAGTCTTTTGACTTGTGTTAATGTCATGCGTTATGACGTGGCCCGAGTCACTGCATGCAGCCTGACATCATCATGCACAATGCTAATTATCCGTTGTAATTGATGTAAAAGCACCCTAACCTCTGGAGCAGTGGAAATGTGTCCTGTGGAGTGACATCTGATGGACGAGTCTGGGTTTTGTGAAGGCCAGGAGAACATTACCTGAATAACTGCATTGTGCCCAATGTAAAGTTTGGTGGAGTAGGGATATTGCTATGGGGTGGTTTCTGAGGGGTCGGCCTGGGAATCGTAGTTCCAGTGATGGGGAAATCTAGACGCTTCATCATACAAAATATGTACAATAGTATGCTTCCAACTATGTTAGAACAGTTTGGGGCAGGCCATTTGCCAGCCAGACCCTCACATTCAACATCCATGTATGACGTCACAAGTGTTCTTCTTGATGAATGGGCAAATGTTCCCATAGACACTTCAAAAGTCTTTTTGAAAGCTTCCCGGGATAGGAGGACCTGTTTTAGCTGCAATGAGGCTATAGGTTCATATTAATGCGTATGGATTCTGAATATGATACATTACAATCTCATATGGTGTAATTTGTAGGTGTCTCGATACTTTTGTCCAGAGGTTGTCCTCTTTCAGCAAAATTGCTCACTGGCTCATTTTAGATGTTTTTTTTAAAAAAACATGCTGAGCTTTACTTTTACTGGGTTCAGCGCTGAGTCTTTGCTGGAATCACAGTCTCTGTTTGGCTGCATTGGTGATATCAAGTCGGCAGCGTTGCAGCCAATCTCCAGCAGCTCGTTCCGTCTACCTCAACTGAGCTCAGTGATGGCCTGCAGCTGTGTCGACATGATATCATCAATGCAGCCAAACAATGGAGACTTGGCCATTGAAGAACACAAAGCACTGCACCCAGTAAATCTCGGCTTGTTTGTTTTTTTTCACACCAAACAGCCTGTGGGCAGAAGTTTCCTTAAAGACGACCAGCCCCTAAGTTGGTGTCCCTTCTTCAAATATTATTTTGATCTATTTGTTCACACAATCCATATCAAGTTTTTATTGGAATAATTTAGAAATGCTTCTTTGTGTAGATATAGTTACATTATTTGTATGATTCTTCCTGATGTTTGTTTGATTCCCTCTCAGAACATCCATCTAATGAGTCCAGGGCTGGTTGTGACACATATTTAGTAGGTCAGCCCGATCTCATGGATCCATTTGTAATTGGGTGGGAGTGAGTCTTGTTGTTGTTTTGGCCAGCCAATAAAAATGTGTACTAGATACATCTACTTCTCACCAACGTTGGACACACTGTGTGGACTTCCTGAGGGAGATTCAAAAGATCAATCTAGGCTTGGGAACATTATTTAAGATTATTCCAAATTTTGAAAAAAATGTTTTACCTCATGTAACAAAGAAATGTAATATTTAATCATGGGACATCCCCATTGAAGTTCTCCTATAAGATGAGAAGTTGCTTCACTAACTTATGAATGTGCTGCCCACTTAGTGACATGGACGTCGTGGCGGGTGCACGCAACTTCCGCAGGAATAAAAACTTAGTAAAATATTTTTTAGCATAATGCAGAGTATCCATCAGTAATGAAACTTTTTTTACTCCAATTATACAGCAAAGCTGACTGGCATGAATGAGAGTTCAACAACTATTACAGTGTCACCTCAAAACAGTACACCACAGGCGGTAGTACAGAAGTTTTCAGCTGCTGCCAACCTTGGGGTTGTAGCTTCAGGCCAAAACAATATACACAGGTGAGTTTTCAAGCCAGCAGTATGCCATATTACATTAGTGCACTGCGGAAAGAGTGCAAAAAATATCGCAGCACTTTTAATTTCTTTCTATGTTCATCTTCCAAATATAAGATGTTTATTTTTCCTTTGTTATACCCCTTGTCCATTTATGTATAGGGTAGACATAAGTTAATCAATTTGCAGGACACTCGTCCAGTAGTCCATGGCTTCCAGACAGGAGCCCTGTAAACCTCCTGCCTGCATGACTAGCTGTTGCCTCTTCTGATTAATAGATCCACCACAATCTCGTGGTGGCGTAACAAGACAATAGCGTTCCTTCCCTTTCTAGCCATGCACTCATACAGTAGTTTTCTCCTACATATGGGCTATTAGTGTACCCAGAAGAAATTGCACAACAAATTGTATGATCCACTTTATCCTTTTACCTTTGTGAAAAAGAAAAATTTGGGGCTAAAGCAACATTTTTGTGGGAAAAATTTATTTTTTCATTTTCACGGCTCAATGTTATAAAATGTGAAGCACCTGTTTCAAGGTGCTCACTACACCTTTATAGATTCCTTGAGGGGTGTAGTTTCCATAATGGAGTCACATGTGAGGGGATTCCACTGTTTAGGCACATCAGGGGTTTTGCAAATGTGACATATGCTCTCCATTCAAGACAGTTTTGCGCTCCAAAAGTCAAACGGGTGCTCCGTCGCTTCCAGTCTCTGTCATGCGTCTAAACAGTAGTTTTTACCCTTCGCCACGACAGCAGCCACTGGAGGTATCGGATCCGCCCCATCTGGAACAGGAAACCCTACAGGAAGATAAAAGGGGCAGTCTGCCTTTCCTCAGTTTTGGTTTCCTGTTCCCAAGGAACCTCAGGACTAATCCTTCAGGAAGACGTACCTGGATTTGCACGCCGCCTGCGCAGTGTCCATGAGAACGTCAGGGGCTGCGATCTGGAAGCAGCGTCGGGGGAGACTCCGTTAGACGGCTCCCCCCTCGTCTGATGGCTGAGAGGTGATGACCGGGTCTGGGAGGGGCCGCCCGGTCTCACCTAGGAGCGCGCCAGGAGCACCAAACGCAGGACCTGCCGCTGCAGGGAGTGGTAAGTGCACCAGTGGCGCGAAGAGAAAAAAAAGAGAGAGAGCAGCGGTGGCGGCAGCATGGTGAGAAGTGCGGGCCGCATACAGGAGCGGTGGCGCGGTAGCCGGCCGGCGCAGAGGCTCCTGAGCCCCGGAAGTAATGAATGAACTTCCGGGGCAGATGGCTGAGGAGCGCAACGGCGCATGTGCGGGTACCCGGGGAGGAGGAGCAATTTCCGGGGGCAGAAGGAAAAAAAAAAGGATCAATCTATTTAAACAAGCGCCGCAGCTGAGCTGCAGGAACCATGTCGTCCCCAACAGAAGTGCACGCTCCAGCAGGAGACTCTGCGGGGGGGCAACTCCTCCAGGGACCGCACCACCAGGACAGACACCGCCCGCAGGAGCGAGGTGGGAGAGTCAAGACCTAGGACGGGATCTCGGCCATCTGATCCGGTAATATAAAGCTTCACTGGGTGAGTGTGCAATGTATATACTCTGCCTACTAAACTGACCTCTCCATCCCCCCCCCCTCTCCTTTCGCCATGTCTCCCCTCTACAGGCGAAGAAAAAA
The DNA here is from genome assembly GCF_039654945.1 of Dendrobates tinctorius. Classification (NCBI taxonomy): domain Eukaryota; kingdom Metazoa; phylum Chordata; class Amphibia; order Anura; family Dendrobatidae; genus Dendrobates; species Dendrobates tinctorius. The sequence continues at coordinate 15,347,091 of NW_027361751.1, read as the reverse complement.
CAAAAATCCAAGCATAAAGAATGCGCTGAACCTTTCCCTGACTCCTACCCCAAAAAGCTCTGTAAACTGTGCACCAGAGAGACTAGGCAAGGGTCGACAGTATCATCACAGGACATTCGAGCCATAATTAGGGAGGAAATACAGACTATCACCCGTGCCAGTACTCCCTCAGAGGCTAGGAGCAAAAAACAGGTGACCCTCAGCTCAGAGTCAGAGGAAGAACAGGGGTTACTCTCCGATTCCTCACTCACATCCTCGTCATCATCATCAGACATGGAGGGACAGTCATGTGGTCCCCTGGATAGTGTGGATAACCTGGTCAAATCCGTGAGGAACACTATGGGGTGTGAGGAAGCAAGGGGAGCCCAAACCGCACAAGAAATAATGATTGCGGGGTTGGCAGAAAAGAAAAGGAGAGCGTTCCCAGTAATACCAGCAGTTAAGTCCCTAATAAAGAGAGAGTGGGAAAAATACGATCAAAGAAGTTTTCTCCCATCGGCCTCAAAGAGAAAATATCCATTTAGTGATGACAATCTATTAAAATGGACCAAAGTGCCAAAGGTTGATGCCGTTGTAGCCTCTACCTCAAAACAGTCTACTATTACAGTAGAGGGCGCAGGCTTGTTGGCAGACCCGCTAGACCGTAAGGCGGAGTCGTCATTGAAAAGGTCTTGGGAGTCTACCACGGGAATTTTTAAGCCAGCACATGCACCGCCAGATCTATGCTCGTATGGTTGGACCAATTGGATCAACAAATCGAGCAGAAAGTGTCGAGAGAAAAACTACGGGCCGCTAATCCATTAATCAGAGGGGCAGCAGCCTTCATGGCCGATGCATCGGCAGACACTCTGCGGCTGGCAGCGAGATCGGCGGCTCTTGTAAACAACGCCAGGCAGGCACTGTGGATAAAGAGCTGGAAGGGGGACGCGCAATCAAAATCTAAGATTTGCGCAACCCCGTGCGAGGGTGAGTTTCTCTTTGGGAAAGCCCTAGACGACATACTCGCCAAAGCAAAAGAAAGGAAGTAGGCCTTCCCTGATTCTTCTATCCCTTTCTACAGGAGAACCTTTAAAAGGCGACCGTTTGGAAGAAGGAGACAAGCGGATAGATCAAATAGATGGCCCACAAAGGAGGAAAAGCAAAAGGGTAGCATGTTCAGGAAGGAAAAATTAGACCCACCAGTAGGGGGTAGATTAAATTTTTTTTATTCAAAATGGGAACATATAACTTTGAGCCCATGGATTCTAAGTATTATTAAAGAAGGAATGAAAATAGAATTCCTTCAAACCCCTTATGATTTCTTTATCATAACCCGCCTAAACTCTATAGTTCAACAAAAGGCCCTCGAAGAAGAAATTCAGAGCCTACTATCCAAGGGGGTTTTAGTAGAGGTCCCAGAGGGACAGGAAGGTAGAGGATTCTACTCTCCTTTATTTTTAATTTCCAACCCAGATGGTACGTTTAGGACAATTATAAATTTAAGGAAGCTTAATACGTTTATAAAAAATTATAAGTTTAAGATGGAATCAATCAGATCCACCATAAAGCTTCTCTTTCCAAACTGTGTAATGGCAGGGATTGACTTGAAGGATGCTTACTATCATCTTCCTATTCATGATAGATACCAAAAGTACCTAAGGGTCGCCGTGGTATTCGAAGGCAAGATCCGTCATTTTCAGTATACAGCCATGCCCTTCGGCTTCTCTACAGCACCAAGAATCTTCACCAAGGTGATGGCAGAGGTGATGGCCTATCTTCGTCAAAAAGACACTCTAATCATGCCTTCCCTAGATGACTTCCTAATTATCGGGAACTCGGTCACCCAGTGTACCAGACGTGTCGCTGACGCGATCTCATCTTTGCAGAATCTAGGCTGGATCATCAGTGTCCAGAAGTCCAGACTCCTTCCGCATTCCCTTCAGATGTTCTTAGGGTTCCAGTTAGACTCCACAACCCAGAGATGTCTACTCCCTCAGGTAAAGATTGCACTCACAAAAGAGAAAGTAGAGGCAGCCATAAGTAGACCACGCATGTCTCTGATAGGGGCAATGTCGCTATTGGGGTCGCTCAGTTTTTGTGCCCCGGCAGTCCGGTGGGCCCATTATCATATCCGCACATTTCAACATCAGATCCTCCGAGAGGACAGGCGACATGGTGGTCACCTCGAGAGCAAGATAACCTTATCACAGGAGGTCTTGACTTCTCTAGAATGGTGGCTAGATGATAACCATCTATCCTCAGGAGTCCCATGGGTTATAGTACCATCTTTTATCCTAACCACGGATGCTAGCCTCCACGGCTGGGGAGCCCATATGGGGAATAGCTTTTGTCAAGGAAGGTGGAATAGAGATGAATGGGGATACTCATATAATTTGAAAGAACTGATGGCGGTATATTATGCTCTACACCATTTTCTTCCGCAGCTCCAACAGAAACATGTCAGGATCTTGTCGGACAACACCACTACAGTGGCCTACATAAACAGGGAGGTACTCGATCAGAGACTCTGATGTCTTCTGCGGCAAGAATCTTAAATTTAGCCGATAGTTATTTGTTGTCCCTCTCGGCTTTACATATCAGGGGAGAGAACAACCAAGAGGCAGACTTCTTAAGCCGACACACACTTCGGCAAGGGGAGTGGTGCCTCAATCGCCGAGTCTTCAAGGACATAGTAGCCTTATGGGGGCAACCTCAGGTGGACCTCTTTGCCACAAAAGAGAGCAGACAGATAAAGGTGTTTGCTTCCTTGTTTCCGTCAGATCACCCAGACATACTGGATGCCCTCCAGGCCTCATGGAAGTTCAACCTGGCATATGCCTTCCCTCTGATAATTCTCATGCCACAGGTCATTCGGAGGATCAGAGAGGACAAGGCGACAGTGATTTTGATAGCACCATTCTGGCCCAAGAGACCGTGGTTCTCATGGCTACGAATTATGTCGGTGACAGATCCTTGGGTCCTCCCTTCGATTCCCAACCTACTCTCCCAAGGCCCTTTTTTCCACCCCCAAGTGGACAGCTTACACTTGACGGCGTGGAATTTGAAAGGCAGCTACTAAGATCAAGAGGGTTTTCTGAAACACTAATTGCTACACTCCTACAGAGCAGGAAGCAGTCCACTACCCAGATTTATACAAGGATATGGAAAAAATTCCTGCAGTTTCATACCACAGAAGTCCCGATAGTTCCTATCTTAGAATTTCTACAGAGAGGGAAGGACTTGGGCCTGGCAGTAAACACACTGAAAGTCCAGGTGTCCGCATTAGGGGCACTGTACGGCCATAATATAGCAGGAAATAAGTGGATTTCACGATTTATTACAGCTTGCGAACGGATAGCTCCAGTTCACATACCTACAATCCCTGCATGGGACTTAAATCTGGTCTTAGACGCCCTGACAGAAGAACCCTTTGAGCCAATAGACACGATATCACTCAAATACTTGTCACTCAAGACGGCCCTCTTAGTAGCACTGACATCTGCTAGGAGAGTGGGTGATATCCAGGCCCTATCCATAGATCCACCCTTTTTTCAGGTATACCAAGATAGGTTGATATTAAAACCAGACCCCTCATACCTGCCTAAGGTATCAACAAAATTCCATAGATCTCAAGAGATACTTCTCCCAACCTTCTTTGAAGATCCCTCCACTCCAGAGGAGCGGAAATTCCACACTTTGGATGTTAGAAGAACTGTCCTAAAGTATATTGAGAGGTCCAGGAGCTGGAGGCAGTGTAGGGCTCTGTTCATATCTTTTCAGGGCTGTAAAAAAGGGTACGGAGTCACGAAGAGCACCATTTCCCGATGGATCAGGGATGCTATTCGCTTAGCCTACTCCGTGAAAAAGGAAGATCCTCCGGAGAGCATCAGAGCACATTCCACTAGAGTAATGGAAACCTCCTGGGCCGAGAGGGGAGACGTTCCAATTGAAACCATATGTAAGGCAGCAATTTGGTCAACACCTACCTTCCATAATCACTATAGACTTGACCTTTCATCTACTTTTGACCTAAGCTTTGGCAGGACTGTCCTTGGCACGGTGGCCCCACCCAGGTGATGTTCTCTGGAATCTCTCCAGTGGGTGCTGTCGTGGCGAACGGTAAAAAGCCGGATTACTTACCGGTAATGCTCTTTTAATGAGTTCACGACAGCACCCGCTCACTTCACTCCCTGCTAAAGATATCGATAATAAAGTATATCTGCTAAAAATGAATAAGTGAAGTTTAGAGTTGCAAAGACATTGCCTAATCCATGGCGGTCCTCCTGGTACTCTGAAATGCAAAACTGAGGAGGAAAGGCGGACCGCCCCTTTTATCTTCCTGTAGGGTTTCCTGTTCCAGATGGGGCGGATCCGATACCTCCAGTGGGTGCTGTCGTGGACTCCTTAAAAGAGCATTACCGGTAAGTAATCTGGCTTTTCCACCACATATCTGTGTACACAGGAGAAATTGCACCACAACAAATTATATGGTCCATTTTCTCCCATACAATCTTATGAAAATGAAAAATATGGGTCTAAAGCAACATTGTGGGTAAATTTTAATTTTTTCCTTCCGCATTGCTTTAATTCCTGTGAAGCACCTAAAGGGTTAATAAACTTCTTGATTGTGGTTTTGAGCACTTTAAGAGGTGTCGTTTTTAAAATGCTTTTGGGTATTTTCTGTCACATAGGCCCCTGTAAGTCACTTTAATGTAATGGTCCCTTTAAAAAAAAAAAATTGGTTTTGTAAATTTTGTTGGAAAAATTACTGTTACATTTACCATTTCTAACCAAACCGAAAAAAAAATTGTTTCAAAAATTGTGCTGCTGAAAAATAGACATGGTAAATGTTATGTCTTATCTGTCTTGTTGTGGTAGAACTATTTAGTTTAAGGGAATAAAAATTAAAAGTTTGAAGATTGCGAAATTTTCACATTTTTTGGTCCACTTTTCTATATTTTCATAAATATGTGCAAATTGTATCAACCAAAATTTACTACTAACATGAAGTACAGTATGTCACGAAAAGAAAGCTTAGAACCAGTGGGATCCGTTGAAACGTTCCAGAGTTAATAACAACAGAAAATGACACTGGTCAGGATTTTAAAATCTGGCTTGATGAAGGTGAAAATAGGCTCAGAGGTGAAGGTCAAGAGGGATACAGCACCACTTCAGCAGTTTTTGGTTTTTTTTTGTTTTGTTTTTCAACGCTGTAGTAGTGCTTCTACTGTTATGTCCCTGCCCCTGAGAAATTATGGCTCAGTCTGTCAATGAAAGACTGAGAAGCAGAACAAGGCTATCATATACTTGCATTGAAAAGTAACCTCTGGCTCGCTCCATCAAACACTGGAGCAATCCGGCAGGTCGTAAACTGCCAGAGACTGACAGGAGAGATGGCGATAAAAGGGGAAGATTGCAGCAGGTAAGTATGATAGTGGGCTCATGGACCTTATATTAGAAGCACCACTCCAGTAGTAAAATAAGAAAAACTAAAAAAAACAAAAAAAAAACACTGGAGTGGTGCTTTAAAAATAATCTCATTCGATGAATGAGTTTTGCTTGGTAATTGGTTGACTGCTGGCCGGTTTAGGCAGGCAGATAGTTGGGAACGATTATTGACCTGTCATAATGTCCTAAGACACCACTCTGACATCCTCCTGTACTCTTACATTCATCTATATGCAGGTCTATTGCCCAAATATAAGGAGCCGAATGCCACATCTGTAAACTGGATGACATACGGTCCAAGGAAAAAGCTCCAGCACCAAAAGGAAAAAAAGGAAACATAACTTTTACTGTGGATTTAAAAAAGACATTAGAAAACGGATTAAAAAATGATTAGGATCCATAATCTTATGCGTTTCAGATTTGCAACCCTTACTCAGAGCTGTTCATGTTATATGCTATGAAGAAAGGTTGCTAGCCTGAAACGCGTAAGATTATGGATCCTAATCTTTTTTAAGTGTTTTTTGTAAGTTTTACGGTGTCTTATTTTTTTTCCTTTCGGTGCCGGTGCCTTTTCCTTGGCCTGCTTTCATCCATTAGTACCTGGAAGCCAGTCCGGTGTGTTCGCACCACACTCCCACTAGAGACTGTCCTTTCCAGGGGTTTTGTTGCTTGGATTCTGATTGTTTCCTCTTCTTACTTAAGCTGTCGGAGAGTGAGCTGAATAAAGCGTAATCTATACACCTCTGTAAACGAGGTACCCGTTTTAGCCAGGTTACTATTGATTGATGGAGTTGTGCTATCAGAATAAAAAACTTAGTGGGTTTTTCCCCTAAAAGTTGGAATTCTGATACCAAATCTGGAGCTACAAGCTACTTTTTTTTTTGTTCTTCAACATTTGTTCACACAATGCAGTTACCTTGATTATCCTGATTTGCTTTGTTTTCTCCACATATAAGGACTAGTTCAGACAACAGTAAATTTGTTTCCTAATCGGGCAGCACACTAATTATTAGGTCACTGCGCACATGAATAGCGAAAAATTGCAGCGTACACTAATTGTGCAAATGGCGAATAGCTCTTGCATCTGTCCGCGATGCAGGCGAGTGCATCAAGCTGCACATAGATGTGACCGATCCATACATTGCCACATCTATCTGAACATGGCCTAAAGGCTCAAATGTTTCGGCTGGCTATGGAGTGTTTGGTGTGATTGACCAAAGCAACTTCATCTTTTCTTGACCAGACAAGATATTAAATCTAAGTGAAAACTCATATCTGTATGAATCGTACAATGCAGGAGGGGGACCTTTCAGGTATACCATATTACATTACAGAGTTTCTTCGACAGGCTTTGCTGCTTAAACAAGCACATTAGCAATTCATATAGCTTCAGTGCTAATATTCACATCACTAATTCCTCAACAGGGGATTAATATCAATGAAGAATACCCATGATATGCAAGCAGTATAGAGGCAGGCATTAGGAAAATGTGGTCTCAGTTGGCAAGTAACTAGTGCCTCATGAATATCTGCTCATGAAATGCCTCATAAGTGTCAGATTCCTTGCAGCTTGATCTCGTGAAAAAGAGATTCAGCCAACAAAATGGCAGTTGTATGGCGTGCAGCTTAGAATAGGATTAATAATGTAATTCTTAACTGGCATATACAGTATCATGCAAAAGTTTTAGGCAGGTGTGGGAAAAATACTTCAAAGGAAGAATGTTTTCAAAAGTAAAAGTTGTAGTAAACTATTTTTATCAATGAAAAACAAATGCAAAGTGAATGAGCAAGAATAAAAAATCTAAATCCAATCAATGTTTGTTGTGACCAACATTTCCCTTCAAAGCCAAATCAATTCTTCTAGATGCACTTGCACAAAGTTTTTGAAAGAAATCGACAGGTTAACAACTTGGAGAACTAATCACAGATCTTCTGTGGATGTAGGCAGTGGTGTAACTAGGGTCCTGCGGTCCTTGGTGCAGACTTTAGACCTGGGCCCCCACCAGCCTCTTGGTCAGATGTATGTGTTCTATATCCTGTGAAGACATACATATTCGCACCTCACCTCATTAAAAAAAAAAAAAAAAAAACTACAGACAAAATACAGCTCTGGCAAAAATTAAGAGACCACCTCATCAAAACCCTGTCATGGGCAGTTCAATCTCCAGACCTGAACCCCATTGAAAACCTCTGGAATGTAATCAAGAGGATGATGGATAGTCACAAACAATCAAAGAAGAACTGCTTTAATTTTTGCGCCAGGAGCAGTGTGAAAGACTGGTAGAAAGCATGTCAAGACGCATGAAAGCTGTGATTAAAATCATGGTTATTCCACAAAATATTGATTTCTGAACTCTTCCTGAGTTAAAACATTAGTATTGATGTTACTAAATAATAATAATAATAATAAATTTTATTTTTATAGCGCCGACATATTCCGCAGCACTTTACATTTCAGAGGGGATTTGTACAGACAATAGACATTACAGCATAACAATAATCACATACAGTAGATTATAACAAATACCAAGAGGAGTGAGGGCCCTGCTCGCAAGCTTACAGTCTATGAGGAAAGAGGGAGACACGAAAGGTGGGTGGTAACAGTTACCCTGATTGTATGGACCAGTCATAATGTTAAGTGTGTAACAGTACAGACACAGAGGGCTAATGGAGGCATAAAGCATGTGGGAACATGATGCGGGGAACCTGGTTATGGTAAAACTTTTGGCTCTGCCACACAGGGATAGATTAGGTTAATGTGTTGGGGTGGTAGGCCAGTCTGAATAAATGCGTTTTCAGGACACGCTTAAAATTGTGGGGATTGGGGACTAATCGTATTGACCTGGGAAGTGCATTCCAAAGAATTGGCGCGGCACGTGTAAAGTCTTGGAGACGGGAGTGGGAGGTTCTGACTATAGAGGATGCTAATCTCAGGTCATCAGCAGAACGGAGGGCGCGGGTAGGGTGGTATACTGAAACAAGGGAGGAGATGTAGGGTGGTGCTGAGCCATGGAGGGCTTTGTGAGTGAGGGTAATAAGTTTATACTGAATTCTGGAGTGGATGGGTAGCCAGTGTAATGACTGGCACAAGGTAGAGGCATCGGTGTAACGATTGGTGAGGAATATGATCCTGGCTGCAGCATTCAAGACAGATTGGAGGGGGGAGAGTTTGGTAAGAGGGAGACCGATTAGAAGAGAGTTACAATAGTCGAGACGAGAATGAATAAGAGAAACAGTAAGAGTTTTTGCAGAGTCAAAGGTAAGAAAAGGTCGAATTCTAGAAATGTTTTTGAGGTGCAGATGACAAGAGCGAGCCAGTGATCGAATGTGGGGGGCAAAGGAAAGCTCGGAATCAAGTATGACCCCAAGACAGCGGGCCTGTTGCTGGGGAGTAATAGTGGAACCACACACAGAAATGGCAATGTCGGGTATAGGTACATTAGTAGAGGGAGGAAACACCAGGAGTTCAGTCTTTGACAGGTTCAGTTTCAGATATAGTGAGGACATGATATTAGACACAGCGTTTAGACAATCGCCGGTGTTTTCTAGAAAGGCTGGCGTGATGTCAGGAGAAGAAGCGTATAATTGGGTGTCATCAGCATAGAGATGGTACTGGAAATCAAATCTACTGATTGTTTGACCAATAGGGGCAGTGTACAAGGAGAAGAGGAGGGGACCTAGAACCGATCCTTGGGGGACCCCAACAGTAAGGGGAAGATGAGAGGAGGAGGAACTGGCAAAAGATACAGTAAAGGAGCGGTCGGAGAGATAGGACTAAATGATTATGAATTTGTTTTCTAAGCATTATTTGAGGTCTGAAAGCGCTGGTTGTTTTATTTAATTTTGACCATTTCTCATTTTTAGAAAAAAAAATACAAAATTTATTGCTTGGAAATTCGGAGACATGTCAGAAGTTTATAGAATAAAAGAACAATTAACATTTTACTCAAAAATATACCTATAAAGAGAAAAATCGGACAAACTGAACATTTTACGGTGGTCTCTTAATTTTTGCCAGAGCTATTTATAAATCTCAGAAAAAAATCTCAGAAAAAAAACTGCTTGAATTCTTTGCTTGGTGGAGATCTTGCTGATGCAGTATTACTATCTTGTGTCTTACTGCTGTACTCAGTCATGCCATGATGTATGACCTCTGCCACAAAACTGTCTTCCACATTCTAACCTTTGTTGCAAAGTTTGGCTTGTCCACAACCAGTATTAACCCCTTCACGACCAATGACGCCACATAGGCGTCATGAAAACTGGTACCAATCTGACCAGTGACGCCTATGTGGCGTCATGACTTTAAAGCCCCCCTGCGGGTCGGGTGACCTAGGTCACTGAAAGGTCACCCGACCCGCAGATACAGGGGGCTTTGTTCTTCACCATAGGGGGCGTGGCTTTGCCCCCACGTGACTACGATCACTCTGATTGGCAGTTAAAAGTGAAACAGCCAATCGGAGCGATAGTAATATTTCATCATTGAAAATTGATGAAATATTACTATCCAGCCATGTCCGACGCTGCTGTAGCATCAGACATGGCTGGTGACACCGATCCGACCCCCCCATCGGTTAACGGGGACGATCTGCCTCCCCGCCTTCCGATCGCCCCCCTCCCACCCCCCGGTACTCACCGAGTGCTGCTATGGCTCCCGGTGTCCTGCGGTCCCGGACCATGGGTGCCGCCATATTGGAAAATGGCGGGCACATGCGCAGTGCGCCCGCCGGCTGCATTTTCCTTTCATTCATTTTGATCACTGTGATAAACTCTCACAGTGATCAAAATAGAATGAAAAGTAAGTAAACCCCCCCGTTTATCACCCCCATAGGCAGGAACAACTAATAAAATAAAGAAATTATTTTTAATTTTCCATTAGGGTTAGGGTTGGAATTATGGTTGGAATTAGGGTTAGGGGTGGAATTAGGGTTAGGGGTGGAATTAGGGTTAGGGTTGGAATTAGAGTTAGAATTAGGGTTGTAGTTAGGGTTATGGTTAGGGTTGGGATTAGGGTTAGGGGTGTGTTGGGGTTAGGGTTATGGTTAGGGTTGGGATTAGGGTTAGGGATGTGTTGGGGTTAGGGCTGTGGTTATGGGTGTGTTGGGGTTAGGGTTGAAGTTAGAATTGAGGGGTTTCCACTGTTTAGGCACATCACGGGGGTCTCCAAACGCGACATGGTGCAGCCATTGATTCCAGCCAATTTTGCGTTCAAAAAGTCAAACGGTGCTCCCTCTCTTCCAAGCCCCGACGTGTGTCCAAACAGTGGTTTACCCCAACATATGGGGTATCAGCGTACGCAGGAAAAATTGCACAACAACTTTGGAGGTCTAATTTCTCCTGGTACCCTTGGGAAAATAAAAAATTGGGGGCTAAAATATTTTTGTGGAAAATTTTTTTTTTTTCATTTTCACGTCTCTGCGTTATAAACTTCTGTGAAGCACTTGGGGGTTCAAAGTGCTCACCAGGCATCTAGATAAGTTCCTTGGGGGGTCAAAATGGGGTCACTTGTGGGGGGTTTCTATTGTTTAGGCACATCAGGGGCTCTGCAAACGTAACGACGACTGCAGACATTCCATCAAAGTCTGCATTTCAAAACGTCACTACTTCCCTTCCCAGCCCCGACGTGTGCCCAAACAGTGGTCCCCACCCACATATGGGGTACCAGCGTACTCAGGACAAACTGGACAACAACTTTTGGGGTCCAATTTATCCTGCTACCCTTGTGAAAAAAAAATTGCTGACTAAAAATCATTTTTTTTTTTTAGGAAAAAAAATTATTTTTTATCTTGACGACTCTGCGTTATAAACTTCTGTGAAGCGCTTGGGAGTTCAAGGTGCTCACCACACATCTAGATAAGTTCCTTGGGGGGTCTAGTTTCCAAAATGGGGTCACTTGTGGGGGGTTCCACAGTTTAGGTACATCAGGGGCTCTGCAAATGGAACATGATGCCCGCAGACCATTCCATCAAAGTCAGCATTTCATGATGTCACTACTTCCCTTCCGAGCCCCGACGTGTACCCAAACAGTGGGCCCCACCCACATATGGGGTACCAGCGTACTCAAGACAAACTGGACAACAACTTTTGGGTCCAATTTATCCTGCTACCCTTGTGAAAATAAAACATTGCGCACTAAAAAATAATTTTTTGAGGGAAAAAAAATATTTTTTATTTTCACGGCTCTGCCTTATAAACTTTTGTGAAGCACTTGGGGGTTCAAAGTGCTCACTATGCATCTAGATAAGTTCCTTAGGGGGTCTAGTTTCCAAAATGGGGTCATTTGTGAGGGCTCTCCAAACACGACATGGTGTCCGCTAACGATTAGAAGTAATTTGCATTTCAAAAAGTCATGGCGCTCCTTCCCTTCTGAGCCCTGCCGTGCGCCCAAACAGTGGTTCCCTCCCCCACATACGGGGTACCAGCGTACTCAGGACAATCTGGACAACAAATTTTGTGGTCCAATTTCTCCTATTAGCCTTGTGAAAATTAAAAATAGCGTGCTAAAAAGTCATTTTTGAGGAAAAAAAATTATTTTTTATTTTCACTGCTGTGTTATTATCTTTTGTGAAGCACTTGGGGGTTCAACGTGCTCACTACACATCTAGATAAGTTCCTTAGGGGGTCTAGTTTCCAAAATGGTGTCACTTGTGGGGGAGCGCCAATGTTTAGGTGCACAGGGGCTCTCCAAACGCGACATGGTGTCCGATAACGATTGGAGCTAATTTTCCATTCAAAAAGTCAAATGGTGCTCCTTCCCTTCCGGACCCTGCCGTACGCCCAAACAGTGGTTTATGACCACATATGAGGTATCAGTGTACTCAGAAGAAATTGCTCAACAAATTTTAGGATCCATTTTATCCTGTTGCTCATGTGAAAATGAAAAAACTGAGGCTAAAAGAAAATTTTTGTGACAAAAAATTACTTTTTTTTTTTTACAGATCAATTTGTGAAGCACTTGGGGGTTCAAAGTGATTATTATGCATCTACATAAGTTCCTTGGGGGTCTAGTTTCCAAAATGGGGTCACTTGTGGGGGAGCTCCAATGTTTAGGCACACAGGGGCTCTCCAAACGCGACATGGCAACCGCTAAATATTCCAGCATATTTTCCAGTCAAATGGTGCTCCTTCCCTTCTGAGCCCTGCCGTGCGTCCAAACAGTGGTTTATGACCACATATGAGGTATCGGTGTACTCAGGAGAAATTGCCCAACAAATTTTAGGATCCATTTTATCCTGTTGCCCATGTGAAAATGAAAAAATTGATGCTAAAAGAAAATTTTTGTTGGAAAAATTAATGTCCATTTTTTATCTCCACGTTGCTTTAGTTCCTGTGAAACACCTGAAGGGTTAATAATCTTCTTGAATGTAGTTTTGAGTAGCTTGAGGGGTGCAGTTTTTAGAATGGTGTCACTTTTGGGTATTTTCTGCCATATAGACCCCTCAAAGTGACTTCAAATGTGAGGTGGTCCCTAAAAAAAATGGTTTTGTAAATTTTGTTGTAAAAATGAGAAATTGCTGGTCAACTTTTAACCCTTATAACCTCCTAACAAAAAAGTATTTTGTTTCCAAAATTGTGCTGATGTAAAGTAGGCATGTGGGAAATGTTATTTAGTAACTATTTTGTGTCACATAACTCTATGGTTTAACAGAATAAAAATTGAAAATTTGAAAATTGCAAAATTTTCACCAAATTTCTGATTTTTTCACAAATAAACCCAAAAATTATCGACCTAAATTTACCACTAACATGAAGCCCAATATGTCACGAAAAAACATTCTCAGAATCGCTAGGATCCGTTGAAGCGTTCCTGAGTTATTACCTCATAAACGGACACTGGTCAGAATTGCAAAAAATGACCTGGTCATTAAGGTCAAAATAGGCTTGGTCATGAAGGGGTTAAAAAGGATCTTTCACCAAATTTTTAAAGCTGAACTGGACACCCGATGTAATACTGGCTGCAAAGCAGAATGTTTTTTGTGTTGTTTTTTTATTTTTCACCTTTGTATTTGGCACCTTATTAAGTTAATGTTCAACACAAGTAGGTGTTATCAGAAAATTTTCAATAAGGGCATGTATTTCTGGTACTTCCCTCTATATGAGGGGGAATCATAAGTAGGCAGCAACACACAGGAGAAAGAAGAACATGTCCCACCAAAGCTTAAAGGGGGTGTATCTTGTGTGAGAGAGATGAGAGACTCTGATTTTGCTCCAAAACGATTACAAGTTGCTGTGAGCACAGCAGACCTAAGTGTCATTACTCTCATTTTGCACTTTCATTTCCTGGTAGTCCTTGTGGGGGTGAGGAGCAGCACCAGAGTTTATCTGTGTCACAATACAAACCCTTATATCATCTCTCCTATTGTAGCACTGTCACCTCTGCTGCACTGTGCCTACCCCCACATGGACTGGGAGGAGATGATAGCTCAAATGTATCATTAATCATACTTATGTAGGTTGTGCTCACAGCATCTTGTATTCTCAGTGAGAGCAGGCTGTCATTACATCTCATACAGGAGTAGCATGTTCTGAACTAGTGTGGGGCGTGTTCTTTTTCTCCTGTTGCTGTCATCTTATAATTGGTCAGCATCGCCCATGAGGAAGTACACGCCCCCAAGGGAATACTTTATGTTAACACTCACTTGACTTAAGAAAAATAATTATCTCTGCACTGGAAAGGTGAAATAAAAGTAAAAAAAAATACATTTATTTTTGGTCTGCAGCCACTATTACATGGTTTGTCCAGTTCAACATGAAAAAAAGTTCCTCTCTAAAACTCCTAGATTGCTTTCTATTTTTAAGTTAATGACTGTGTTTCAACCTACAGATACAAAACAAGTCATGGTGATAATCATTTTCAGAATTTTTTACTTACATGCTTGACTATAATCCTGCAAAATCCTGACTTTAGACAAGTGTACTTAGAAGAATTGATGCTATTTTGAACGCAAAGGGTGGTTACACCAATGTTGATTTGATTTAGAATTTTCCTTTGTTTATTCATATTGTAATTTGTTAATTGTAAAAAATAAACTGACATTTTTATAATTTAAAGCATTTTTACTAAACTAAAACTTTTCCACAGCACTGTTTACCTCCTTTTTTGTGGTATTGAGGAGTTCCATCTAAATTTAAAAAGAGAGATTTTTTTATATATAATTTTTTTTTTTTTACTTTTTTCTTGCAGTTCAAAAAAAAAATCTGTTCACTACTCTAAGGCATTCCGTATTCCGTTCCTTCACCCAGATGAAAGTTTCGATCCATTGCCCTTGTCACCCGACACCTTTTGATTTTGAGTATAATTTTTTTTAGACACTCCCTGACAGAAGTTATGTCACTTATCCATGGTATGTAAATAAAAGCTTATAACCTGACGTTAAATTCATCCATTGGTTGTATAAATTATTTTTTTTGAAAGCTGAAACCCTCCGAAATGTGGTTTAGGTTAAGAAAATAAATTGGCATCAATGCAGAAATATTGATCATTTAATGGACACAGAATGGTCAGATTTTGGCAAGACAAAAGTTTTGTCAGCCACAGAAAGTAATGTGATATTCAAACAAATAATTAACTTAAAATACAAATATATGTTGCATAACATTGGTGAATGAAGTTGTAGTGCTATGAGAGTCATATTTAATATTTTGTGTGACTTCCATGAGCTTGAAGGACTGCATCCATGCGGTTCAACAATGATTGATACAATTTATTAATGAAGTCATCAGGAATAGCAAAGAATGCAGTCTTACATGCCTCCCAGAGTTAATCTAGATTCTTTGGTTTTGTCTTCCAAGCTTACGCTTTCATCCTACCCCAAACATGCTCAATTATGTTCATGTCTGGTGACTGGGCTGGCCAGTCCTTGAGCACCTTGATCTTTTTTTTCCTGGAGGAACTTTGTTGTAGAGATGGATGTATGAGATGGAGCACCATCCTGCTGCAGAATTTGACCCCTTTTATGATTTGGAATATAAGAGGTAGCTAATACTTCTTGATATTTTAGGCTATTGATATTGCCTTCCACCTTGCAAATGTTTCGCAGCCCCCCATACTGAATATAACCCCAGACCATGATCTTTCCACCACCAAGTTTAACGGTTTTCTGGGTGTATTTTGGATCCATACGGACTCGAGTAGGTCTCATGCAGTATTTGCGGCGGCTGTGGTGTAATTCTACTGAAGATTCATCAGAGAAATCCACCTTTGCCACTTTTCCAGCGTCCATCTGTTTAGCAGGCTGTGGGACTTTGCAAATGCCACACAGTTTTTTATTTACCTTTTGTTTAGTGCTGGCTTCTGGGCACTGATTCGACCATGGAGGCCATTTCGAAACAGAATCCTACAAACAGTTCTAGTTGACACAGGGACTTGAAGTGATCAGGCCTGTTGGAGCTCTGCTGCAGTGGAAGATGGGCTTGCTTTGGATTTTCTAACCAAGAAACGTTCCTCCTGAGCTGTTGTCTTGCGGGGTCTGCCGGACCTGGGCTTGTCAAACACATCGCCAGTCTCTTCGAATCTTTTTTTTTTTTTAATTCTTTGTACTTGACGCTGAGACTCATTAAAGGTGCCAGCCACCTCTGCAGTGGATCTGGTCTTCAGCCTCTTGATAATCCAGGCTTTGGTCGCAGGGTGGATTTTTGGCATGTTGTCAGAGCTCAAGTTGCAGCTCAAGAGAAGATCTGGGGTGCTGTGTTTCTTTTTATACACACCCACTAATTAACTGATCATTTACTGAGCACAGGTGAGGATGTAAACTAGGATTGGGTGCATTATATGACCAGGCAACAAAACTTTTGTCTTGACAAAATCTGACCATTCTTTGTCCATTAAATGATCAATATTTCTGCATTGATGCCAATTTATTTTCTTAACCTAAACCACATTTCGGAGGGTTTCAGCTTTCAAAAGAATAATTTATACAACCAATGGATGAATTTATCGTCAGGTTATAAGCTTTAATTTACATAACATGGGTAAGCGACATAACTTCTGTCAGGGAGTGTATATGTTAGTGTTATCGTACCTTTGGTTAATAGGTTTTCAATATTTTCGGGAAAATTTCTGTTTTTCATTTAGTTGCATTTTAATTCTGCACACAAAGAAATATTCTTAAGAAAGACAAAACTTCACTTTTACTTTCTTAAATATTCAGGTTTTAGGTATAGTAACCTTTTTGATTGTCCAACAGCCTTGTATATTGTTTAATAATAAAATTAAAAATACTAATTGCCTAATAATTTTTCACACAGTGTAGATAACTTAGGGAATGGCACATCAGTGATTCAGACATGCCATCTATGGATAATCAACTTTGATACGGCCACTTTTACTTAAGACCACCGTATATATTAGACTGGAGTTGATTGAACACTTCTGTATGATCAGGATAGTCTGACAGTCTAATATGTATGAGTCCTCCTAACTCTCCTCCAACAGAAAAAGTCTGAAGTGTAAAGAATCGAGCCTGTTGGGTTTCCAATGGCCAATCCTTCTGTTCTCCTTTGAGATGAGCTTCTGCCAGATAAGTCTGACTGTAGATTTCTCATAGAGAACAACAGAGTGCTCGACCGAATGAAGCATTCCTGTATGGCCTGTTTCACACATCAGTTTTAGTGTTCAGTCAAAATCCGCTAAAATGGCCGATAGCGGGTCCGTTCCTGAACTGACCACAGCGTTTGTCACTGGACCGTTATTTTAACGGATCCGTGAAAGGAAGAATTTTAAAGGAACCGCTGCCTGGGGAAAGGGAGAGATATTTTCCAGCCGCCAGAACAGAGTTTAGGGTTAAATTTCCGGCTGAGTGAAGTCTTTCAGCCATACGCAGTGAGAAGTGCGGATCCTGCCGCCCGAAAAAACGTTACATGCTTTGTTCGGGCATGTCGGCGGACGTCAAAATTTTGGCGGATCTGCAAAAAAACGGATCCAACGGATGGCCATCCGTCAAGATCCGCCGGTAATGCAACTCAATGGGAAAAAACAGATCCGCCAAAAAATATGGAGGATCCTTTTTTTTGCAAAACGGCGGATTTTGACTGATGAACAAAAACTCATGTGTGAAACAGGCCTATCAGGAAAGCCAATCTTTGACCATTAGCGATGAGCAAACGTGCTCGGATAAGGTATTATCTGAGTTTGCTTGTGTGCTGACCGAGTGTCTTCGATGTGCTCAAAAAATATAACACCCCATCACTCCTGACCATCCATCCATTTGGAAAAAGATGACCAGGAGCTTTAGTCCCAAAGCACCTAGGGAAATGCACCCAACTGATCAAATAACACATCTGACTCAACAGATTACAAGTTTAGGGTGAACTAGTGCTTTTGATTGTTGGATTTGTACCAAGTGGGTGCATGGCCAGATAATGGTACCAATGGGTAGCTTTAAATGAAAGCCACGAAGAGTCTGCAGAAGACAGTCACATGCCGCTATCCGTTTGCTGCTGTTATTTTATTCTAGGAAAGTTGATCATAACCCATTAGTTCCCCAGCAGCCCCACTTTGCCAACTGTTCTCAGTTTCCCATTTCAGAACAATTTTCATATATTTGTATTTAAATCTAATTGAGTGGTAAACATAGTATACAGAGTAACATTCCTTCTTGTGCCAATATTGCAGGATCCATATATTATAGCTGTCACTCTGTCAGCCATGCAAGTGACAGCCATTACTTGTATTTTGGCTGTAGAATCAGTAGCCGAGTTCTCTTTCCTCACGGTAGGGGTCAGCACCGCTATAACATCAGCATCTGACTCTTCACAATACAGTGATACAAAGAGATTTCCTAGGAATAAGTACAAGCCTTCTAGTTCACGGTGGATTTTCCCTTCTTTCATTATGAACTGCTACAAACCATATTAGGTCCGTCATGACATTTTTAATTATTTGTCAATTTTGGTAAATTAACTTTGCAGTTGTGCAGAAATGTACAAAAGTGATTTCAGAAAATAAGTAGGAACTAATAAGGAACATTTAATTTCAAATTAGAAGTTCATTTTTTTTTATTAGCTTTATATCACTAAGTAAAATCTTTCTACTTTTTTATCATTTTAAATCAAAATATAACTAAATTGAAAATATAACTAAATTGATTTAATCTATAATCTTTTTTCCTCTCCATTGTTGTCTTGCTACTTTTTTCTTTTAATACAGTGATGTTCCTTGCTGGTGTATGGTTTCTAGTATGTTTGATAACTTTTGCCTAATTATCTTTATACTGCCAGGGCAGGGCAACGCTTCGCCTCGTCATCTTTCCCGCTAATAGGATTCTGTCTGCTTCAGCAATCCGTAATTGGAGGCTTCATGTACAGAAACAAAGTTTTCGTAGTAAAGCTCATTGTCCCAGCTTCTGGCAGCTACACAAAACAGGGGGAAAAAAAAGGAAATGTGACGCAAGACATAAACCTAAAAACATATTAATGTGCAATTAAAGCATACAAGATTAAATGTGATGATGAGGGTGTTATATTGCCTTTGCATATTTTGTTTTTTACATACCTGGCTCATATAGGGGTTTAACATGGATAATACTGAAAACTGTATATCTGACTATTGTAGATGCAGAAGAAAGTAGGGAGACTAACATTTTAAATCTTGACAAATAATGATTTTTTTTTTTTTTTTTTTTTTTACAAATTTCTCTTTCAAAGATAACTCCTGCAGTTGAAATACCCCTTTCCAGAAAACAAAAAAACTTGGGAAGCATTTAATATACCGAGATAATAACATTCCATTGATATTGTGGGTTTGTGATCTTGAACCAGAGAACTAATTGTGATTAATGCTGTCACAACAGAGGGAGAATATATTCACTCTCTCCAGAGAGACAACACATACGCGAATGATTTAGACCCTCTAACAACACATGTTTAATTTATGCTTGGGAGTCCATCCAAAACACCACCAAATTCTCCCGAACAATAGCTAGAAGTTTCTTTTTTCCTGTTTTGTCAGCATTCTCGGCAGACGTCGGCGCGTACTGAGAACATAATGCTGTGATGAATAGCGCTGCGACTTTAGCCTTTTTAGATAGTTAACAAAATGAATTGTAGAGTTCCAAATTTGATATTCCCGAAAAACCGAAAACACGCTTAAATTTATAGTAAAGAGTTGCAATTCAAACGTTTGAAAGAATGAGTATAAAACACAATAAATGTATAAATGCTGGTAAATACTTTTATTATTTATAATTGTATTTCTTTTGCATCATTTTTTAACCATTGTTTTTACAATGCATTAATTATCCACGTAAAATGTAACTCTGTTAACTTCAGATATGCTACAGGAATAAATATTGATGTTGATAAATCAGCTCTAATTACATATAAACTGGTTAACAAGACAGAAACGACATGTTATGCTTCTCTAACTAGTGTAATGCGTTAAGAGGTTTTGATGTGATAAAAAAAAAATAAAGAAGAAATTAGTTTTCATTTAAGGAGAATCTGTTTCCTGCTTAAGTGGCTAATATTTTAATTAAGTCTGGTGTGAAGTTTTTTCTTCTCCCAGAGTATCTTTGATAAACTCTCTCCTTTATGTTGATGGTAATTAAAGAGATCCCCACAGACCACAGTGTACGCTGTGAAGGGCCCATGCTAATTGTCAGGCAGGAGACACTGACCAGTTGGTTTGCCATTGTGTAGCCAGAGTCGTGCTGTCAGTGGAGCAGTTTTCTTATTTTCGCATTGTCCGCCGTTGTCAGGGCTAACTGCACGCTATTGTGGCCGGAGATGTTTCACAAATTGAGGCAGATGGCTCCGATTGAGACACGTGTCATTCAGAAAGGGAAGAGGGGAAAGGCATCTAGAGTGGGGGTCAGAGCGGGTCACAGACCTGCTCCGCTACTTGTTAGTGTTTTCAAAAGACCATGTGCGGCAACATCATTGTCCTCCAGTTAGCAGGGAATAGAGGGGCTTTTACTTTGCATGAGCTCCACCATCCAGGCTGCGGCTTCTCTATTCTTGCACATCGCATGCTGTCCTCCTGGAATGAATTAGCAGGATTGACAGAAGTCCTTTGTATCTCCGATGGCTTTTCAGTCAATTGACGAGCACAAAAGGACAGTTTTGCTCCTAATTACATGTAATTAGGGGGATTTATGTGTTTTGGAATTCTCTGTTGTTGCAAATTGTAACATTTTATGATTATTTTTTATTGTTTTAATTCATCATTATATTTGGTTATGTTGTCGTTATTATTATTATTATTATTATTATTTTTTAGTTTGGGAAATGGAGCCAGGGTTAAAAAACAAAATGCAAATAACTGACTTGGCCGGGAACCTATATTCTTCTCAATATCATTGACAGCAGTGAATGTGTAAAATTGATAATAATAATTACAGACTTATGGCAATGTATACTATGTACAAAGGACATGATATATGTATTTACTACCCTCTGTTCCCCCTTCTTCATTTTCCAGATTTGCAGCAAAGACTGTGCACAGTGGGTCATTGATGCTGGTCACAGTGGCGCTGAAGGAAGGCTCCACAGCTCAGCTCATCATAAACACAGAGAAGACAGTGATTGGCTCCGTTCTGCTGCGGGAGCTGAAGCCTGTCCTGTCCCAGGGGTAGCCAGCTTACATCTGGACTTCAGAATCTGGCACAAAACAAGTGCCTGGCATCCACTACTGCTGCCTTTCATTTATAATAATAGCTCTTCCATCTGGCAGTAGTGGGAAGAATACACTCTGGACAATCTTGTCTCCTGCTTCAGAATGCTAGTATCTATCATGTATGCAAGTCCTTGTGATAGCAGAGCTTGCTAACCAAAGATCATACATTTTTCTGTCACCTATCTCTACCATTTGTTACCCTTTTTGTTTTGTTTTTTAAGTAAGACTTTTAAACACCTTGTGTCTGGGTAGGACATTTCTGCAGTGTGCCTTTTCAGATGTCCATGGCACTAAAGTGGGTATGACATTCTGATATACGGTATTTGGTAAAATAGAAAATTGAGTCAATTGCCAACGGGTTTTATACGGTTGCGATCATTCCTCCTTTCAGTTTCATATTGTTGAATAAATGTTACTGAACACGACATCCTGTGAACGAGTCCATGAGTAAAAAATGCTGCAAAACCTCAATCAAAGTGACTAATTTTTTTTGGTGTGATGTTCTGGGGTTTGTCAGTATGGACAGTGGGTTTGTTGTTGTTTTTCCTGTAAGCGGACAATGCCATTAGCAAATATTGTTGCCATGAATGGATGTATTTGATCAGCAACAATGTTTTGGTGTGTGGTACTTATAAAAGGAACATCCACATAAATGCAAGAAGCCATGGTTGCCAGTAGAATGTTGGCTAGAGCAGAACTGCCTTGCTTTCTTCCTGTGCTGCACACACCAATCTGTCCACACAATGTAAAGGAAAATGTGATTTATCAGACCAGGCTACCTTATTCCATTGTTCCACGGTCTAGGTAGGATGCTCACATGCCCTGACTTTCATCAGTGGACAGTGATCAGCATGGGCACTATGATCGTTATGCTGTGTCTTCTGATACCTTTGTGTTAGGCTAGTTTCACACTAGCGTATGGCAGAGCTGTGAAGGGATGCGGACTTCCTCCGTGAAGCTCCGCTCACTGCTGCACCTCCTCTGTTCAGCTCGGCCTGCGTCGGCATGCGGCCTATCTTTAGCATTGGGTACGCAGGCCATGCCGATGTATGCGGATGCCTCCGCATGCGTCGTTTTGACGGTGCGGCGACCTGCGCCTAATACAACGTGTTGCATTTTGTTGCGGTTGCCGCACCGTCAAAAAAGACGCATGTGGAGGAATCCGCATACATCGGCATGGCCTTCGTACCCAATGCTAAAGATAGGGGACGCACGCCGCATGCCGACGTAGGCGGAGCTGAACGAAGGCGGTGCGGCAGGTGGCGGAGCTTCACGGAGGAAGTCCACAGCTCTGCCATACGCTAGTGTGAAACTAGCCTTATAATACCAATAACCTTCACAATATAATGAACAATTGAATGCAACATTCACCAAGCTCATGAATCAATATCTGTTACATGTAAAACTAAAAAGTTTAGTTTTAACTTTGTATCATAGCCAGCTTCAAGTTTTGTAGCAGTTTGTGCTACATTAGTTCTTTAGTAATGTTGGACCAGAAAGGTTTGCTTTACAACTATTAATGAACTTGAAAAACACCTGACCCACTCTGTCAGTTTTCCTTGGACCCCTTTTAGTTTGGTAGGTAGTAACCATTGCAAACTGGAAACATAGTCACAATATCTGCCACATTAAAGGGAGTCTGTCACCCCCAAAATTTATTTGGGCACCAAACTCTTGGCCATGCAGAGGGTGCACCGAAGCCGCCTCATTTGCACGTGAATTAAGTTATTTTCTCAGGCAATGTACTAGTATCAGGTATAGTGATAGTGTGGTTGTTATTAGTGCTAAGTCCCATATAACACTGCGTCGACCATTTAAAATGCATTTTGGAGCTGACGGATTCCCTTTAAAGATCTCTATCTTTGTCCTCTAGCTATCCAAATTTGGCTCTTGTCAGTCGTTCAGAAGCATTTTCTTGCCTATGTTCTCTATCTCCAGTACATTAAACTTCAAAAGCTGAATTTCTACTTGCTACCTAATATCCCACCCCGTTGAAATTCGTCCTTGTCACAATATTATCAGTTATTTACTTACTAAGTGGTTCAATGTTATGGATGATCAGTATATACATAGTTTAATGCATGTTCCTTCAAACCCTTTTTACTCACAGTACCATGGCATATTTTTGTAAAATACTTCTGTAGGTTCTGCTCTGCATGCAAATCTGTGCCTAATAGTCAGATGCCTCCAGAATACATTCATTACCATCTCTTTACCTGCAATTGCTGCCCCTCTGCCTTCGATTTAAGTTGATGTCTACTACACATGATATGAAGATGTCAGAGAGGTGTCGAATACAATCTGAACACACCCATTAGGCGGCTCTGCTCAAATTTACATTCAATGCATGACCTTTATACAACTGTTCAAAGATGTGCAGTGGAGCTTTAAAGGTGTGGTATAGACATAAACTAAGATGCTTATAAAGGGTGGCAGCAGTTTATAAAGGGAAAACCTATTGATAGGTTCCCTTTAAAGGCGCATTGACACATCCATGTGCCACGGTCCAGTCTGACTGCTGGGCTCCCCACTTGAACTCAACATAGGCATATTTGAAGATGTCAAGTTCAGGTCTGGAGACCCGCGTCCGGTCCATACTCAGACTGTAACACACGGATATGTGAATATAGCCCAAATACAATTTTAGACTATTAAAGGGCTAATCTGCCACAATGGCCTTTGATACTCCCCACTCCTGTATCCCTTCATGAACAGACAGATTTGCTCTTCACATTGCCAGAAATATTTGACGAGCAATCCTGTAGCCATATTAATCAGCTTTCCCAATGACCAATCTACTCAAGAAAGGTTTTAGCATGATCTTTTAACTAGAATATATGATAGATAATGTAACTGTAGATTATAACTGTTAGTTCATGGAGGGGGGAGAAAGTATTTTTCAAGTCTTTCCTAATAAATGGTGGAGACATCCTTATCTAAAACCCATAGTTATTAACCACATGTTTAGGTGTGAATAACAACACTTGAACCTCTGATATTTACCCTATGCATCCACATTGCACATCCACAAGACTTAGATAGAAATGATATTTCTAGAACTTCCCAACAGTTCCTTTACAAGTAGGAAGTAGACACTCGCTGGTTTTGTAGTCAGCACAGCATTGTTCAGAGAATCTCAGCTTGACAGTAACAGAAGGAAACTATTTGACAAACTTTCTTTTGTTTTTGATACTGACCTAAGCTATTTATCTTTATTTATCTAAAATGATTGGGTTTTGCTAAAGACCACCATATTAATCCAAGGAACCACCATCTCATACAATCATTAGAATTATCTAAGCAAATTGATCATTATGCCAGGAAACGTACAAATGTACCCGTTTTCTTGACCAACTAAAAAGTCTTAACATAATCTGCACACCAACAGAATGAATTACTAAATCTCATCCACATCCTACTGGAAAAATCCACAATCTGGAAAGCTTGCAATGTGTTACCATCTTTTCAGTTAGCCATTAAAAGGTATCAACCACTGAGGACTCTCAATTCTGAATATTCTCCCCACTGTTACAAGCATTTGTGTCGGGCATAAACTCCCTTTCTCAATATTTTATGTTCCTGGGTTGATTCAAAGTTACAAATTTTAACGAGTAAGATCCCCAGGACACATCAAGGACGGTAAACATGTATTGCAAGTTACAGTCATGGCCGAAAGTGTTGGCACTCTTGAAATTGTTCAATAAAATTAGGTATTTCTCCCAGATAATTGTTGTAATTACACGTTTTGTTATACACGTTTATTTCCTTTGTGTGTATTGGAACAACACACAAAAAAAGGCAAATTGGACATAATTTCACAGAAAATCCTGAAAAAGGGCTGGACAAAATTGATGGACGCCATGAAAATTGCATCAAAACAATTTTGTTTCACATAGCAAGTAACAGGTGTGGGCAATACAAAAATCATGCCAGAAAATAGATAAAAAGGGGTCTGTGTGTGCCACACTAAACATGGAGAACAGAAAGAGGAGATTACAGAGGACCTTAGAACCAAAAGTGTTGAAAAATATCAACAAGCATAACATCTGCAAGGAGTTTGTATGTTCTTCCCGTGTGTGCGTGGGTTTCCTCTGAGTTCTCTGGTTTCCGTCCACACTCCAAACACATACTGATAGGGAAATTAGATTGTGAGCCTCAGTGGGAACAGCGATGGTGATGTCTATAAAGCGCTGTGGAATTAGTGGCACTGTATAAGTGAGTAAAATAAATACCGTAAATCTTGCCAAGAACAACATCTGCAAGGAGTTTGTCTGTTCTCCCTATGTTTGCGTGGGTTTTCTCTGGGTTCTCAGGTTTCCTCCCACAGTCCAAAGAAAGCACTGTAAAATTAATGGCACTGTAAAAGTTATTAAAAATAAACATTAAGTGATGCAGATACATTTTTGTTAACATAATTGTTATGCAAATTGGGCTTTACATAATTAATGCATATTATATTAAGCCTTATGTTCACAAAAAAATTGCATGGTTGGAGAATGTAATAACTGAGAATCTGTCAGTCATTCCACTATGACAGTCTGACTGGGAGTTTGTGACTCCTTTATGCTTTTCCTAAACTCCTTACAGCTAATATATGGCCACAGACCGCATCTAAGTTGAATGTGCGGGAAATAAAAGACCTGTAAATGCCAAATGGTATGACATTTTTAATGAAACCCACATTGTAAAAAATATTTTTAGTCCCAAATACATGCATTAATGAGAAAAAAAAAGTAATTTGTATTTGATTTCTAAGCATTATTACTATCTGACCTGACAGGATGGGATGGAAATTTTTTTTCAGCTGACATTTCATATGCCAGTGTAAGGTATGCTAACCTGGTTAAGTTGTGTTCATGCTGCAATATTAGAGCATGAATTCCCAGCTGCAGGTCCACGGGTCCTCAGACCAGATATACACGTGAAGAAGGAATTTGGCTATTCTGCGCTGCTGGCAGGTAGAGTAGCAAATCCAGGTACACAGGAAAGGTATGCGTTTTTATTTGTCTACGCGTTTCGAAGTTTACGTATTGACAAATAAAAAAAGCGCATACCTATCCTGTGTGTACCTGGATTTACTATACTACCTACCAGCAGTGCGGAATATCCACAATCCCGTCTTCATAGTGTAGGGTGCTGGTGGGGAGAGGGGTGTGAGAGGCCTGTGACGAAGGACTAGGCTGGAATTGGGAAACTTTCCACAACAGTACCAGCTTGAAATTGCCACAAAATTAGTTAATTGTGTGAAAGAAAACAGGCTACTTTTTATGTATTTGGCCTCACCAAAAACTATAGGGATACTTATTGGTGGGGCCCAGTTGACCTCTAAGCCATATTTTATGATTATTTAATGATTTTACTCACTTATAAAGCACCATTAATTTCCCAGCGCTTTACAGACATGAACAACGCTGTCCTCCTAGTGAATTTAGATTGTGAGCCCCGATCAGTCTTTGGAGTGTGGCAGAAAACTGGAGGAAGGCCACACAAACTCGGGGAAAACATACAGCTCTGGAAAAAATTAAGAGTCCACCACATCAAAATCCTGTCATGAGCAGCCCATTCTCCAGACCTGAACCCCATTGAAAACCTCTGGAATGTAATCAAGAGGATGATGGATAGTCACAAGTCATCAAACAAAGAAGAACTGCTTAACTTTTTGTGCCAGAAACAGTGTGAAAGACTGGTGGCAAGCATGCCAAGACGCATGAAACCTGTGATTAAACAATCATGGTTATACCACAAAATATTGATTTCTGAACTCTTCCTGAGTTAAAACATTAGTATTGTTGTTTCTAAATGATTATGAACTTCTATTCTTTGCATTATTTGAGGTCTGAAAGCTCTGGGTATTTTTTAAATTTTGATCATTTTTATTTGTCAGAAAAAAATACAAAATGTATTGCTTGGAAATTCAGCGATATGCTGTCAGAAGTTTATAGACTAAAAGAATACCGCAATATACATTTTACTCAAAAATATACCTATAAAGAGAAAAATCAGACAAACGGAACATTTGAAAGTGGTCTCTTCATTTTTGCCAGAGCGGTACAGACTCCTTGATTCAGTGATCTTTTCTTTAATTTTTATGCGTTTGGCCCTTCTTACTGGACCATACCCAAATCGTTGCAACAGAAACAAGAAATCTATATTTAAAATTGTTTTTTTTCCATGCCTTATCGAATAAAGTTCATGAGTGGTGGTTCATGTTACAACATGGCGGACTCAGCGGCGTACCCAAAGCTCATGTACATTATAACTCGCCCTAAAAAGGTTTCATACAACAGCAAAAAAGTTCTAGAACTCAGAGTTTTTAATTGGCAGTAATTGTGGTTTATTTGCGGGAGCGAGATTAGGTGAGACTTCTTATTTGATGATTGAGATTCTAGAATGAATTGTTGTGTGGGTTGTTGCTCGGCGCTTCCATCAGGGACTTTGTTTCAGTGGATTGCAGCTGCTGTGTTTGATTTACACTGCTGCGGCTGTGGCTGGTCATAAATAAATCCTCTTATATAGTTGTTATGAACACCTGTTAGATCATCTGTCAGCAAAGCAATGTTCACATTTATCATGGTGCGGTGCTTATCCTCCTTCAATCCATTTCCAACTGACTGGCCTATACCGCCGGATTACTATTACCTCATCATAATTGCTCATTTCCTCTCCGCGTTACAACTTGCAGATAAAAGATTTCACTACATGGCCAAATTTCATAAATAAAAGAGGAGCTCGGAGCAGTAAAAGTTTATTTTTGTGATCATTTGTCACACAGTTATTCTATAAATCAAACGGAATTGCACTCTTGCCAGTTCAGGCGTTACTGTCAGGCCAGACATGGAAATGGTCTGTTTCTTCTTTGTAGATGAGATGACATGGATTTCAGACAGATTCGGCTTATAGCTACTGTATGTTTCACCAATCCTGTTTTATTAGCCTTTAAAGAGAAAAAATTTTTGCTCAGAGTATGATCCTAATGTATAAAAAGCAGAGTAATACTTTTGCTACAGGTAAATAAAAAATATATACCCTATGGTGTTTGTGGGACTATTACCTGTTAAAGTGATTACAAAATGCACATACTATGCATAAAATGGCATGCAAAAATTATATGAGGAATCACATTTATACTTTGTGTTTTGGTTTGTTTTTCTACCATAATGTAGAATGAAGCAAATACTACAAAAATTTGGTGTCTTTCATCAGGAGAGCATTGTCATTTGCAGGGGGTGGCACTGGTCTCTGCTATCTTCATTCTCTCCTTACAACGCGAACTGACAGTGCTCTCTCTTGACAGCTCATCAGTTCTCATCAGAGTTGGCAAGAGAGTGCACTGTCACTGTGCACTGAGAAGAACAGATCCTTCCGGCGCTTTTTTTCCGGTACTATATATTATTTAACATGTCATATTACAACCCAATATCCTTCGGTGATTGACTCACAATTCAGATTCTACTAAGGTTCAAACTTGTTGCATTTCCTGTTGGCTCAGTGTCTGGACAGAGCTTGCTTCAGTAGTTTTCATGCCATTCGCGTTGTATAGCACAATAATCTATTGTAGGAAAGCTAATGTGAAGAATGAAATGCTGCATAAAGCACCGTGTTACAGCTGAGCTAAAGATCTACCCGCAAGCTTCACTGTTTCCAATAACAACTAGCAGAACTGTGAATGCAGAATGCAACTGTGGACTATAAATCCGGATTCACCTTGGATACAGTTATACAATTTATACTTTTACAGACAAAGCAGGAGTGGATTTGGATGGGTCATTTTCATGTAATATTGCGGTTATCACTGAATATCCGCTGTTTTCTATTTTAAAGCCCCCAAACCAGATTTATTTGACACAACTGCAGTCGCTGTGAAGAGAACAAGCAGTCAGCACTCATTAGGGGCTCCCATCAGCTATTTTTTACCGTTACTGCAGATTTAGTGAACAGCACCCCTAGATTCTTCCCCTCCCCACTGTCCTGATTCCTCATAGGCTTCTCATAGACGCTTCTAATAAAAGTTTCACTGTCATCATAAAAATGAAGGAACGTTTTCTACTGAACTGTTTTAAATGATTTTCCAGTGGTAAAACTTTTTTCATTATGTTTATTGTGCAACATAAATAGATGTCCACGGATCCTATAAATGAGGAGAAAAAACAATGCCTACGAATCCTCTTGAAAAACAGTATTGAAAATATATATTAACCCCTTCAAGACCTATAGGTATATCATAGGTCATGTCCCTGCATTTGATGTGGCTCCGGCGCTGAGCCCGCATCTTTCCCGGAACATGACAGTTGCTTAGATCAGCTGTCATGTGCCCCTAACAGCCGATCCACACACGGCTGTTAACATGTTTGATGCCTCTATCAATCTCTGACAGCAGCATTTAACTCTTGCAAACCGGATGCACGTCACAAACACCGCCCAATGGTGCCCCTGTCACATGGTCATGGGGCACTGAATGGTTGGCATCACAATCGGGGTCTGCAGAAGACTCCATGTGCTGGTCATTGCAGCTCTCCTACAGTAGCAGGGCTGAAGCCTTGCTATGTGTAGCACAAGAAATCGCATGATCGCAGCTTCAAGTCTTCTAAGGAGACTATTGAAGCAAGTAAAAAGTAGAAAAAAAGTTTTAAAAAATATGAAAAAAAATAAAAAAAATATATAAAAGTTCAACTCACCCCTTTTTGCCCCATTCAAAATAAAATTAAAAAAAATACATATATTTGGTATCGCTGTATTCAGAAATGCCCAATTTATCAAAATATAACCTAAACGGCATAACGAGAAAAAAAATCAAAACTCCAGAACAGGCTATCAAAACATTGTGTCTACCTCAAAATGGTATCAATAAAAATATAATCTAGGTACGCAATAAGCCCTCAGTCAGAGCCAGATCCCGAAAAATGGAGACGCTATGGGTCTCAGACAATGGCGCCATTTTTTTTTTACACAAATTTTGGATTTTTTTTCACCACTTAAAAAAAAGAACCTAGCCATGTTTAGTTTCTGCAAACTCATAATGACCTGGAGAATCATAATGGCAGGTCAGTTTTAGTATTTAGTGAACATGTTAAAAACAAAAAAAAAGAAGCAGTTGTGAAATTGCACTTTTTTTGCAATTTTACTGCACTTGGAATTTTTTCCCGTTTTCCAGCACTTTATATGGTAAAATCAATGCTGTCTTTCAAAAGTACAACTAGTCTTGCAAAAAACAAGCCCTCACATGGCCATATTGACGGAAAAATAAAAAAAAGTTATGGCTCTGGGAAGAAGGAGAACAAAAAAACGAAAATGCAAAAATGGAAAATCCCAAGGTGGTGATGGTGTTAAAGTCACAAGTCTGGTAGGCGGCTGTTACAAGCAAACGTGTTTCACACTGTTGTCTTTAATCATTTCATATACGGTATATTTATTATATACAGTGATTAAAGATTGTAGTCTGAAATGTGATTGCTTGTAACAGCCGCTTACCAGACTTGTGACTTTTTAATATATTTTTTTCAATAGTGTTTTTCACTAAGATTTGCAGGCTGGAAGTTTTCTCTATACTTTTTTCTGTGCACCACGAGTTTCCTCTGCATGGATCTTCCATATTTGGGTGAGCAGACCTTTTTTTTTTTTTTCCTATTTTTTTGTTATGTATCTTATAAAACTCACATCAGCGATGGTTTCCAATAGTCCCCAGTGTATCTCTGTTTAAATGTTAATTGAGAGACTATAGCAATTTTAATATATATATATATATATATATATATATTATATGTATATATTCATTTTTCCTTTTAAGCGTTGAATACATTTATTTTTCTATTTGTTTTCATACAGACTTTGGTCATATAGATGTCTGCAATTAATGGAGCAATATAATCAAGTAAAATAAATATATAAATAAATTAATATAGCGTTTAGGTGCTATGTTGCAATTTTGTGCCTAAATATAGTTAAGGGAATTGCAGAAAAAAAATCCAAAAAAGGGAGTTACTTTATAATGTACATATAGGAGTCCTAGAACAGTTTTATATAGCGCATCTGTGCAGTACAGATACATATGATATGGGTCTTATTTCTGCCCGAGGTCATTTTGATTATAGAATGAATCCAAAACTCTAGTTAATTTGCTTAATTTGAATTTCTTAGATTTTTTTTCTCTGCACAATGAAACATATTTTAAATTCTTAGAATTTTTGGAACCCTGTTGAAAAACATACTTCTTTCTTTATCACACATCTGTCATTACTGCCCCGATCAGGACAGTTCCCTGAATGGGTTAAGCCAATTGCTTCTGCATTGTCCCTGCGCTTTGTGCGAGATTTGTGCTGGAGGAAAGCGCAGGAATTTATGCGCGTGGTGAACTCATTGGCTGGCAGCATGATGAAGAATTTGATGGTAATGCAGTCCCTTGGTAAAATAAAAAAGTGAGTGTAAAAGCGGAAGGAACAGGGCGATAGAAGGGTTTATAGTTGACATTATACTTGAGAGTTGGTCCTAATTCAAGTTACATTCTCCGTGGCTATTATGTAGCTCATAAATTCAATAAAATGTTTTACTGTTACTATAAAAAATGACAGGAGGGGGTTTTTATGTTGTAAGTTTAGTCTGTAGCTCTCGGGCTTATAGAAGATTTCTCTGGCCATTATGCCATTAAATCCGCGGCTCGGCAGGGCCGGCATCCTCCATTACTCCAGCTTACCATAGTATATTTTAGGAAACTTTATGTAAACAGCGTTACCAGATGCTACTCGCATATATTTAATATTATCATCCCTCCCGGAAGATATATCGATGACGTACGTCCTTGCAGGAGCTGATTAATACAAATGTGCTTATTCTTGATAATGTCTTGTAAATTATATTGGGAATAGCATATTATGTCCAGTAAATTAAATGGCGCCACAAGTCACTCACGAGTCTGCTGACTGATTCATGACACTGGCTACTTTATATCTTTAGGATACAAAAAAAAAAGAAATCTACATTTTTCCAATGTAATGAAAATTCAACTTGGTGATTAGGAGAAAAAAAATATTTTGGCCTAAAATTCTGAAAATAAAAATGATCACTGAACTTAAGTTTGCTACAGAAAAAGTCATTACTCCATTTTTTTTTTGTTAAATTTGTTTATATAAAAGCCAGATGAAAACCAAATGTAAACCAATATGGCAGCCATTGTTGCCCTTGCGGGGAGTTACTGTAGAGTAACCATAGTTTTACTTATTTTTTTTCTTCATAAATGAATAAGCAACTTTGTAATAGCAGAGAAATCTCCTCCAGGACTGATCATTTGTACTCAAAATTTTCAATTCACAGGTAAAATCTGTTACATTACTGATATTGGAAATGACAGTTGGTTCTTATAGGATTCTATGTAGAAGAGAGGAGTTCTGTCTCACCTCCTCCTCCTCTCTCACCTTCTGCATAGAACCTTATCAGCACCAACTGTCATGTCCTATCTCAGCAATCGCTTGACTGAATGATCAGTCCTGGCAAAGAAAGAGGCAAATTTCTGTCATAATATATATTACACAGATACTTATTTTCACAAGTACTATTAATTTAATAAGAGAAAAATAAATAAATGAACGGTTGCACTTTAGCTGTTTGGTAAATTCACCTTATTTATGTATTTTTTACTCCATGTTGGTCAGTTGCTTAGCTTTTTCTTTATTTGTTCAATTGCATTTGGCAAAGAGCAAACTATTTTTTCTGGGAATAATTTTTCAACAAAAGATCATTTATGGAAGAAAGATCAGTTGTGTGAATCAAAATATTCAAACATAACTTCTGGTGATTTTTTTTGGCTAAAACTGTATTCATTCTTAAATTCCAGTAATCAGTGAGCGATCATTTTGGTTGCTCTCTTCCATTTCCATCAGCTAAATACAAACGTCAATGGGCACCTGAAATTTTCGAGGTTCTAACTTTTGGATGCGTTCGTAAAAGTCAAAAATCAGCTGCTTCAGTTTGATCTTTGTCAGGAAGGAATTCTTCCCCTCTCGAGGCAAGTTGAGATAAATTTGCCATACTGTGACCAGGTTGGGTTAATACATTTTTTTTTTTATATGCAGACCCAGATTATAACCGAATTGTAGGGTCCAATAAAACGTGACCCATGAAGTGCAGTATAGCTTCGTACACTGTATTAGGTGTTCCTGGGTACTGCAGCTCAGCTGCTATTCATATCAATAGGAACTGAGCTGCAGTATCTAAGAGCGCCGCGGCACTGTAAACTGAGCTGCGCCACTGGACCCCATTCGCTGTTACCATCCAAAGCTGATAGCAACTGATCGGTGGGGTTGCTGTGTGTTAGACCCCATCAATCTATGTTCTGGATAGGTCATCAATATCTTAAAGCCTGGAAAACCCCTCTAAAATCAGACGAGGTAGAACAAATTTCGTGATCCTGAAAGCCAAAAATTAGTTGCATGGCTAAAGGGTTAAGAAGCTTCTTAATCTGAAATGCGTCATCAGGCCATTAACTGCGCTTCTGATGATCACTCTACAAATATTCTCAAATATTGCACTCATTAAAATCATTAAAATATACAATTATCCAAATGAAGTCTGATGTGCTGGTGGGGGCTCAATGATTCTTTGTACTTAAACATTATGTTAGTAAATTTAGTACTAAATTCATTATGAATTAACAAAAAAAAAAAGCAGAATTCCAGGTGATCGATTTTGAATGAAACTTTACAGTGGATCCATGCAGAGGAAACTCGTGGTGCAAAGAAAAAAGTAAGGAGAAAAATTCCAGCCTGCAAATCTTAGTGAAAAACACTATTGAGAAAATATATTAAAAAGTCACAAGTCCGGGAAGCGACTGTTACAAGCAATCACATTTCAGACTACGGTCTTTAATCATTGAATATAATAAATATAGTGGGTACGGAAAGTATTCAGACCCCTTTAAATTTTTCACTCTTTGTTTCATTGCAGCCATTTGGTAAATTCAAAAAAGTTCATTTTTTTCTCATTAATGTACACACTGCACCCCATCTTCACGGAAACAAAAACGGAAATGTAGAAATTTTTGCAAATTTATTAAAAACGAAAAACTGAAATCTCACATGGTCATAAGTATTCAGACCCTTTGCTTAGCATTGAGTAGAACTAGTACGAGTCTTCTTGGGAATGATGCAACAAGTTTTTCACCTCTGGATTTGGGGATCCTCTGCCATTCTTCCTTGCAGATCCTCTCCAGTCTTCAGTGACTACAGAACAGTTTAGGCTATGCTGCATTAGTATTGACATAATATCACATTAAGGCTATGGGCCCACGTTGCGTTTTAAAATGCACAGTGAAAACCGGACTCCTTCCAAGAAATCGCATGTTTTTTTCCGCGCGATTTCACCGCGATTTTACCGCGATTCTGTTCGCGATTTTTCCGCGATTTTCTCAAGCACTTTCCAAGCGATTTGAAGCATCGCTTGGAAAGTGATTGACAGGTTGGTCACACTCGTCAAACATAGTATTTGACAAGTGTGAGCAGCTTTTTACTATTGAGGCCGCCTATGTAGCATCAATAGTAAAAGATAGAATGTTAAAAATGATAAAAAAAATAAAAAATCAGGGTATATTTACCTTCCGACGTCCCGCGCTGCCATCCCGGGCCTCAACGTTCCCAGTAATGCCTTGCGAGACCTGTGATGACGTTGGTCTCGCGTTACTATAGCGATCTCGCGAGACCACGTCATTACAGGACCTTGCCGCAAGGCATTACTGGGAACGCTTAGGCTGGGAAGGCAGCGCGGGACATCGGAAGGTAAATATACCCCGATTTTTTATTCTTTTTTTACAGGGGTATGGTACCCAGGGCCTGGAGGACAGTCACCTCTCCTCCACACCGTGGGTACCAACCGCACATGAGACGCTTAACTTCCCGCATGGTGGGCATAGCCACATGCGGGAAGTAAGCGATTCTCATGCATTCCTATGGGTGCGGAATCGAGGCAATTCTTTGCGATTCCACAAAAGAATGAGCATGCTGCGATTTTTTCCGCGATGCGATTCCGCGCAGCATTAGCACAGCATGTGTGGAATGCCATAGGAATGCATGGGGGGCGTTCTGTACAAGATTTTTAAACGTTTTCGCAGCGCTCTCGCGCCGAAAATCGTGGCAAATACGCTTAAAAATCGCATCGTGGGCACACAGCCTGAATGGAATCTGAGGACAGTATCAGGGAGGTACAGGCTGAGACAATAAATTCAGCCACATGTCACTTACTAAGCTGTGAGCTGTTAGATTATTATTGCCGTGACCACATTGCATGAAAGCCCTGGTCTGACTTCACCCCCTCCTCTGATAAGCATCTCACTGTCAATAAACAATGTACTCAGCAAGCTGTGGCATGGGCGGGAGCAGTTTTTGAGCTCTGCTTCATCTAAGAACTTGGATTGTGTCATAACCGCTGAACCCAGTAAGTGATACATCACTGGAATCAGGGTCTCATTTCCTACATTATACTGCTCTCAGATGAGGCAGCTATATTAAATTATGTCCACCTGCAGCCACCAGTGGAGTGCGTTACAGAATACAGTTAATACATAGAACTCAATAATAAATCTGCTTGCAATAACCTGTCAGCTCTTCCTGAAGGTAAAATCTATTAAATTATTCAGAAATGGATGGAATGTTGGACCTAAAAACAATCTGGTGATAAAAAAAAGAAAAAAAATGTAAATCACATTTTTATTGATGAAAATAAAAACAAAAATTCTAATATCTGATAATATCCTGATAGTACATTTGGAGCTGCAATGTATACCGGCAACATCAAGTTGTGTAACATGTCCAATTTATTTTTAACCAATTGATCTCCTAGTCCTTATATTTTTTTTCTTCTACTACATACAATTTTGAGTCCACAAGTCATGTCTTAGACTGGACATCACCTGGAGAACATTGGCCATCACTCTACATTCTCTAATGACATGAAGATTTTCTGCTGGCGGCAGCACAAGATGATGGGACTGTTAATTTCAGCATTTCATGGTGCCTGTCACAAACCTGAAAACAGAGGAAGAGGTGGGTTTGCGGGAGAAAATGGAGCATGTCCCAGCAGCGGAAGCACCTGTCTGCTTAGAACACTTCTTATTAGCTTGTTGGTTTCTAAAAGCAACCGGGGAGTGACAAGCTGGCAATGCCAGGACCTGCACAGTGTGACAGGCGCAGGCAGCCGGCCCTATTGTCTGCTCTTGATGAGCATGTCATTAATGGAAATAGGAGAATGTGAGGGACACATCAGTATTCAAATAGCCTCCATTCTCGCTGCCATTCAGCTCTACACTTCCTCATACACATTAAATGTATTCTGACTGCATACAAAGTACCCTTAAATGTGACCAGGAGAACTTCTCGCTGGCCTCATAGATTACATACAATTCTGGATGTGGTGTGCCGGCTTTTCAGTGGTTCACCATGGTAATATTTTCTTGTTTTACATTTTTTACCATTAATATTGATACTTAACATTAGAGAATATGATCTGATAAAGGTTGTGCAATAATATGGTCACTACAATGTAACCTTAAATAGTATGAAAATAGACTAAATAAAATTATGTGCACGTACATGCTAAATTACCATGTTTTATACATCCAAACAGGCCAGACATGGTAATAGGCAGTGATTGTTTAATCATACTTAGGGTAAAAGAGTAGATTGTGAATCATTGCACATTCATTGATTGGTGGATCCTTGGGAACACATTTGATCATGGCCATATATAACTGTATTATAACCGGACCAATCCATTACAGATAATATTTGCATGGCTGCCCGGATTTTTCATGCATTCTCGTTCTCCTTGTGGAGACACATGAGGTCAGTATAGCTAGGCATTGCTCCATGGAAAAGAAAGCATGCCGATCAGCTGTCCTTCTGAAATCTATAATTTCTATTATTGACAGTGACCACATTATTAGTCAGTGTCCAACCCTTTTGGAACATGACTAAGGATATTAGTTAAGTCTTCTCTGAAAACTGCACCTGCAGAAAGCTGCTCCAGGGTTTTTGCCCCTCATCAGTGCTTAGCAGGATACCAGTTGGTTGACTAAATGAGAAACCTTTGATGTGGGACTAGCTGTCATGGTGGCACTGTTGATTGTCACCTGGCAGCTCAAAAATGGCTAACACAAACAGGTATGGTACAAGCTACCCCAGAACACAGGTATTATCCTGGCCTTCACCCTCTACAGGGATCTGGACTTACACAGGGGTCCCTAAGTTAGGGCCACGGAGTCAATTGCTGTTTGGTGGCGCAAGAAGGGTAGCCAGATCAGATTCAGAAGGTGTGGGAGGTACAAAATCATCAGGCAGGAGAAACATCAATAAACTAGCCAAGGTCAGTGAACACGACAAATCAGGATGAAAGCACAGAACACAAGTGAAACCAGGTAGCACAAACATTGACTGGCAGTGGCAACTGACTCTCAGCGGTTTATATAGAAACAGCGCCACTCAGTGTTGACAGCAGGAAGAAACCCAAAGTAACAGGATTAACCCCATCGCTCCTGGACTGGGCAGAGACACAAGTCCCAGGCATACAATAGGATCGATGCTGTCAAACATCACCCGCAACAAGGGCACAGCGCCGCCTACCGACCGAAGCAGGTACTGGCCAGATGTTATACCAGCAAGGTACTGCATGATGCTAGTTGACGTAGGAAGTCTTAATAGCCAGGCTATTCCCTAAAAGTAAGCAAGCGGTTTCTGTAGGTCTATCTATTGAAGTTAACTACCATTTTGGTACAAGGATCATTATTTGGCCCAACCAACACATGCTTAGATTCCAACTGTTATACCACTGAACATCACAAAGACTGGATATTTTATTCGGTGACCAATACATAGTGCCTATTTTAAGAGACAATCGAGCAGTGCTTAAACCAGGGCAACAATGTAAGGGTCCTAATGATTTATTGAGTAATCCAGACGTTTCATTCTTGAAGTAGCAAAGAGGAGGTGATCCGAAGTGGAAAACAGTATTCCAGGTAAATAAAACATAACATTTATTAGTATCTTTAATAGCTTCAGATATGAAATTGGCAATAGTGCAAGTGGAGGTACTAGTAGCTGGACCTAAGCGTTTGGACTGAACTCATGTCATGATATTGCAGTCACTCTGTCTTGATCCGTGCGAGGTTTCATGCAAATACCCAAGATGGGGCACATTACAGAGTCTCACCCTTTTGCGGACTCAACGGGATAATAGCAGCTGTGAATTCAGATCTTCCAGGGACGCTACCCCACCTGTGGCACGAACACAGAGAGGAGGTATCG
The DNA here is from genome assembly GCF_039654945.1 of Dendrobates tinctorius. NCBI lineage: Eukaryota > Metazoa > Chordata > Amphibia > Anura > Dendrobatidae > Dendrobates > Dendrobates tinctorius. Next base: position 15,308,772 of record NW_027361751.1, on the reverse strand, counting down.
ACAAGCGTAGGAAGATGACAGTCCATTGAGTCCATACAAGATACAAGGCCAGTTGATCAAATGACTACAACCTGGCTTCTCCAAACATCTCCATGGAGCCAGGTGACCGGCAGGTCCCAATCCTGGCTTTCTCCAAACGTATCCATGGTTCAGCAATGGTCAAATGTGGCAGCTGTGTGTATTTCTTCAGTTGGAGTGATGATGCCATGACTTCTGTAATGTAGACTCACTGAACACAGGCAGATCCTCCTTTTTATGGGACACAACTTCTCATTTAGTCATTCCACCAGAGGCTTGCAGAGCACCAATGGGTCATCAACAAATTAACAAACATTCCAACGTTGTGCCTTTGTTTCCCAAATATTGTAGAAGGACTGCAATACAAGGACAGAGACAATAGCTAATCAGCAGCCAGTCAACAAATGACAGCCAGTGAACAATAATTTAGTAACACTAAAGCCCCCATCACACATATTATTATTATTATTATTTATTGTTATAGCGCCATTTATTCCATGGCGCTTTACAGGTAAGGAGGGGTATACATAAAAACAAGTACAATAATCTTAAATAATACAAATCATAACACATAGCGAGATCGCTAGCGATATCGCTAAAGCGTCACCGATTTTGTGATGCAACAGCGATATCGCTAGCGATCTCGCTACATGTGACACGCACCTGCGACCCGGCCCCCCGTTGGATATCGCTGATCGCGCGCGAACGTCCAGGGCCATTTTCTTCTCGCTGGCTTCCCACTGGCATCCCGCTCGCGCCGACTAGCGAAGCATGGACGCAGGCGGAAATCGTCATCATCGCTGCGTCTGACAGGTAAGTAACGACCGCCGACGGGCTGCTGCATCGCTGGTGAGATCTGCCTGTTTGGCAGCTCACTAGTGACCATTTAGTGGTGCACCAGCGATCCTGACCAGGTCGTATCGTTGTCGGGATCGCTGGTGCATCGCTAAATGTAACTGGACCTTAAGAGACAGCAGTCATTCTCACATGAATTGTAGCTCATGTCCCTGGACTACTGAAATAATATGTCTGGATAATTCAGATTACCGTAAATGTGGTGCTGCCACACAGGGTATTTTAAATTATATCCTCAGTATAAAAAAACGAGAAAACATAACACCAATTTATTAACAGGAAAAAATGCACTATCCAAGTTTTATCTATACACTACAAAGGTTTAAAGTGATTTCCATTAGTGAAACGGCAGATGACACAGCGATAGTCCATTTCTGTCAGCGCATCCTCGGATGTGGACTCCACTGTTTCAATGATGAGTTGTCTCAAGTCGTTGAGTCCCTGATGTAGTCCCACAGAAAGAAGTCGCAAGGTGTTAGATCTGTTGATTGTGGAGGCCAGGGCAACTTTGGTGAATTGTTGTTTCTGGCATTGCCGATCAACCATTCCAGCAGAACTTCAACAACATCGAAATAGAAATGTGGAGCTGATCATCCTGCTGATGGACTAGAAAATATACACCGTGCCTCCTGAATATATAAAAAATATACACTGTGTTCTCTGAATATATAAAGAAAAAACATACCCTCTGAATATATAAAAACATACACTATACCCCCTAAACATAAAAAATATACTCTGTTCCTCCTGAATATAAACATGAATTAAAGGGAATTCATCACTAGGTTTTTGATATGTTATCTGAGGACAGCATGATGTGAGGCAAAGACTCTGATTCCCGTGATGAGTCAGTTACTGGACTGTTTGCTTCAGTTTAGATAAAATCATTTTTTTCTGCTGCAAATCTAGCAGCTCTCTGAATGCTAAGCTCTGTGTAACCACACCCACACCACTGATTGGCAGCTTTCTGTTTTTACTCTCTGCATAGGCATAAAGCTGCCAATCAATGTTTGAGGTATACAGAGCTCATATGAATATACTACATGCAGCAGGTTTACTAATAGTCTAGTATTAATCTCCTGCTGATACAATAGTGATTTTACCAATGCTACAGTAAGCAGCCCAGTAAGTGACACATCGCTGGAATCAGGGTATCTGCCCCAACATCATGCTGCTCTCAGATTAGGTGGCAAACATCTGGTGTCAGATTTCCTTTATAATATACAATTACTGCTAGAATAAAACAAAAGCCTACTCATCAGATGCTCCATTGCAGACCCAAGTTTTCCCTGCTCTTTTGCACTGCCATCACTTCACATCTGAAGATAAGGAGGCCGATTACACTGCGCAACAAATTTCAGGGAAGTTCTTGTCCCCTGAGAAAATTTTATTGTATCTTATAGATTTTGATATGCTGAACACGAATATGTGCTCCAAAAGTCTGTATCACATAAGGTTTTTAAGAAAAAATAGTTTATAGTCTATATTATGACATCCGAGACACTACATCATGTACATCGATGTCAGTAACAAAAGCAATTGTTCAAAAGTGTTTTGCAGATGACTTTCGTTTATAATCCAAGTCAGATGCTTCTCGAATAAGATTCCAGCAATAGTCAGCCAGCATTGACGTACTCCACTTTTCCTGGTACCTTTTCTCCATCAGCGCAATATCTTGGTGAAATCTTTCACCGTGTTCATCGCTAATGGCACCAAGGTGGGCTGGAAAAAAGTTCAAGTGAGAATGTGAGAATGTAGAAAATGCATTTTTAGTGAGATATTGCATTTCATGAAATGATACGCTGTGAGCAAGTTGTCCACGAGTTGTTCAAAGTTTGGTGCCCTGCTGTTGTCAAGGAAGTTGAAAGTCACATCCTTAAAGGCTCTCCATGCCACTTGTTCAGCACCTTGCAAAAGACCATCAAAGCTACTGTCATTCATTATATCTCTGATCTGTGGGCCAATAAAAATACCTTCTTTAATCCTTGCATCACTTATTCTAGGAAATTTCTGTCTCAAGTAAGAAAAGGCTTCCGAAGATTCTTTGTTCATTCCTTTGACAAAATTCTTCATAAGGCCAAGTTTAATATGCAAAGGAGGGAGAAATATCTTTGCTGGATCAACAAGAGGATTATGTTTAACATTCTTCTGTCCAGCAACCAGGTTTTTGCGGAGTTGCCAGTCCTTTCTGAAATAGTGCATTTTTCGTGTACAACAGTCCCACTCACAAATAAAATAACAATACTTGGTATATCCAAGCTACAGTCCAAGAAGAAGTGCAACAACTTTTAGATTACCACGTATGTTCCAGTTATAATTTCTTTTATTAATGTGGTCAACAGTAACTCCATATTCCTATACATTTCTTTCATGTGTACAGCATGTTGAATAGGTATAGAAGGATAGATATTTCTGTTGTGTAGTAAAACTGCCTTCAGACTTAAAACTGACGAGTCAATGAACAGTCGCCATTCCTTCGGGTCATGTTCACATCCAAGAGCACCAAACAACCCCAAGACGATGTTGCAAAAGGTCAAACTGTCGACATGGTTGAGAAATTGATTAAGGTCTTCTTGACGACTGTGAAAAACAGAAACTCTTGTTCCTGGAAATAAGAGATTCCGTTCTTGTAGCCTTGATCCCAATAATTCTGTCTGCCTTTTTGGCAGTCTCAAATCTCTGACCAAGTCACTCAGATCAGCTTGACTGAACAGATGTGGATTAGCTGTAGAAGGCTCAAAGTCTGGGTCTGCAGCAGTTTCATTTTCCACTGACATTGTTAGTTCATCTTCGTCGTCCTCCATTGTCCATACTTTGGGCTGCTACTTTGGTACACGAAGACTTTCATCGTGTGGCACTGGTCTTATGACTGAAGGAAGATTAGGATATTCTATTGATTTCTTGTTCTTTGCTGAATATCCTGTTACATTTGTAAGGCATAAGTAGCAATCTGTTACATGATCTCTCTGCTCTCTCCATATCATTGGGACAGCAAATGGCATTGAAGGTCGTGATCCATTCAGCCATGCTCTAAGTATGTCAATATTGTCTTTTAATTCCTCCCCTGCCCAGGAGATGTGGTATGCTCCGTACATGGTCAGCCGAATGATTCACTGCGCTTGCGTGAAATTCACATAAGTGCTTGCATATGTGTATATCAGCGATTTATGTTATTTCAGTGGAAAATGCAGAATATACTGTTTCAGAAAAAGTTCATATATGAGTTTTTAGAATTATAACAGAATAGTATAATGTTTCGTATCATTTCTCAAAAACCTTACGTGATAGAAAAAATCTGAAGTCATTTCTGAAATCAGCATGAAAAAAACACTCAAAATTGTCTGAGGGACAAAACCTTGGTAACACAGTGTTATGGCTTATTTCAGGACCGTGTCTTTATGGAATTATATCTACATTTTAAAGACTTGGAGGCAGTTTAATAAATCAGCACTACTGCAGGAACCATGAGCAGCCCTCTTCCTCCCTGCGATGCTTTCCTACTGATATTTTTCACAGAAGACTTGTGGCACCCCTAGATATTCCATCGATTCCCATGGTGCCACGGACCCTAGTTGAGCATCAATGATGTAATGCATAATTTTCCATGAGATGACATTACAGGGAAACTGAATACTTACCGACAGGTTTTCCATCCATAACAGTGGATTGCTGGTGGAGATGCCACATTGTCATCTGCCTGTAGTCAGAAGACAGAAGAGATTTGCAAATCAGAGAACCCTGTTAATGATTAACTCAATTTATTACCGTATATAAGGATTGTCTGTCTGCTGTTTCTAGCATCATGTCCTCCCTCTATCTGAAACTAAATCTCTCCAAAACTGAACTTCTTGTGTTTCTCCCCTCTACTAACCTAACTCTACCTAACATCGAAATAACCCTGGAGGGTTCAACCATAACTCCCAAGCAGCATGCCCGCTGTCTTGGAGTCATATTCGACACTGAAATTTCCTTTACTCCCTACATCCGATCACTCAGTCGCTCTTGTCACCTGCATCTTAAAAACATCTCCAGAATCCGACCTTTTCTCACCTTTGAAACTGCTAAGACTCTTACTGTCGCTCTTATTCATTCTTGTCTGGACTACTGCAACTCTCTTCTGATCGGTCTCCCTCTTACCAAACTTTCTCCTCTCCAATCCATCTTGAACGCGGCAGCCAGGATCATATTTCTGTCCAGCCGCTTCACCAATGCCTCCATCTTGTGCCAGTCATTACACTGGCTACCTATTCGCTACAGGGTCCAGTATAAACTCATCTCTCTCACCCACAAAGCTCTCCACTGTTCTGCACCGCCTTATATCTCCTCTCTCATCTCTGTCTATCGCCCTACACGTGCCCTCCGTTCTACAAATGACCTAAGACTAACATCCCCCGTAATCCGAACCTCGCACCTCCGTCTCCAAGACTTCTCTCGTGCTGCTCCAGCTCTCTGGAATGCACTTCCCCAGACGATCAGACTGATACCTAGCCCTGACCTATTCAAGCGCGCTTTGAAAACCCATCTCTTCAAACAAGCCTACCACATCAACTACTCAGCAAACTAACTTTGCCCTGTTCCCTCCTTCCAAATATTATTCTGAATCTGCACCCTACTATTCATCTGTCTCCACACCCTCCATGCACCCGATAACTGCACTTGATACTTGTCTATTGCACTTAAACACACGGGCTGATGACCGGATCATGCAGCTTTATATGAAAATCCCTATTATAATTGCCAGACCTGAATTAACAAGCACTTCTCACCTACTGTGTCCCCCCCATTTCCTTGTAGATTGTAAGCTTGCGAGCAGGGACCTCACTCCTAATGTCACTGTTTGAATTGTCTTAACTTGTATTGAATTTATTGTCTGTACATGTCCCCGCTTAATTGTAAAGTGCTGCGGAATATGTTGGCGCTATATAAATAAAAATTATTATTATTATTATTATTATTATATACTCGTGTATAAGCCGACCCCCCCTAATTTTGCCACAAAAAACTGGGAAAGCTTATTGACTCATGTTTAAGCCGAGGGTGGTGCTGCACAAGGGTTAATGGTGGTCCAAAAAGATGCTCCATAGATAAATACCCCCATAAAATGCTGCAAAAGGGTTAATGGTGGCCCAACAAGATGCTCCAAGGATAAATACCCCCATATATTGCTGCACAAGGGTTAATGGTGTCCCAAGTATATGCTCCATACATAAATACCCCCCATATATTGCTGCACAAGTGTTAATGGTGGCTAAAGTAGATGCTAGATACATAAATACCCCCCACAAGCTGCACAAGGGTTAATGGTGGCCCAAGTAGAAGCTCAATACATAAAATACCCCCCACATGCTGCACAAGGGTTAATGGAGGCCCAAGTAGAAGCTCCATACATAAAATACCCCCCACATGCTGCACAAGGGTTAATGGAGGCCCAAGTAGAAGCTCCATACATAAATACCCCCCTATGCTGCTGCCGCTGCTGCTATAAAAAAATAAAGACATACTCACCTCTCCGTCGCTGGGGGCCAGGTGCCGGTGTAGCCGCCGGCTCAGGCTCCCGGCACTGGCTATATTTACCATTCCCGGTTCCATCGCTGTTTCCCGGGTCCTGTGCAGTGACGTTAGCAGAGGGCGCGCACTGACTACGTCATTGTGCCCTCCGCTAAATGTCACAGCCAGAGGACCCGGAGACAGTGATGGAACGGGAAGCAGTAAGTATTGCTCTGCTCCCCCGTCATACTCACCACCCCCCTCTTGGCGCCCGGTCTCTTCAGCCCCTGCTTCCAGCATGATGTCGGCATCCCAGTCTGTTCCTGCATTCAGCGGTCACGTGGTACAGCTCATTAAATATGCGCATATTCATGAGTTTAATGAGCGGTACCATGTGACCGCTGAATGCAGGAACAGATGGGACACTGAGATCATAGGGGATGCAGGGGGCTGCAGAGACCGTGCCAGGAGGGGGGAGTGTGGTCTCTGACACCCCCACTCCCCCTCTCCCGCCGACCCCTGTATATGACTCGCGTATAAGCCGAGAGGGGGACTTTCAGCCCAAAAAAATGGGCTGAAAATCTCGGCTTATACACGAGTATATACGATACATCAAAACACACAAACTGTATCAATAAAATATTATTCAGTATTTCCTATTAGAAAAAAATGTACCAAGTTTCACATATTTGAAATTAAATTAGAAGCTGTAAAGTTAATAATCACAAATATATGAGCCATGCGTTCCGGTAAAGGTGGACCCTCAATATTTCTATAGTATCTTGTTCTGTAAAATAAAAGGAAAATTGTAGAAGTTGCTGATTTAAATAAAAATGTAATTCCCTTTTGAGTTGCTCATGGCGGGGAGGAGGCCGAACTCAGAGGACCTTTTCATGTACCTGGTTTTATTCAGAAAAGGCCTGTTTGGCTTCTTGGACGTGCTTTCCTTTTGTATCTTAAACCCACCACAATCAACTTATTCCATTAAAATGATTGTAAACAAGGAGAAAAAGGGGCTTTTACAAGGCATTCAAGTGCAACAGTCAAAGAGATAGAAAAATCAACACTGCAGCATTCTAATTGATGCCGTTTTTGTATGAGACGACTAAAAGTAAAAATGCACTCATCTTCTTATTTGGGCAATCAGAGCTGTGCTAAATGGAAGTAAAAAGGGCCTGGCGCTTTAATTGGGCTTTAAGGCACTACTTAAAACTACAAATAATAAGTTACAGGAATTACTCTCCAGTAAATTGGGAAGATGGTTATGCTATGATTCCAAGAACGAGATTCTAATGATGCCGCGGTCCACTCAGCCGGCTCTTAACATTCTCAATGAGGTTGTCATCTCTTTCTGCCGAGAGCTTGTTAAAACCTTTTCACTTGCATCGTCTATAACCTGACAAAGCTCAGACTCTGATTATTTAATGAAAGTTTACCTGACCTGCTTTTAGGTGGATTCTTCCAAAGGAAAAAATCATCTTCTGTTTACTCACAGGTCAGAATCTGGGAATGGTGTAAACCCAAAGCAAACAACCAGAATTTATTTGTTCATAGAAATCCTCTCCATTCCCTGCTCAGCCAAGCTTTTGCATTTTCAGTACAAGCGCAGGTAGCCGAGGCATGAGAGTGATTACAGTATACTGTATATTGTATAACATGATAGACAACATATTTTGGCTCTTGCTGTGTCAATTTAGCACAGATAGACGAACTTCCCAAACAGACAGATTTAGTCATACCTGCACTGTATCTTTGACTGCAGTATTGTATAGGCTTCCCCTCCCACTGAACCTTCTACCATCTACCTTTGAACCCGACCCCTCTTCCCCTGTTGCCTTCCCAATAAACAGACAGACAACCATTTTGGATTAATTTGGCCAAATCGGCCTTTATTATAACAAACATTACAATAATAAATAACTTGAAGGGGAGGAGGTTCTTTGAGCTCAAAAACCTGACAAAACCACTATACTAAATAAACCATCCGGCATTACCCCCAACCGCAGCCATAGACTTGGGGTTACCTCTGTTGCCAGAAAACAATTTCCATATCACCGACCTCCAGGGACTCCACCATCAAGAGCCCAAAATCTGCCAGACAGTTAAGCAAATTCTTAACATAACTGGAAGTTTCCATCTACCAGATGTACCACCCCCCACCACAATTTTTTGCCACCAACTACAAGAACACCCTCTCCTCTGCTTGCTAAAATGTCCCAGTGACACCCAATAGCTTAGTTTAACAAGTTCCAGTTTACTTACTCCCAAGTTCACAGGGCGTGACCTTTAACAGTGTTGTCTACATGTTGTTTAGCAGCCCTATTCCCTTCCTAAATATATATACCCCCTCTATCTACCAACCACCCCTTTTTCCACTCCTTAAACTTTTGACCCTACTAATGACCACATTAAACTGGTTACTTTGCTTAACCCCTGCTTCCCCTACAAAGCTGAGTCATGGGTCACTACGTCCATGGCTCTACTGGGGCTTTGTTTCTACTTGACTTCAGTATTGTAGAGGCTTTCCCTCTGATTGAACCTTCTACCATCTACCTTTAAACTCCACCTTCTTCCCCAGATACCTTCCTAAAAGACAAACCACCATTTTGGATTAATTTGGCCAAATCAGCCTTTACTATAACAAACATTACAATAATAAATAACTTGAAGCTGAGAAGGTTCTTGGAGCGCCAAACTCTGGCAGAAACAACTATAATAAATAAACCATCCAACATTACCCTAGCTTGACCACAGACTTGGGAGTCCCAGGGACCCTGCCCTGAAGAGCCCCCAAATGTGCCAGACAATTAAAGGGAATCTGTCACCCTATTTTTTGCCTATCAGCTGCCGGCACCGACATCAGGGGCTTATCTACAGCTTTCTGTAATGATGTAGATAAGCCACCTGATGTAACCTGAAAGATAAGAAAAATGAGTTAGATTATACTCACCCAGGGGCGGTCCGGGTCCAATGGGTGTCACGGTCTGGAGCCTTCCTTCTTCTAATGGTGACGTCTTCTTCTTTGCTGCCTGTCGTGGCTCCTGCGCAGGCACACTGCTCTGCACTGTTGAGGGCAGAGCAGAATACTGCAGTGCGTAGGTGCTGTATCTCTCCCGGCACCTGCGCACTGCAGGACTCTGCTCTGCTCTCAACAGGGCAGAGCAGTGCACCTGTGCAGGAGCCGCGATGGGAAGGAAAGATGAGGACATCAACGTTAGAAGATGGGAGGCGCCGGACCGGACCGCAACACCCATCGGACCAAAACCGGACCCAAACCGCCCCTAGGTGAGTAGAATCTAACTCATTTTTCTTATCTTTCAGATTACATCTGGGGCTTATCTACAGCATTACAGAATGCTATAGATAAGCCCCTCATGTTGATGCCGGCAGCTGATAGGCGAAAAATAGGGTGACAGATTCCCTTTAACCAAATTCCGAACATAAGTCACCCTCAAAAACAGTAGTGCCTGCTCCACACCTCTTGAATGCTCAAGGCCCATAAATCAATCCCTATTGTATTCAAGTGCATCCTATTGTTCAGCCATAAATTCCCCTGACCGCCCTTAAGATCTTTTTACCTTACTACCACAATTCCATTCCTTGCTGCAAAACTTCCTACTGCCCTATTCACCTTTATTCTAGGCTTATTATTTTTTCAACAGACCAGACTGCGCCATGTTTTCCTTGGCATAATGTCCGATCACACCGTCCTTGTAATTGGGTAAGATGGCCATAGGTACAGAAAATCATAGTGTGGCGCCCCTGAGGGTTCAGTCGCCACAGAGGTACTGCACCTCCTGAGGTGTGGTACTCCACCATCCAGGTAAGGTGGAGACACCTGACCACACTCCAACACCTGCATCCCACACAACACAGTAGTGTAGCAAAGCACCCTTTGGTGGCTCCCTGCTTGGAACACGAAGCGTGCTGGGAGGCGGGTGGAGTTTAGTTTGCACAAAAAGAGCGGGAAGTGGTTTAGGATTCAGTCAGTGAGTGAGTTAGAGAGGGAGTTAGTCACAGGAGTCTGACGAGGTCGGACCTGTGAAAGGAGATCCCCGGAGAGGGATGGATGAAGGAAGTGCTACAGCCGACCTCAGTGATCTGGGTCCGCTGGCACAGGAAAGGAACATTGATAGAAAGCCTGACTCTTCATAAGAAGGAAAGGATTAGTACGGAACGTGAGGAGTGGAAGAGAACCAAGAATCAGGGTTAGAGGAGAACCCTTCCCAATTTCTAAGTGCAAGGTCGGGGTCCGGTCCCCGAGGTTGTTTGGATACTAATGATCCCGCAACAGACACCGGAGGAATAGAAGTTTGTCACCACTTTATTCCCACACAAGACTTGGGGGCACAACAGCAACGATAGTGAACCGGGACTTGGTAGCAGAGAGTCCCCGAAGCAGGCTACAGCTGTCTGCCGTACAAGTAGAGTTCATAGGAACAACTGACAGGAGGAACTCCAGTGTAACTCAGTGCTGTGAGTACTTCACTAAAGGCGCTAAGAGGGAGACGTTCAGAAAAGGCACATATGTTGGCGGAGTGTTGGAAAGGAGGACTTCATCTTGCCTGGAAGTTGGCTGAGCTCCTGACCCGGATGACACGGCACTGATGCGGGCTCTGGTGCCACCACAGACTGTGAGTAAAGCTTTGGAACTACATGCCCTGGTGTCCTCCACTTATTCCTGCGTCAACCTGCCCAGCACTGCTACATCCCTTGCGCCCGACACTACACCATCTAAGTGTCACTACATCTACTCTGCCATGAGACTACAGCCCTGCCTGTGGAGGGCTATAACATCACTGCTGCACCACGCCATCTGTCCCAGAGGATCTGTCTGCAGCGTCGGCTTAACATCTTCATTGCCGAACACCACAGGTGGCGTCACGACTTATTCATTCACACTCAACATTTCGCCTTGTTTCAATGGGCGCCCAGAGCCGCGGGCTGGGTCCCAGCTGCCGTGACATCTCTCACTGAGGCCCATCGGGACCGGTACCGAGTACCCCACAGCCCTGGGTGTGAGGGCGTCCCAACTGCAGATGTTCCTAATCAAATCTCTACATAGTGGAATCCCCATTACTCCCTACATGCAATGCCAACACATCGGGGAAATTATCTAACTGCGCAAAACAATGAAAATCCTGTAATACCAGCTGCAAATTCATACTACAAACTTCAATCCACTAAACTACAACCTCACTTCTAGAAAAGCCCAACTAATGCACATTTTTCCACACATCAATCCTCAATGTACCTCAATTTTCAAAAGAATGACCCAAAATACAAACTAGTCGTATTCCACCAGTGGAGAAAAGAGAGAGAAGGGGGGCAGTTTGAGGAGAAGGGGTGAAAACACGCGACTGATTAGGTACGGCTTTTTAAGAAGCAATATTGTTTTTCCGTTTCACAACAGCAAACAATGCTGCTTCCATAAAAGTGTTAATTTTAAGACAACTTGTTGAAAAGTCATTGCTTCTTCATTTCACAAAGAGCATACCTGTTGCTGATCGCAAAAAAAGGATAATCTTTGGGTAGTTTCTAAAAAAAAAGCTATTGCATTTTTTCTTTCCAAACAGCAAACCCTGCTCAAAAAAGTCCAAGAGTTTTAGGTCTTCCAGATTACTTTTATTCAGTTACTTCTGTTCACCAGTGGAGGGCCACACATAAAATCAAAATTTTGTGTGTAAATCATTATTATTGCTGCTGTGCTATCATTTTTGGGATTTATGGCTCCAAGTATTATTATTTTTGTTATCACTACAAGGTATGAGCAGACCCCTGAATGTTCGGGTTCATTGGGTTCGGATAAACTGAAGTTCAAATTTCGTTTTGGCATTCCACTGTGATCCCCAACTTGATCCCGATCCCAATAGAAGTCAATGGGGACCCAAACCTCGGTGCTTTAAAATGGCTGGAAAATGATCATAGTAAGGTCAAGGGAGCTGCAAAGGGAACCTAAATGAGGATAAGAGCAGTACAATTGCACCCCTATCAAATGTGGATGGGAAAATGGCTTAAAAGAATATAGAATAAAAAAGAAAAATTATAATTTTGAACCAGGAAGCGGAGATCCAGGTAAAGGAGGAGATGGAAGAGAAGTAGGAGTATGAGGTAGTCAACACTGTTTTTGTGTTTTGTTTTTATTAATTTCTTGGGGGGTACTCTGAAAACAGGCAGTGTAATTACAGTTGAAAACAGTAGTTTACATACACTATATAAAAAGACACATACTGTATGCATGTTTTTTCAATATCTGACACGAAATCAGAATAAACCTTTCCCATTTTAGGTCAATTAGGATTACCATAATTATTAATTTTTTTGCCAAATGGTAGAATAGTGAGAGCGAGACAGAGACAGAGAGAGAGAGAGAGAATGTTTTAAGGAATTTTTATTACTTACTGCAAAATCACAATTTTACATACATTTCATTAGTACAAATACCAAAGTACCATTGCCCTTAAACTGAATGATTTGGGTCAAACGTTTGGGATACCCTTCAACAAGCTTCTCACAATAGTTGGTCAGAATTTGGGCCCATTCCCCCTGACAAAACTGGAGTAACTGATGCAGGTATGTAGGACGCCTTGCTCACACCTGCGTTTTAGGGTTTTGCCCATGAATTTTCAATGGGATTGAGATCAGGGCTTTGTGATGGCCACCCCTAAACATTGACTTTGCAATTGTTAAGACACTTTGTTACCATTTTGGCAGTATGCTTCAGGTTATTGTCCATTTTAAAGACCCATTTCCGCCCAAGCTTTAACTTCCTGGGTGATGTCTTGCGATTTTGCTTCAGTATTGCCACATAATCTTCTTTTCTCATGATGCCATCTATTTTGTGACGTGCACCAGTCCCTTCTGCAGCCAAACAACCCCACAATATGTTGTTGCCACCCCTGTGTTTCACAGTTTGGATGGTGTTCTTAGGCTTCCAAGCTTCTCCCTTTTTCTTCCAAACGTAACGATGGTTATTATGCCTAAAAAGTTAAATTTTAGTTTAATCAAACTACAGGACATGTCTCCAAAAACTAAGATCTTTGTTCCTGTGTATATTTGCAAACATTAATGTGGCTTTTTTATGTTTCTTTTGGAATAATGACTTCTTCCTGGCAGAGACGCCTTTCAGCCAATGTTGATACAGTACTCGCTTCACTGTGGAGTGACACAATCTTACCAGCTTCCACTATCATCTTTACAAGGTTTTTTGCTATTGTCCTTGGGTTGATATGCACATGTCGGACCACAGTATGTTAATCTCTGGGACACAGAACCCATCTCCTTCCTGAGCGGCATGATGGCTGGACATTCCCATCTTGCTTGTTCTTGCATATAATTGTTTGTACAGATGAACGAGGCAACTTGAGTTATCTGGAAATTGTACCCAAGGATGAGACAGACTTGTGCAAGTCTGCAATTCTCTTCCTGATATCTTGGCTGATCTCTTGATACTTCCCACGATGCTACACAAAGAAAAAATGTGTTTCAGGTGTGCATTAAAATACATCCACATGTGTGTCTCTAATTAACTCAGATGTTGCCATAAAACCTATTACAAACTTCCAAACACATGACATCATCATATGGACAGTACAGAATTGCTTAAAGGCATAGTAATCTTAGTGTATGTAAATGTTTGACTTTTCAGTAAGTAGAAAAGACTTAAAACATTCTCTCTCTCAATATTCTGGCATTTGGCAAATATTAATAATTATGTCAATCCTAACTGACCTAAAATGGGAAAGGTGTATTCTGATTTCATGTGAGATATTGAGAAAAACATTCAAATGTGTCTTTTTATATAGTGTATGTAAACTTCTTGTTTCAACTGGATCTGCTGGCCAATCTCTCTCTATATAGGCCGTGTAATACTTTTTGGTATGAAAACAATGAGGAGGGCATCAAATAGGGGACTTGGCCGAGTTGCTGCTGGTGGTGGCGTAGCTGCTGCAGGGAGAGAGAGAATGCGGTCGATCTGCGTCTGTTACGCTCCCAAATGAAACACCTTACTTTGGTACATGCAGGCAACAAGACATTCTGTATATTTTCGTAGGACTAAGTACCACTGGATGAATGGTGAGGCCAGAACAAGTAGAGGTGGTTTTATATTGGTTGGCTGAGAGTGTCTTCAGTTCCTTCGCTTTGTGTTCCACCCGGTTTCTTATTGAAAGCACTGATTTTTCACCTGCAGCCTATGGCCATCTGTCTTCCATCTCACACTCTGGCAAATCAGGCAAGCAGTCTGAGCCCAAAGTCATTCAACAGTCACTTCTGCTTTTTGATGACTCTGCTGGCTGTAGTTCTGTGGGCCATCCATCTGGCCCTGCCCCACAAGTGGAAGAGATTGAGTGCACTGATGCTCAACCACTTGTTATGTTGGAGGATGAGAAAGTGGAAGGGCTAGTGATCAGCTGACCACAGCACATCTCAGAGGATGACGAAGCACAGGTGCCAACTGCTGCAGCTTTCTGCTGTGTGTAGACTGGCAAAGAGGGCAAGGGTGTATAAGGGGTGGAACATCATGCGGAGGATTATTATTATTATTTTTAGAGCGACATTGATTCCATGGTGCTGTACATGAATATACATCCTGTCATCCAGCAGTGAAACTGAGTACCGTGTGCTCAGTGTCTCTCATGAACTCGTATTCCCAGTATGAGGGCACCGCGAGCGTGAGAATGTTCTCCTGCTCGCAGTGCCTCAGACAGATCCTGCGAGTTCACAGCCAATGAATTCACTTCACCTATGTGACATCAGCATGGTGGGAAATTTTCCAATGGCGCTCGCGCTGAAGTCAGAAATGTGAAGTGAGTTCATTGGATGTGAACTCGCAAGACCTGTATTAAGAGAACAATTAGAGGATTGTCCATGGAAGAACAAAATGCCAGAGGATCGGAGATGTATCACAAGGAGACATTTTATAACTGTTAGAAAAAAGAAGGAAGGCGGGTCAAAACAAATTCCCAGGTAAATTTCAACTTCTGAGGATGTAGCAGGAGGACAATGACATCCAAATCATAGGTCATCAGGTAAAAATAGAGAAGAATAGAAAAATAAAGTAAAACCAATTATACTTTAAAAGGTTACCCCCTGCCTAGTCAAGCTTCCAAAATCATGCATTATAAACTTCATAACCCAATTTCCAAAATTCCCAATAACAAAAACACCCCAAACCCAAAATTTTCATTGAGGCCTTGTGCTGCTACTGTGCCTAGCCTATAGATCCATTTGCTTTCCTGTTTTGCTAGGCTCTTCCCTAAGTCACTGTTGTGGCAATGGCCAAGCAAACTGTTATACAAATTAGTGGCGCATGTGGATTTGTGGACCCACTGTGCCACAGAGCTGGGCCTGCCCAGGAAGGGGCGTAGCTGAGCGGCTACCTGGTTTTCACTGGATCTCCTGGTGTTGCAGACAGACTGGGCTAGCCACCAGGCAACACTCCTGGTCAGAGCCCTGTCCTGCAGCTGCTTACCCCAAGGGTCAGGTATGCTGACACTGATTATGGTAAGGTCTCTTCAGACTTGTAAGTTCTGGCACCTCTACAGAATGGTTACTGACACGGATTCTGGCTCTATTCAGACACGCCAGTCTAGGATATTGGATCAGGGTTTGGCCGCACATGAATGGGGAGGATAATGTTCAGGCACTGGCTCCTCACAGACCAGGGGTTGAGGTTCAGGCACTGGTTGCTCTGGGACCAAGTGGCTTCAGAAACAGGACTGGACACTCCAGGACCAGGGGACTTAGGGAACAGGACTGACCAAATCAGGACCAGCGGACTTAGGATACAGGACTGGCCACACCGAGACTAGGGGACTTCAGATACAGGAGTGGCCACATTGGGACCAGGGGACTTCGGATGTGGGACTGACCACACCAGGACAAGGGGATTATATGGTTTCAGGACTGGCCACACCAGTGGGACGTCCTCACACCCAGGGCTGTGGGGTACTCGGTACCGGGCCCGGTGGACCTCAATGGAAGTTGTCACGGTAGCTGTGACCCGGCCCGTGGCCCTGGGTGCCCATTGTAAATGTTCAGTGTGAATGAATAAGTCGTGACTCCACCTGTGGTGTTCGGCAATGTAGATGTTAGGCCGACGCTGCAGACAGATCCTCTGGGACAGATGGTGTGGTACAGCAGTGATGGTATAACCCTCCACAGGCAGGGCTGTAGTCCCAGGGCAGAGTAGATATGGTGACACTTAGATGGTGTAGTGTCAGGCGCAGGGGAGGTAGCAGTGCCGGGCAGGTTGACGCAGGAATAAGTGGAGGACACCAGAGCATGTAGTTCCAAAGCTTTACTCACAGTCTGTCGTACAAACAGGTGCCTGCTTCTGTGCCGTGTCCTCCGGGTCTGGGACTCAGTCAACCCCCAGGCCAGATGGAATACTCCTTTCCAACACTCCGCCAACTTGTGCTTTTCTGAACGTCTCCTCTTATAGTGCCTTTAGATGAAGTACTGCTAGTACTGAGTTACACTGGAGTTCCTCCTGTCTGATGTTCCTATGAACTCTACTTGTACGGCAGACAGCTGTAGCCTGCTTTGGGGACTCCTTGCTGCTAAGTCCCGGCTCACTATCCAGTTGCTGTTGTTCCCCCAAGTCTTGTGTGGGAATAATGTGGTCACTACTTCTATTCCTCCGGTGTCTGCTGCAGGACCATTAGTATCCGTACAACCTCGGGGACCGGGCCCCGGCCTTGCGCTTCGAACTTCTAGGAAGGGTTCTCTTCTCACCCACGTCCTCTGTTCTCTTTTACTCCTCACATTCCGTACTAATCCTTTCTTTCTATGGAGAGTCAGGCTTTCAGTCTATGTTGCTCTCTCTCTCTCTTTCCCGTGCCAGCAGACCCAGATCACTGGGATCTGCTGCAGCACTTCCATCCATCTATCCCTCTCTCTAGGGATCTTCTTCTCTCTCCAACCAACTACTGACTGACTAACTTAAACTCTTCCTGCCCCTTGAAATGTAATCTAACTCCACCCACCTCCCAGCACGTTTCGTGTTCCAAGCAGGGAGCCACCAATGGGTGCTTTGCTATACTCCAAGCAGGGAGCCGCCGAAGGTGCTTTGCTACACTACTTTGTAGTGTGGGGTGCAGGTGTTGGAGCGTGGTCAGGAGTCTCCACCTTGCCTGGATGGTGGGATACCACACCTCAGGAGGAGGTGCAGTACCTCTGTGGCGACTGAGCCTCAGGGGCGCCACACCAGGACCAGAGATACAGGTTCAGGACACTGGCCGCATCGGGACCAGGAGACCTAACAACTCACTAATAGTGCACCTTACTCACTAGTGATGTGTATAGGAAGAAAAAATAGTGGTACTCATCAGTCCTTTAAAATCCATTGTCTTTATTCAGAAAAACATGTTTAAAACTGGGATGGAGCACCTATATACATGTTTGCATCTCGTTTTGTGAGCACCTGATACTTGCAGGCTTGATTGCTCAGTCCAAAGTTTGGTTTAAGGACAAGTTCACACACACAGGTTGAATGGTGCCAGCTTTCTCCTTTTTATTTACTCACTAATGATTCTACATGTTGCTTAGTGACTCTCTAGGGGGCAGGTAGTCTTTTATGCAAGGTGCCTCCCAGCTATTAGCTGGGAGCCATCTTGCAGGTGCATTAAATTATACAAAATGGCTCTCGGCTACAAGCTGAGGGGATTCACTATATGCGTGTTGCCCCTTTAAGAGCAGGGTAGTGCACGCACGTGCCACTAGGCACACCGCCAGAACTGAGGCGCGCATACAGGAAGCAGGAGCACACCAAGGGCCTGGGCAGAGAGTAACCTGACGTCCCTGCATGGAAGGGGACACCATGCAGGGGTGTCGGCAATAGCGTTACAGTCACCGACTCTAAAACCCATAGTCACGACATCAATTTCTTTCATTTTTCGCAGATTTGAATTGCATCTGACGCGCCCCCTAGGGCCGGGGTTACTCGGTACCGGGTCAGTTAGTCCTTTGGGGAATATGTCACGGAAGCAGTGACTCTGTCCGTGACCCTGGGCGTGCAATGTAAATAAAAGATGGGGATAGTAGTTTATGGGGAAATGCATTCGTGACGTCATCCGTGGTGTTCGGCAATGAAGGTGATAACCGACACTGCAAAAGAGACCACTGGGGCTGTTGGTGATGCAGCAGAGTTGTTACAGCTCTCCACAGGCAGAGCTAGACCCCAGGGCAGTTATAGGTGTCCAAGATGATAATGGTGGTTGTGGTGCAAGGCAAGTGACGCAGTAAATAAATCCGAGGACACAGCGGAGTGCAGTTTCCACACTTTTACTTACAGTTCTCCAGTTGCATTCCCCAGCCGGGGTGCTGTGTCCTCCGGGTTGGTGGTCCACCCAGCTCTTAAGTAATTTGGGGTACACCGTGTCAGAAACCACTTCAGATGTCCCTTCCCTGGCCGTCTCACTGCGCTGGCTCCTCTTCTCCTGCCCTGCGCCTTCACTCACAGTGTCCCGAGCCAGCAGCCCCTGATCCTCTCAAGTGATGCACTCTACGTCCCCTTGATCCTATATGGCTGCCTTTTCAGTGATTGTGTGCGATGTGGCTGCAGCACATGCAGATTCTGCAGCCTCCGGTTAGCTAGCTGAGTCCTCAGTTTCTCCACTAGTCTGGGGACAGTCCCCTACTGCGACCTGGTCCCTCCACCCGACTACAGTTGGCGTGGATTCGGGTGCCATGGGTAGATTCTTCACTTCCCGTGCCCCTAGGACTCCTTTATTCTCTCCTCCTTTCTCTCACGCTGCGCTAGTGTAGGGACATGCTCCTCTCTCCTTCAGTCCCCAGCACTAACTGCCTACTTCCCTCCAAATGACTCCTGTTTCCATGACAACTCTCTCTGACTCCTCCCCTACTACTTTCTCCACCCACACCCTATACCTAGCTCCTACAGGGCCCTGAGAGGTAAAGTGTTGAATGTAAGTTTGTGGGTTATGGGTAGTGCCCCCCTCCTTACTTGATAGTGGAGTACCACACCTCTAGCTGATGTGCAGTACCTTTGTGGCGACTGAACCCTCAGGAGCGCCATACATCTGCAAAATTTCTTAAAATGTTTGAGAAGGGTTTTGAGGGTAGAGTCATCAGTCGTATTTTTACCCTTTTCGATTGCAAGACAGTGCTCTCTAACCCTAATTTTTAATTCTCTGCTGGTCAGACCAATATATTTTTTTTTTACACGGATAAATGACTTCTTTGGTAAAGCATGTGATACGAGGTATATTTTCCAATCTCAAATGTTCTGGAGCCGTCATGGTTTTTAAAGGTTTTTTGTGTTGATTAAATTGGCACATGTTTTGCACAGCCCACAAGCATAGAAGCCTATGTTCTTCTTTTTGCTCTGTTACTCTTGCCTCACTGGATCATAGTGGCTGTGAACTTAAAAAATCACGTAGATTACATGAGCGCCTTGCTACACTGGATGGGTTAGGTAATAGGCCTTTTAAAAATATTAGATTTGTTAACAAAATGTTCCAATGTTTTTTAACAATATCTTTAAACTCATACCATTATTAACCAAATATTCAAAGTGCACATAATGAATCTATGGAGGTCAGGAATTTATTCAATTTAATGTCAGTCCCCCATTATGGAAACAATTTGAGAGTGGAGTACTCCTTAACTTTAATACCAAAGAGAAAAAATGGAGTAACCATGAACCGCAGAGAGTGAGATAAAAGATGAAACTTTATGAAACAAATACATAAAATATCAAATACCAAACAATCGGTTATGAGGCAAAGGAGGAACAAACAGAAAAGAGATATACCGTAAGAAGATGTCATGTCATATAGGGGATCAAAAAACACCAAGTAATGGTAAATTATATAGGTGCTAAGTGATGCATAAGACTAAACAAATCATATAATAGACCTGATGAAAGAGCTTCAAATACATGGAGGAGCACAGAGGAAGCGAGAGGAGATGCTGATGGCGAGTGTGCCAGCATGAATTAGGTAGTACCCCGTTAGTCTAGGCAAAAATATAATGGCCAGACACCCGAATGTGTCCCAAAAAGTGACCACTAGTCATTGAACGTAAATAAATTCTGCCACTTACCCATATTGTGGTGAAGATTGAATTTCCCACACAGCCTGTTATGAATGAGTCACCGGAGGAGGAAAAAACAAAAATGCAAGCTAAGTCCAGAAAACCGGAGAGGTTGGTAGCTAGCGGATTGCAGACCCCTGAACCTATTCACAACAACTAACAGTAGCCGTGGAGCGTTCCTACGGTGTTCCTAGACGCCTCGTCACAGCCGGAGAACTACATAAGCCTAAAGAAAGAAAGGGGAAATCTAAACTGCCCCAGAGCAGACCCCAAAGCAGTAGACAGCCCCCAACATGTATTGTCGGTGAAAACAGATGAAAACACAAACACAGACAGAAAGACAGGCAGAGCAAACGATGGGGCCCAACTAACTAGATAGGACAGGACAGAAAAGATGCTGGTTGCAATCCGCAAAAACCCTACCAAAAATGTTCCAACACGTCTGATAGGAAAAACGGCCCTGAAGTCACTAGACTTCAAAATCCCTATATCAGCACTCCGATATATTCTGAAGACAGAGCAAAAGAGATTAAACCAATCAGGGACTAACATGGAAATTCAGCAAAGTCCCAGCCGGGGCCGCTGAACACAAAACTAAGCAAATCAGACAAAATCTCATGGAACAATAACAGAGCAAAACTTAGCTTTAGAAGACAAGAACTGAACTGGAGACCAGAGCTCAGAGCAGAGAAATCACCAGCAACCCTACAGGGCGTCGGCTGCCTTATATCCACTCAGAGATTCCTGATGTCCAATCGCAATCCACCTGTTCAGGTGACAGGTCTCTCCCATCCAAATCAGTTTCACCACCTCCTTTCACCAGCAGAGGGAGTTCATCGGACATCAAAGGTGAACGAGAAAATGAGCTCACAACAACAGCCCCTACGGGCGATTTGCTACTGCTTTTTCAAGGGGAGGTGCTACAATAGGCTAACAAATCGTGCCTGGTCACTTGAGGAGGATTATTTACCCTGCAGTTTGTTCTTTCAGAGTAGGAGATCTCTAGTCATGTCTTTGGCCTTGGCATCTTCACCATCAGAAGTAATCTGGGGAAAACGGCAAGCTAGGTCGCCCCTATCTTTAGGGACAGGGAAGGAGACCCTTGTCCCGGAACACCCGCGAACAGAGTTGTGACAAGTTGCAAGAAGTATGGAATTTGTTGCAGTCGGCTTGCGTAATATTGTCGGTGATAATTGCCCATCTGGTGTGGCTGTAATCAGAAGAAACTCAACACATCTGCCAAATTTACACATGTGGTCAAAATTGTTGGTACCCCTCTTTTAATGACAGAAAAACCCACAATGATCACAGAAATAATTTGAATCTAACAAAAGTAATAATAAATAAAAAATCTATGAAAATGCACAAATGAAAGTCAGACATTGCTTTTCAACCATGCTTCCACAGAATTTAAAAAAAAAATAAAACTCATGAAATAGGCCTGGACAGAAATGATGGTACCCCTGAAAATAATGTGGCAAAATGGACATGTCTACTAATTAGCATCACAGGTGTCTTCCATCTTGGATTCAATGAGTGGGCCTGTATAGAGGGCTACAGATACTGTGCTGTTTGGTGATATGGTGTGTATCACACTCAACATGGACCAGAGGAAGTGAAGGAAAGAGTTGTCTCAGTAGATTAGAAAGAAAATTATAGATAAACATGTTAAAGGTAAAAGTTATAAGACCATCTCCAAGCAGCTTGATGTTCCTGTGACTGCAGTTGCACATATTATTCAGAAATTTAAGCTCCATGGAACTGTAGCCAACCTCCCCGGACGTGTCCGCAGGAGAAAAATTTATGACAAATCAAATAGATGGATAATACGAATGGTAACAAAAGAGCCCAGAAAAACTTCTAAACAAATTAAAGGTGAATTTCAAGCTCAAGGAACATCAGTGTCAGAGTGCACCATCCATTGTTGTATGAGCCAAAGTGGACTTCATGGGAGACGACCAAGGAGGACACCATTGTTGAAAAAAAATCATAAAATAGCCTGACTGGAATTTGCCAAACTACATGTTGACAAGCCACAAAGCTTCTGGGAGAATATCCTATGGACAGATGAGCCAAAAATTGAACTTTTTGGCAAGGCACATCACCTCTATGTTCACAGGTGGAAAAATGAAGCATATCAAGAAAAGAACACTGTCCCTACTGTGAAACATGGAGGAGGCTCTGTTATGTTCTGGGGCTGCTTTCCTGCATCTAGCACAGAGTGTCTAGAATCTGTGCAGGGTACAATGAAATCTCAAGACTATCAAGGGATTCTAGAGAGAAATGTGCTGCCCAGTGTTAGAAAGCTTTGTCTCAGATGCAGGTCATGGGTCTTGCAACCGGATAATGACCCAAAACACACAGCTAAAAACACCCAAGAATGGCTAAGAGGAAAACATTGGACTATTCTGAAGTGACCTTCAGTGAGCCCTGACCTAAATTCTATTAAGCATCTTTGGAAAGAGCTGAAATATGCCGTCTGGAAAAGGCAAACTCCAAACATGAGACAACTGGAGCAGTTTGCTCTTGAGGAGTGGGCCAAAATACCTGTCGGGAGGTGCAGAAGTCTCATTGACAGTTACATGAATCATTTGATTGCAGTGATTGCTTCAAAAGGTTGTACAACAAAATATTACTTTAAGGGTACCATCATTTCTGTCCAGGCTTATTTCGTGAGTTTTATTTTTTTAAAAATTCTGTGGAAGCATGGTTGAAAAGCAATGTCTCATTTTCATTTGTTCATTTTCATAAATTTTCGATTTATTATTACTTTTGTCAGATTCAAGTTGTTTCTGTGATAATTGTGGGTTTTCTGTCATTAAACGAGTGGTACCAACAGTTTTGACAATGTGTGTATGTGTCAGTTTGATATCGTAATTGTTAGGCTAAGGTCACACGTAGCGGAATTCCCGCGGAAGTTACCGCGAGAATTCTGGAATTCCATTCCGCGGGAAAATCGCATTTTAAATTCCTGCGATTTTCCCGCGGAAAAACTAGCAATTTGCAAGCGTAATTAGCTTGCAGAATACTAGCGTTTTCCAAGCGATCTGGAGCATTACTTGGAGAACTGATTGACAGGTTGGTCACACTCGTCAAACATAGTGTTTGACAAGTGTGACCAACTTTTTACTACTGATGCTGCCTATGCAGCATCAGTAGTAAAAGATAGGATTTAAAAAATAATAAAAAAAAAAAATATTGTTATTCTCACCTTCCGGCGTCCCATGCAGCCTTCCCACCTCTCTCCACGCTCCCGGCATCTTCCGGTCCCAGTAATCCTTTGCGCGAATGACCGTGAGACGCCGCGCTCCCGCGAGAACGCGACGTCATCGCGGACGTTCTCATAAAGGATTACTCGGACTGGAAGATGCCGGGAGCGTGGAGAGAGGCGGGAAGGCTGCGCGGGATGCCGGAGGGTGAGAACAACAATATGTTTTATTTAATTCTATTTTTTACAGGGATATGGTACCCACAGCCCGGAGGACAGTCTCCTCTCCTCTGGACCGTGGGTACCATCCGCAAGTGTTCAGCTTACTTTTCGCATGGTGGGCATAGCCACATGCGGAAACTAAGCAGAACAATGCATTCCTATGTGGGCGGAATCGCCGCAATTCCGCAAAATTAATGAGCATGCTGCGTATTTTACCGCGATGCGATTCCGCCGCGGGAAAATCCGCAGCATTAGCACAGCATTGCGGAATCCCATAGGATTGCATGGGATGCTGTTTTTTGCGTTTTCGCAGCAAAATCACGCATTTAAAATTGCCGCGAAAACGCAAAAAAAGCTACGTGTGAACCCAGCTTTATTGTTGGAGTTTCTTTATCAGGGCTTGTAATTTTTCCACCGACCTTTCTCATATGAACAGTATGTCATCAATAAAGCAAATCTAATTTTGGATTTTATCCACACCTGGAGTTAATTTCTCTTGAAAAATCTCTCGTTCCTCTACTCCTAGGCAAAGATTGGCTTATGAGGGGGCACAAGATGTGCCCATAACCGTTCCTTGCAGCTGCAGATAAATTTTACGACTAAATGTGAAATCTGTTGTGAATTCGCTTTCTGGCCTCCCTCTGGTTATTACTGAAGGTAGTGGAGCTGGTCAAATTGACAGAAGGGTTGCGAGTTCTCTTTCTGGGCTCCCTCCCTCTGGTGGCTACCAGAGGTAATGGAGCTGATCTGATTGACAGAGGCTTGCCACCTGATAATGAGGATGGCGATTGGAGATCTGGGGTTTCAGAATGAGATTTAAGACAGCCGACTCCCTCTATCCCTGCTGGTGATTTGCTTCCTGTGCCTCCTGAGGTCTGATGTCTCCAGCTCTGTCCCTGCATGTTCAGCCAAGTGGTTCATTTGCTTTTCTGTTTGCATTTGATCTGGTTTTGTCTATCTCTGTTTTGTGCGGGTCAGCCAGCTCTGCATGGGGCTGTGCTGAATCACCGCCCATATGTTACTGCTTGTGCCAGTTTGTTTTGTCCCCCGTTAGATTGGTCTCTTTTTGCTCTGCTTTCAGAATATACCAGAGTGCTGATATAGTGGGGACAAAGTCGTGCAACTTCAGTGTTTTCTTGCATCAGACGTGTTGGACTTTTTGCAGGGTTTTTTGCGTGATTGCAGACAGTGTCTTTTCATTCCTGTCCTGTCTAGTCAGTGTGGGCCCCATCATTTGCTCAGTCTATTTTCCTGCCTGCTTTTGTGTTTTCATTTTGTCTCACCAACAATATATGTTTGGGGGCTATCTATTCCTTTGGGGTCTGCTCTGGGGCAGTTTAGATTTCCCCTTTCTTGCTGTCAGAGACACCGCACTGAACTTGCTCACTGAGCCAGTGCGCGTGCCCTGAGTAAAGCGAAAGCGTGCTCAAAGCTACCTGTGGAGCGGGCAGCAACCGAATAGATGCGTACTTCAGAGCCGCAGGACCTGAAGCACGTGACTGCTAGAGGCGTGGCCTAAACTCCACAGAGCTAGGAGCTGCAAGACAATTCCTAGCAGAGTAACTGCGAGACAAAGTTACCAAGGGGCATAGACAGGGAGAATAGTCAGGACGTAGCCAATGAGTCACACACAGAGATAGCTGCAAGGTACCAGAGGGGCGAGCAGAGAGTAGTCAGGTCACAGGCAATGAGTCATACACAGATAGCTGCAAGGTACAAGAGGGGCGAGCAGAGAGTAGTCAGGTCACAGGCAATGAGTCATACACAGATAATAACGCAGTACAAAAACAACAGGCAAACTCACAACGGGAAACAGAGCCGGGTCAGAACCATATAAACAAGCTAAAGCAACAAACAGGCACACGGGGGTCAGCACACTAGGCCAAAGGCAAAAGTATAACTGGCAGGGATTGAAGCTACCCAGAGGTTTATGAAGCTCTCCCAGAACCAGAAAGAGGCCACAATCATTAACCCCAAGTGTGCAGGTCAAAACCTGCACAGAGCTCCAGACATTAACCCCCGGTGTGCAGCTCAAAAACCTGCACTGGGATCATGAAACTTGCTTTAGGCTTAGTTAGCTCTCCAGCTGTGCCAAGGTGTCTAGGATCATCAGAAGGTACGCTCCACGGCTACTGCTAGTTGTGTGGATAGGATCAGGGGTCTGCAATCCGCTTAGTTACCAACCTCTCTTGTTTTCTGTGGCTTAGCCTGGGCCTGCTCTCCTCCTCGGTGACCCATTCATAACAGAAATCGTTTTGTATCAGCATAAATTCCAATAAGGTTATTGTCAATTTGGCCATTGATTTATCAATGTTGTTGGATTGTAACAACCACAATGCCGCTCTTAGTCCGTAGGAATGTTTAACCCCTTAATGACCGAAGCTTTTTTTGGTTTTGCGTTTTTGTTTTTCGCTCCCCTTCTTCCCAGAGCCATGTGAGGACTTATTTTTTGTGGGACGAGTTTTGAATGATACCATTGGTTTTACCATGTCATGTAACAGAAAACGGGAACAAAATTCCAAGTGCGAAGAAATTGCAAAAAAAAAGTGCAATCTCACACTTGTTTTTTGTTTGGATTTTTTGCTAGGTTCACTAAATGCTAAAACTGACCTGTCATTATGATTCTTCAGGTCATTACAAGTTCATAGACAAGAAACATGTCTTCGTTCTTTTTTATCAAAGTGGTGAAAAAATTTCCAAAATTTGCTTAAAAAAAATTGCGCAATTTTCCGAGACCCGTCCCGTCTCCATTTTTCGTGATCTCGGGTTGGGTGAGGGCTTACTTTTTGAGTGCCGAGCTGGTGTTTTTAATGGTGCCACTTTTGTGCATATACGATCTTTTGATCGCCTGTTATTGCATTTTAATGTAATGTCACAGCGACCAAAAAAACGTAATTCCCGTGTTTCGATTTGTTTTCTCGCTACGCCATTTAGCAATCAGGTTAATTCTTTTTTTATTGATTCTGAACGCGGCGATACCAAATATGTCTATGTTTGATTTTATTTTTAATGTTTTATTTTGAATGGGGCGAAAGGGGAATGATTTAAACTTTTATTTTTTTTATTTTTTTCATATTTTTAAAAACTTTTTTAAACTTTTGGCATGCTTCAATAGCCTCCATGGGAGGCTAGAAGCTGCAATAGCGTGATCGTTTTTGCTACATAGAGGCGATGCTCAGATCGCCTCTATCTAGCAAAATGACAGCATTGCTATGAGCGCCGACCACAGTGTGGCAATCACAGCAATCTGGCACCAACAACCATAGAGATCTTAAGGAGACCTCTGGTTTGTTAGGCGTCGGATTCCTGCAGCGACACAACAGGAATCCAGAGCCTCACATGCTGCTCTGCAGCAAGCCATTTCTGAGGCTAAGTCCCTCTGCCGCTCCACTGAGCATGCTCACGAGACGATCTCCCATTGGAGGTCGGGAGTCACGTGCTCAGGTCCTTCTCCAGATCTGATTGGTCCATCTCAGAGATCTGGAAGGTCCCGGCAGCGCACGGCTATAAAAGGCCCGCATGGCCGTTCGGCCATGCGCTAGTATAGACTTTACTTGCTAGATGTGTGAATGGTGATGAATGTATGATTCTGGTGACTGACTTATTAAGATTCCCCTCCCTCTGATATTATGCATGTGGATAGGGAACTAGAGAAAGAGTCAGCGCCAGTCAGTAGCAAGCCATAGGCCACTGTGCACACCGCACCTCTACACTAGTGTCCGATTGTGTCACGTCTCACGGCACTATTGCATAGCGGCTGTGTTTGCCGCTGCGCTGCAGTCAGCAGCACTTACCGGCGTCCGCGGTAGCGAAGCTGCACGCACGGTAGGTCTAGATGGACACCAACCTCAGCCTTGGGCCGTGTTCTTTGACCGGTACCCGCGTGTGCAATTTAGCTGAGACCTGTGAGTCTAACAGGCTTGGCATTTATGTTTATGTTAACGTTACAGCACCTCTGTGAGCCAACAGAGTCCGTTCAGCACACATCGGGTGGCGTTTAACCCGTGCGCATTATACCGCCATATAGTGCATCTGCCATTACTCAGCAGCATTGTTAACACCTTCTGCACGGTGGACCCCGAGTGGCGAACGCACTTTATTATTTATTTATTTAGTGCGTTCCGCCATTCCTAACATTATACTAGCGCCAGGGTCTGGCTAGTAATGGTGGACCAGCAGCAGCTACTGCAGTACATTCGGCAGCTGGAGGGCAGGTTGGCAATTCTCGAGAGTGCCATCTCAGCTGCGAAGTTTACTGAGGCTGCTGTCCAGGCAGTCGCAGAGGCTGTCTCGCATGTGTCCACATCCACGCCTGCGCTGACAGTTTCCCACCTCCCATTACCCAATAAATTTTCTGGCGACAGCGCCTCCTGCAGGGGTTTCATGAGCCAGTGCTCTATCCAGCTTGAGTTGCTGGCCGCGACATTCCCTACGGAACGGGCTAAGGTGGGGTTTATCGTTTCCCTTCTGAGCATGGTGACCCTGAGGTTCGGACCGCTGCTCAGTTCTTAACATCCCTGAAGCCAACAGAGTCCGTTCAGCGCACATCGGGTGGCGTTTAACTCGTGCGCGTTATATCGCCATATAGCGCGTCTGCCATTACTCAGCAGCATTGTTAACACCTTCTGCACGGTGGACCCTGAGCGGCGAACGCACTTTATTATATATTTATTTAGTGCGTTCCGCCGTTCCTAACATGGTTGTTATGCCGATGCACCGATGACCCCCTATCACGGTTCAGCGGTGAGCATATTTCCAGCCTGGCGGCCGAAAGTGCCATTTAAATGCCGCTGTCAGCGTTTGACAGCAGCATTTAACTAGATAATAGGCACAAGTGGATCGCAGGCACATGTCAGCTGTTCAAAATAGCTGACATGTCCCGCCTTTGATGCAGGCTCATCGCCGGTGCCCTCAGCAAAGCGGAGGATACTTCCAGCTGACGAATTATTCCATCACCAGGCAGTAATGGGTTAATGGACTTATAAAGAGACTTCACGTTGGCTGTCACAATGATCATGTTATCATTTAGTTGGATATCGTCTGCTGAGTTAGTTGTATGATCGTCCGATAACGGCAGTCGCGTCCTTTATATGGTAATTCAGAGACCAAAGGTTTCAAGAAATAGTCAGTGACGTCACACATAATGTCACATAGCCCCTTATTCTTATTTTTAAGAATGATGTGTTGTTCAAAGGCTTCAGAGAGGATATCTAGAAGTTAATTTTGAAATATAGAAATGGGGTTAAACGTTAGTTGTTCATAGCAGCCAGTGTTCCCCAATAATTTATGAGGGTGAAATCATATAGAGTGATGTGGGAAAAGCAAATGTTTTAAATACTTTTTCTCAACAGTGTTCACACAGGAAAAGGATTTGTCAGGGGAAATGCAGAGTGATAATATAAACTCCCCATTAAGTATTACGTGCCTAACCCAGGAAGAAGTGCAGAACCGCCTTAGTAAGATTAAAATTGACAAATCACCAGGCCCTGATGGCATTCACCCTCGGGTATTAAGGGAGTTAAGTAATGTGATAGACAGGCCTCTATTCCTTATATTTAAAGACTCTATAGAAACAGCGTCTGTTCCTTTTGATTGGCGGCAAGCAAATGTGGTACCAATATTCAAAAAGGGGTGCAAAAGGGAACCTGGAAACTATAGGTCGGTAAGCTTAACATCTGTTGTGGGTAAAATTTTTGAAGGGTTTCTAAGGGATACCATTATGGAATATCTCAATGTTAATAAATGTTTAACTCCATATCAACATGGATTTATGAAGGATCGCTCCTGTCAAACTAACCTGATCAGCTTCTATGAGGATGTAAGCTCTCAAATGGACCAAGGAGAATCATTGGATGTCACTTATCTCGACTTCTCTAAAGCATTTGACACTGTCCCACATAAAAGATTGGTAAGTAAGATGAGAAAGCTTGGGCTAGGGGAAAATGTGTGTAGATGGGTAGGTAGCTGGCTTAGTGATAGAAAACAAAGAGTGGTTATTAATGGGGCATACTCAGATTGGGCCAGGGTTACTAGTGGGGTACCACAGGGTTCTGTATTGGGCCCCCTACTATTTAATATATTTATTAATGATCTAGTGGATGGCTTACACAGTAAAATATCTGTATTTGCAGATTATACAAAACTATGTAAGGTAGTTAACACAAAGGAGGACAGTTTGCAAATACAGACAGATTTGAGTAAATTGGAGAATTGGGCTGAAAAATGGCAAATGAGGTTTAACACAGATAAGTGTAAGGTTATGCACATGGGAAGGAGAAACAGATGCTACAATTACTTACTAAATCGGAAACTGCTGGGGAAATCAAACATGGAAAAAGACTTAGGCATCTTAGTCAATAAGAAGCTAAATTGGAGTGCCCAGTGTCAGGCAGCTGCCACCAAAGCAAATAGGGTGATGGGATGCATTAGAAGAGGTCTGGGGACACAAGGTGAAAACATAATTCTCCCTCTGTACAAATCACTCGTCAGATCACACTTGGAGTATTGTGTGCAATTTTGGACGCCGGTGTTCAAGAAAGACATTACTGAACTTGAAAGGGTTCAAAGGCGGGCTACTAAAATGATAAATGGAGTTGGTTCACTACAATACCCAGAAAGGTTATCAAAATTAGGTCTATTAACTCTAGAAAAGAGAAGACTTACGGGAGACCTAATATATATGTACAAGTATATCAGAGGGCAATACAGAGATCTCTCCAATGAACTGTTTGTACCAAGGACTGTGACAAGAACAAGGGGGCATTCTCTTCGTTTGGAGGAAAGACAATTTCTGCACCAGCATAGAAGAGAGTTCTTCACGGTAAGAGCAGTGAGGCTCTGGAATTCTCTTCCTGAGGAAGTGGTGATGGCCAACTCACTGAATGAATTTAAGAAAGGAATGGATGCTTTTCTTGTGAGTAACAGTATAGAAGGTTACGAATAACATAATATTATAGGTAGATGGTTGACCCAGCTTAGGGGAAGGAATTTTTTTCCCTATGGAGAAAATTGGCTTCTACTCTGTGGGTTTTTTGCCTTCCCCAGGATCAACAATGCAGAACAGCTGCACTAAAAATAGGCTGAACTAGATGGACATAAGGTCTTCCTTCAGCCTTCAAAACGATGTTACTATGTATGTAGCTTGAATTTCATACATTTGGTTTGGCTACACTACAATATTGCCTTACTTATCAGCCATTTTGAACACCACATCATTAGATTGGTGTAACTTTTTTACTTTATTGAAGTTAACGTTCCAGTCGACTTTGGATTTTTCCACCATAGATTCAATATCCTTTGTTACCATTTTGGCAAATGGCAAAGAGGGGATTTTTTTAAATTTATTAATTGGATGCATGGGCAAGGTACCTACATTTGAGGAGCCTTCATCCATCAGAGATTGAAGAATTTCAAGGGTTTCTTATTCCTCTTTTATTGGAAAATTTTCCTGGATATCAGTTTTGTGAAGAAGTTTTAAAAAATTAGCTTTCTTGAAGCTGTAAATCTTTTATTGCCGTGACAATGTCTAGGCGAGATGAGGGAGAAAAAGTTAGACCTTCTTGCAATAAAGACATTTTTGTATTTTATAACATGGGATGACAGGTTAATTACCGTCAGAGAATCCTCCCTGTATTCCTATTAGAGTGTGCTTCATGCCACTTCTACTTTTCAAATTGTCTGGTCCAAGGACCTTGTTCAGACTCCACAAAAAGATCCTGCACCCTCACTAAGAGAGGAAAACGATTTAATTGAGGAACTTCTCAAAATACTTCTACAGTAATGGTAGAAGATTTTCTCATTTGCCAGAGGAAAATTTTGTCTGTTTTGAAATCAGTCAATGTATTATAACTACAAGATTATCTTGTTTTACACACTGAGAGTGTAGGGAACCAGTGGCAGGCTGGGGCGGAGGGTAGCGTGCTGTGGTATTTAGGAGGTGTGGCTGGTAGGCGGCGGAGGTGTGCTGTACTCACAGAAATGGGGGGGTGACCCGCTTCTTGGCGTCGACAGGTACGAGACAGAGACAGGAGATGTATTCAACAGATTTTTCTTTTATTGGCCGCCCATATGACGACCAGCACAATGCATGACAAATATTGCACACTGTTCTCCTCTTGCAGAACGGCCCGAGTACCTTCACTTATTTACTTCTTCAGCAGGCGTACTTCGTGACTCTAACCACCGTGGCTGCCCTAGGCCAATCCGCCACGGCGTTTCACCTTTCAAAGTCCACCGTACACCAGGCCCTCACAGGCCGTCTCTACCTGTGACCAATGTGCTGTCAGGTCACCCCCGTCACCGTTTTCTACCGTCCTCTGGCAGTTATGTAACACTCAAATGACAGTTACATAATCACTGCCTTCGGTGCTCTCTAGTGACCTCTGATGGGCAGTCTGCCACATGACACCCTCTGTCAATCTCACTGTCTCCATTACAGACAGAACCGTACCCAGCTCAACCACCCCACAAGAGCATAATTTTTTTTCTCATCTGGCTAACACAGTACCAAACCCCTAATTTTCTTTTAATGTAATCATTCATGTCATGTTCATATTTTCGGAACTGATTTTTTTTCCTACTTTTCAAAGTCTTTTTCTAAGTTAGATAAGGTTTCTTTGAAAACCTCAACTTTCATCTCCTGCTGTAAAGATTTCTGTAAAATTTTAATATCATCTTCAATTTTTTTTTCAAAGATGATATATTGTTTTCGATGATTATTTGAATAAATTCTAGGGAACAGGTATTAGTCTCCTTTAGGCCGGTTTCACATTAGCGCTTTTTAAGCACACGCACGGCCGGGGGTAGCTCCGCCCCCGAGCCGGCTCTCTGCCCGGCGTGCCCGCCCCTTGCTTGTAGCGCCGCCTACTAGCGGACAGCGGCGCCTGCGATCGGCGCACCCTATCTTTAGCATAGGGTGCGCAGATCGTGCGCTAGTTGCGCTTTGACCTGCGCTGCGCACTTTTGACGGTGCGCCGTGCGCGCCAAAATCCGAAAAGTTTGATTTTGGCGCGCACGGCGCACCGTCAAAAGTGCGCAGCGCAGATCAAAGCGCAACTAGCGCACGGCCTGCGCACGATCTGCGCACCCTATGCTAAAGATAGGGTGCGCCGATCGCAGGCGCCGCTGTCCGCTAGTAGGCGGCGCTACAAGCAAGGGGCGGGCACACCTGGCAGAGAGCCGGCTCGGGGGCGGAGCTACCCCCGGCCGTGCGTGCGCTTAAAAAGCGCTAATGTGAAACCGGCCTTATCCATCTCTTTGTAAGAGTGTCACCTTCCAAATCAAATGTCAGATATACCTGTATCCTCAAACCTCTTGGTACAATTTTTTATCAAGGTAGTTTTCCAGTGAAGTTTTTGTCCACCATAATTTTTTTTTTTTTATAAAGGGCATTTTTCTATTTTTTTAGGGTTTCTTGATTAGATGTGGAAGTATTACCTAGGAGTGATCCAGCACCTTTTCTGAAAATATTAGTAGCTTTGGCTAGTCATGAATTTTCTCTGGCTTTAAATCCATGTAAACTGACTATTTGTTCAAACAACCGGCAAAGATTAATGTTTTATATTAAAAAAGTCGTATTATTATGCAACACCCCTAAAGCAATGAGTGACACTTCATAGTTACTTAGATTTAACCGAGACAAGCCAAGTGCATAGTTTCACTTATACAGACACAGTGGTAGAGTAAAATTATTTTTAGGCCACAAATGGCACAGATACAGCAACAGAGTAGAATTATTTTTTAGGCACACTGCTTGTACACAAATGGCTGCAGAGTATAATTATGTTTTAGATACACTACTCATACAGACACAGCGGTAGAGTAGAATTATTTTTTCGGCACAGCCACAGCTTGTACAGACACAGTGGTAAAGTAAAAGTATGTTTTAGTCACGACTACAACTTATACAGACACAGTGGTAGAGTAAAATTATTTTTTTGGCCCAGCCACAACTTGTACAGACACAGTGGTAGAGTATAATTATATTTTTAGACCCCCTATATGGAGGTTTTTCTGAACAGTGCTCTCACATGCAGGGGTGCAAAGTACACACAACGGCTTAAAGGCACAGTATTCACACAAGCGGGGTTGCAGAGTACACAAAGAGGCTTTTTTAGCACAGTACTCTCATAGATATGGGTTCAGAGTTCACATAATGGCTTTTTGGCACAGTCTAAAAGCAAGTTGATTGACTGTGAGAAAGCCTTTCAACAAACTTTATTCAGCATCTAAACCTGAACAGTAAATTGGACATCAGGTAAAAAGTCGGTGTTCGAGGTTCGGTAACTGAAATGGCGTCCAGTATGAACCCTGAACTTTACAGTTTGGGTGTCCAGGTTTTGAGTCTTGTCTGCCCCTTTCCCAGGCTGATCATGTCAAGGAATAACATTGCCTGGCCTTGTTTTGGGTTCAGATCTGCTATTTCTTCTTGCTGCATCCTGCAGGCCATGTCAGTTATATTTTCTGTCTATGGCATGAGTATCTGACTTTGGTAGTACTCTGATTTGTCCTGCTGCACTTTTTGACCTTGCCCAAGTCTGTTCCTCCCTCTCTGCCCGTCCCATCTTAGTGTTTCCTGATTGCTTTTAGATTTCCTGGTGTTTTACTTGGCTTTGACTCTGACTTGACATTGCCTCTGGTCCCTGGTACTTCTGCCTTTTGTCTGGTATTGACCCTTTGGCTCTCCACTGACTCTGTGCTTGTTTTTTCCCTTTGTACTGCACGACGGTCTAGGTTTTGACTTGGCTTGTTTGACTATACTGCTGCCACCTAGTGGTAGCTTCACTGCAGCACTGCAAGCCTGCTCTTGCTGACTTGTTACCATCCTTCCACTCTATTGCCATTTAGTGGAGGTTGCAGCTACCCACATAGCTGCTGTGTGACATTGGGGTCTCTAATCTCTAATCACTACCATTCTTATTGTCTGCTCTATTTGGAAAGTTTTGTAAATAAATGGTTAATGTCATCTTGGATATGAAAATAGCAC
Organism: Dendrobates tinctorius; assembly: GCF_039654945.1. Lineage (NCBI taxonomy): Eukaryota > Metazoa > Chordata > Amphibia > Anura > Dendrobatidae > Dendrobates > Dendrobates tinctorius. Next base: position 15,273,940 of record NW_027361751.1, on the reverse strand, counting down.
TTTTTTCAGTAAGCGACAAGACTATTTTGTGAAATGTTCACTGCTATTTTCCTTGCTGCATGTCACCACCTACAATTACTGTATATGGGAGCTAATTAGTCATTTTGCTAATGTAAATTCTATTCAACGACAAAATGACTGTGTACTAAAGCTCATTTAACGTCGGTGACATCCAGTGTGTTTTTTATTTTAACACAAAACTGTGGTAAATTAATGGAACTAATTACCCTGCTGCTCGGCATCATTTATAAGCTTTTTATTTCATCACTGACAAAGTAGTGTTGTGTGTTTGTCGCGGTAAAGTCTGCCGGCTGAGGAAGGGGGAGAGCAGTGTTCTTCTTCCCATAGTGAACACCCATGTAAAGTTCACTGATTAGGACATTGGATATCCAGCAATTTACTAATAATGTATAATTTTCACATTTTCACTATTGCTCCCTTCACATGTATGACAATAAAGCAGTAGCTTTCTGCCGTTATGAGACCACAGTTGCAATCAAAATGATTCAGCCCCAGTTGCAAATTAGGATTTTATCACAATTTTAAAGCTTTCTGCTCTTTGAAATTAATCAATTAAACAAGAATAATGATAAACATAACTAATAAAATAAGTGGTTTCTCCAAAACACCACTTTTACTGACTTTTGGAGTCTTAGATTTATTCACAACCTAGATGTCAAGAGTCTTTATAACTTAGTAGAGCATCTTTAGCTGTTATATTATTTATTAATGGCTTTCTGCTTGATCTCGAGCCATAATGACTTGATGGATGAACGCGCTGTAGGAAGATCTTGTGCAAGCCTAGATAGGTCCACCAGGGTCTTCTCCGCTGTTAACTTGATAGCATCAAGCTATCGGGTTGCTGGTCTTCCTGTTGGCCTTGTTCCTTCTATTCTTCTAATCATGGTGTCCTTCTTCAGTGATTGCTCTCATCGTATGATGTGTCCAAAATAGCTAAGTAGTAGCTTGGTGATCCTTGCTTCGTGTGACATATCTGGTTTGCTTTGTTCCAAAATTGACTTGTTGGTTCCTCTTGCAATCCATGGTATTGATAACATCCTTCTTTAGCACCATCTTTCGAAGGTGTTGATTCTTTTACTTTATCGTCCATTTTTCTAATCCATATGTTACCACAGAAAAGACCAAACTATGTACAATTCATGTATTCATCGCCAGTGAAATGTTCCTCAATTTGGAGACCTTGTCCAGTGACTTCATTATTGATTTGCCCATAGCTACTGTATATTCCTATTGACTTATGGTGACTTCGCTGCATCTTGAGTGATGATTGATCCGAGTAGCTTGAAATAATTACATCTTACATCTCGTCATTGGTCATCTCAAGTATGTTCCGGTCGTACTTGGCAGTAGTCAATATCTTTGTTTTCATTGTGTTGAGTAGCAGTCCCATGTTCAAGCTTTCCTTCCTGCCACTACGTGATAAGTCTTTCATTCCATCTATGCTTGTTGTTATCAATGTTGTGTCGTCTGCGTATTTAATATTGTCGATGATTCATTCATCATTTTTGATTCCTTCTTCTTTTTTTAGCAACGGGATGGCTACTAGACAAAAGCTGAGAGGTAATAGGTGAAGGTGGGTACATACAGCACTACTTTCTATACCAACCTGACGGTGGCCCTAAATGTACCAGGTGCATAATTCAGTTCAATGCTAGATTGTCCCTTATCTCCAAGCCATCTGGTGCAGAAATATTGTATCTTCACTGTAATAGGTGTCTTTATAATTGCTTGGACTTCCTAAAGCCTATTTCATACACTGGACATTCACAATTCGCCTGCAGACTGGGATGTCTGGACCTGTCGCCAGGTCTTCTGACCCGAAGTCTACAGCACAATGAGCCTTGGCTATAATACATTCTTACAATATGAAATACTTATTGCTACAGTTAAAAAAGTCTTAAAGGTACACACACCTGATTTTGATTATCGTTGTCACATAAGAACTGATTGCAACTATTTCTCTTGGCAAGACTATAGATGCCAGATTACAGAAGATGATGAATTGGCACATTAAGTTGTCATGCCAGCCTTATATTATACAGATGTGGTTTTAATGTATTTTGTTTTCGTTTTTGTGTTTGATAACATCATATTATGCTCATTTTTTTGCAATTTCTTGTTGATTAGTTTCATAATTGTTTTGCGCATTAATATAGAAACAAATTAGTAAGTGTGAGCAAAAAATGATGTTAATGAGGTTATTCATCAATATGATGCAAGAGTCACATTTTTTCTTTGTCATGTTATAGATAGAATATGATGTATCCTGGTCATAGAATGTTAAAGGATTCTCGATATGAATTTATGTGCGTGACAGTGGCAGGATAGCCAAAATGTGTAAAATACACGGTCATTCATAAAGATTATTTATGAATACTCTGAATACTGATATGAAGCTTTACTCTGAACTGTAGAATGCTAAAAATTACAATTATAACCCACATATCCTCCTCTAATATTCTAAAAAAGTCACAGATACTTCAGATATTTTTTATAGACCTTGTTAAAGAGAACCTGTCAGCAGGATTTAGCGATTTAGGGTATGTGCACACGCTGCGGATTCTGTTCCGCAGCTGTTTTTGTCCTGCGGAACCGCAGCAGTTTCTGCTGCGGTGTACAGTACCATTGTATGTAATGAAATTCAAAACCACTGTGCACAAGATGCGGAAATAAACGCACGGAAATGCTGCGTTTTTTTTTCCGCAGCATGTCAATTCTTTGTGCGGTTCTGCAGCGGTTCCGCACCCATAGACTTGCATTGATTGTGTTAAATCCGCAAAAAAAACGCAAATATAAAAATATCTGCGGTTTTTGGTGCGGATTGGGTGTAAAAACCGCTGCAGAATGGGGGGAAATGATGTCATGTGGGAGGAAGTGTAGTGTGTGGGCGGGGTGTAGTGTCCAGTCACCATATTTCATGGAATATGGAGGGCTACCGTCGCATGGAGATGGACGTGGGCCGTTTGATCGACTTTGTATGTATGTCTGTATGTGTGTGTCTGTCTGTCTGTGTGTGTCAGTCTGTGTGCGTCTCCATGTGACAGTAGTGCGACAATTGGGCTCAATTGCCGCATGGGCCTGCTGCTCTCATCCGGCTATCGGATGGGAGAGTAGGCCCTGCGGCCACCGAGCACAATTGTACAGTGCTAAACACGTAACAAAACACATAACATACATGTAACATACATTACATACAACATACATGTAACAGACACAAAACATATACTATATACTCACCATCCTGGCCCGGTCATCATGTTCCCCGCAGCCCTCGCTCCACTCGGTGGTAATAAATAAAAAAAAGTCCAAAAAAAATTCCCCTGGCTGAAAAATAGTGTCCCACGGTGATCTAGGATGTCTTCGGGCGATACACTAGCAGGAGCGGTGCTCCTGCAGTGTACCGCCGACTTTACCGGTGTTCGCGCGCTCGGGACCTCGCTTTACGGCACTATAGCTGCGTGTGAACTTTCCCACGCAGCTGTGCCATAAAGGAGGTTACCAGAGTCAATGAACTCTGGTAAACTCTAGGCACATGCGCAGTACACACTGCAGGAGCTTAGCTCCTGTCAGTGTGTTTGTGCAGAAGCCGCGGAGACACCATCACATGTTTCTCAACGCAAGCAATGACTAGCCAGGTCTTTCACCGGGAAGGAACAACCACGGGAAGGGCAGTCTCCAATGAAGGAAACCACCTATGCCAAAACATGGTATCCATCCACAGACAGCTCTTTCGGGGTATTGCCCCTCATCAGTGTGGAGTAGGAATCTGGCTAGTAGGAGCAATGCCTAGTGGAAGACTATGAAAAAGGAGGATGATTGACCTCATGGAGATCAACATCCGACACTGCGGAGACACCATCACGTGTTTCTCAATGCAGTGATTCTAGAGCACTGCCCCCATCCCTTATGGGAAATATGTAAACCATGCAAAAACAGAAGCCGCGGAGACACTATCACATGTTTCTCAACGCAAGCAATGACTAGCCAGGTCTTTCACCGGGAAGGAACAACCACGGGAAGGGCAGTCTCCAATGAAGGAAACCACCTATGCCAAAACATGGTATCCATCCACAGACAGCTGTTTCGGGGTATTGCCCCTCATCAGTGTGGAGTAGGAAACTGGCTAGTAGGAGCAATGCCTAGTGGAAGACTATGAAAAAGGAGGATGATTGACCTCATGGAGATCAACATCTGACACTGCGGAGACACCATCACGTGTTTCTCAACGCAGTGATTCTAGAGCACTGCCCCCATCCCTTATGGGAAATATGTAAACCATGCAAAAACAGAAGCCGCGGAGACACCATCACATGTTTCTCAACGCAAGCAATGACTAGCCAGGTCTTTCACCGGGAAGGAACAACCACGGGAAGGGCAGTCTCCAATGAAGGAAACCACCTATGCCAAAACATGGTATCCATCCACAGACAGCTGTTTCGGGGTATTGCCCCTCATCAGTGTGGAGTAGGAAACTGGCTAGTAGGAGCAATGCCTAGTGGAAGACTATGAAAAAGGAGGATGATTGACCTCATGGAGATCAACATCCGACACTGCGGAGACACCATCACGTGTTTCTCATAGTCTTCCACTAGTCTTCCACTAGGCATTGCTCCTACTAGCCAGTTGCCTACTCCACACTGATGAGGGGCAATACCCCGAAACAGCTGTCTGTGAATGGATACCATGTTTTGGCATAGGTGGTTTCCTTCATTGGAGACTGCCCTTCCTGTGGCTGTTCCTTCCCGGTGAAAGACCTGGCTAGTCATTGCTTGCGTTGAGAAACATGTGATGGTGTCTCCGCGGCTTCTGTTTTTGCATGGTTTACATATTTCCCATAAGGGATGGGGGCAGTGCTCTAGAATCACTGCGTTGAGAAACACGTGATGGTGTCTCCGCAGTGTCGGATGTTGATCTCCATGAGGTCAATCATCCTCCTTTTTCAGTGTGTTTGTGCAGACATGGAGAATGGTCACATCTGCTGATGTGACTGTTCTCCATGTCAGATCGTCGAGGGACACTCGTTTAATGGACTGCGACGGAACGGTAGGTATCTAATTGGTTTGTTTTTTTTACTTTTGTATAGGTGATCGAGGGCGTCGCAATGGATTGAACGTGCAATAAAATATTTGTCAAAAAACATGTTTTTTATTTCATTAAATTTTTCTTTAAAAATGTGTCTGTGTTTTTTTTTTCTATTCTTTAATATTGGATTAATAATGGATCGGCGTCTAATTGACGCCTCTCCATTATTAACCGGGCTTAATGACACCGATGAAAGGTGACATTAACCCCTTTATTACCCCACATCCCGCCACCGCGGTGCGGGAGTGGGAAGAGAGGGACTAAGTGCCGGAATTGGCGCATCTTCTTGATGCGCCGCTTCTGGGGCGGCTGCGGGCTGATATTTGTAGCTAGGGGGGAGGCAATATCCATGGCCTCTACCTAGGCTATGAATATCAGCCCGCAGCTGTCTGCGTAGCCTTTCTGGCCCTGAAATGTAGGGGGACCCCACGTCAAATTATTTTTGGGGGTCCCCTGCATTTTAGAGCCAGAAAGCTTACGCAGACAGCTGCGGGCTGATATTACGGAAGAGGCCATGTTTATTAACCCCTACCCTGCCTCCATTTACAATCCCGCAGTTGTCTGCTTAGCCTTTCTGGCCCTAAAATAGAGGGGGACCCCACGTCAAATTTTTTTGGGGGGTCCCCTGCATTTTACAGCCAGAAAGGTTACGCAGACAGCTGCGGGATGATATAACGGAAGAGGCTGTGTTTATTAACCCCCACCCTGGCTACATGTATCATCCCGCAGTAGTCTGCTTGGCCTTTCTGGCCCTAAAATATAGGGGTAACCCACGTCAAATTTTATTTTGGGGGTCCCCTGCATTTTACAGCCAGAAAGGTTACGCAGACAGCTGCGGGATGATATAACGGAAGAGGCTGTGTTTATTAACCCCCACCATGGCTACATGTATCATCCCGCAGTAGTCTGCTTGGCCTTTCTGGCCGTAAAATATAGGGGTACCCCACGTCAAATTTTATTTTGGGGGTCCCCTGCATTTTACAGCCAGAAAGGTTACGCAGACAGCTGCGGGATGATATAACGGAAGAGGCTGTGTTTATTAACCCCCACCCTGGCTACATGTATCATCCCGCAGTAGTCTGCTTGGCCTTTCTGGCCCTAAAATATAGGGGTACCCCACGTCAAATTTTATTTTGGGGGTGCCCTGCATTTTACAGCCAGAAAGGTTACGCAAACAGCTGCGGGATGATATAGAATCATAGAATCATAGAATCTTAGAGTTGGAAGGGACCTCCTGGGCCATCTGGTCCAACCCCCTGCTCAAAGCAGGATTCGCTAAATCATCCCAGTCAGATGTCTGTCCAGCCTCTGTTTGAAGACTTCCATTGAAGGAGAACTCACCACTTCTCGTGGCAGCTTGTTCCACTCATTGATCACTCTAACTGTCAAAAAGTTTTTTCTAATATCTAATCTGTGTCTCCTCCCATTCAGTTTCATCCCATTGCTTGTAGTCTTTCCTTGTGCAAATGAGAATAAAGTTGATCCTTCTACAATGTGACAGCCCTTTAGATATTTGTAGACAGCTATTAAGTCTCCTCTCAGTCTTCTCTTTTGCAAACTAAACAATCCCAAATCCTGCAACCTTTCCTCAAAAGACAGGGTTTGCAGACCGGTCACCATTCTGGTTGCTCTTTTCTGAACTTGCTCCAGTTTGTTGATGTCTTTTTTAAAATGTAGTGCCCAAAACTGGACACAATGTTCCAGATGAGGTCTGACCAAAGAGGAGTAGAGGGAAATAATGACTTCACGTGATCTAGACTGTATGCTTCTGTTAATACATCCTAGAATTGCATTTGCTTTTGCTGCTGCATCACACTGTTGACTCATATTCAGTCTGTGATCTATTAGTATACCCAAGTCTTTTTCACATGTGCTGTTGCTTAGCCCTATTCCTCCCATTCTGTATATGCTTTTTTCATTTTTATTGCCCAGATGTAGTACTTTGCATTTTTCCTTGTTAAAAACCATTCTGTTAGTTGCTGCTCACTGCTCCAGTTTATTTATGTCTTTTTGAATCCTCTCTCTCTCTTCTCTAGTATTAGCTATCCCTCCTAGCTTTGTGTCATCAGCAAATTTAATCAGTTTACCCTCAATTCCTTCATCTAAATCATTGATAAAGAAGTTGAACAATACAGGGCCCAGCACAGAGCCCTGTGGTACCCCACTTGAGACATTCTTCCAACTGGATGTGCAGTCATTTACGACCACTCTTTGGGTCCGATCACTAAGCCAGTTATGAATCCACCTAACAGTTGCCTTGTCCATTCCATACTTAGTCATTTTTTCAATAAGGATTGTATGAGATACTTTGTCAAATGCTTTGCTGAAGTCAAGATATACTATATCTACAGCATTTCCTTGCTCCACCCAATCAGTGATTCTGTCATAGAAGGAAATTAAGTTAGTCTGACATGACTTATTAGTTGCAAACCCATGCTGACTCTGTTTAATCACTTCATTCTTATCCAGGTACTGACATACATGTTGTTTAATAATTTGTTCAAAGATCTTTCCTGGTATAGAAGTCAGACTCACCGGCCTATAGTTGCCTGGGTCCACAGTCTTCCCCTTTTTGAAGATAGGAACAACATTTGCTCTTCTCCAGTCTTCTGGGACTTCTCCTGTTCTCCAAGAATTTTCAAAGATTCTGGAGAGGGGTTCAAAAATTTCTTCTGCTATCTCCTTCAGTACTCTGGGGTGTAATTCATCTGGACCTGGAGACTTGAATTCATTTAGGTTAGCTAAGTGTTTCCTTACTATCTTTCTGTTTATAGATATCCTGGATTCTTCTATTCCCTTAATAGGACAGTGAAGAACAGTTGATGTTACATTTCCTTTCTGAGAGAAAACAGATGCAAAATAGGAATTTAAAAGTTCGGCCTTCTCAACATCCTGTCTTACCATTTCATCATTTTCATCCTGTAAAAATCCTATAGCATCTTTGACTTTTCTTTTACTTTTGACGTATCCCCAAAATCCTTTATTATTGCTTTTGACATCTCTTGCAAGCCTCAATTCATTGTCAGCTTTAGATAATCTGATTTGTGCCCTGTAGGTTCTGCAGACAGCATTATACTCTTCTTTAGATATGCCTCCCTCTTTCCATTTTATAAACATTTTTTTCTTCTTTTTTAGCATGTGCTTAAGTTCTGTGTTCATCCATCCTGGCTTCCTTAAATGCTTCCTATTCTTCCCTCTTTTCGGAATTGTTAACAATTGTGCTTTGAGAATTTCATTTTTCAAGATTTCTCATCCTTCCTGGACATTTTTGTCTTTAAGGATATCCAGCCATTGGATCCCTCCAATTCTCTTTCTGAATCCCTTAAAATCTGCCTTTCTGAAATCTAACCTTGACGTCTGAGTCTTCACAGGTCTTCCTCCTCTAGTTATCCAAAATTCTAAAATAGCATGGTCGCTACCTCCTAGGATCCCAGCCACTTTTACCTCCTCAACCATTTCCTCCCTGTTTATAAGGATTAGATCCAAGGTAGCGGTTCCCCTTGTTTTCTCCCCTACCTTTTGAAAGATAAAGTTGTCAGCAAGAGAGGATAAGAATTTCCTTGACCTGTTAGTTTTGCCTGAGGGAAATTCCCAACAAATGTCTGGATAGTTGAAATCTCCCATGACAACTATGTCATATTTTTTGGAGAACTTGGCCATTTGATGCATAAAGAGTTCATCCATATCTTCAGCTTGCACAGGCGGCCTGTAGTAAATGCATACAATGGTGTCCTTTCCATTGTTCTGTCCTTGTATTCTTACCCAAACAGTTTCCACAGAACTCCCAGTCTCTGAAGCTTCAATCTCTGTGCAGATATATACGTTTCTAACATACAATGCGACACCTCCTCCTCGTTTATCAAGTCTGTTTCTTGCAAATAAGTTGTATCCTTCCAGTCTTGTATTCCAATCATGTGTATTGTCCCACCAAGTTTCAGTGATTCCAATGACATCATATTTCTTTTCCTGTGTTAGTAGTTCCAATTCTCCTTGTTTGTTGCCCATGCTTTGTGCATTAGTATAGAAACATTTTAGTTTGTGATTGGTTTCTCTTTCTCCAATATTTTTATTATTTAGATTCTTTTGTCTTTGTTCTTCCTTTCCACTTCTAATAGCAGAGTTCTCAATATCATTTGTCAGGTCTATGGCTTTTTCTGGTCTTTTGCTTCCCTTCCCATGTTGTTCTAGTTTAAAGCTCTCCTTACAAGTGTAGCAAGGCGACTTCCAAATACATGTTTTCCAGTCTTCGTAAGGTGCACCCCATCTCTAGCAAGTAGTCCATTGTAAAGGTAATTCACTCCGTGATCCATAAATCCAAATCATTGCTGACGGCACCATCGACGTAGCCAGTTGTTCACCTGCAGAATCTTATTCCACCTCCTTGTTCCATGGCCATCCACTGGGAGGATGGAAGAGAAGACCATCTGCGCTCCCAGTTCTTTCACTTTCTTGCCTAAGTCTTCAAAGTCTCTGCAGATGGTTTCCAGGTCATTTCTTGCGGTGTAATTTGTCCCCACATGTAGTAGCAGGAATGGGTAGTCATCTGTAGGTCTGAAGAGTCCTGATATCCTGTCAGACACATCTTTAATTTTTGCACCTGGAAGACAGCACATTTCTCTTGAAGTTATATCCGGTCTGCAGATAGCGGTCTCTGTTCCTCTCAACAGGGAATCCCCCATGACCACCACTCTCCGTTTCTTCTTCACAACATTTTTCTTTCTCCATCCAGGAGGACTCTGAGGGCGTACAAGGTTGCTGTTTGTGGGCAAAATCTTATCCTGATGTATTTCTTCATCGTTTTCCTGCGTGAGAGCCTAGTACTGGTTCTTGAGAAGTATGGGTGCTGACTGCCTCCTGATCCTCCTGCTTCTCTGGGTCACATGTCTCCATTCCTCTGTTTCTTCAGGTGCACTTCGAATTTCTTCTCTTTCTGTAACATGAAGAGATAATTCTGCTCTGTCTAAGAACTCTTCACCTTCCTTAATGATCTTCAACGTAGCTAACCTCTCTTCGAGATTTTGCAACTTTTCTTCCAACAGAGACACAAGCTTGCATTTGTGGCATGTGAAGTTTGGCTTTTCCACTGGTAAGTCTGTGAACATGTAGCAAGAAATGCAGCTCACCAAATGGCTCCTGGCTAGAGTTGAGCGACTTTTGGTTTTTTAGGGTCTCGTTTCGTGAAACCCGACTTTTCCAAAAGTCGGGTCGAGCAAGATCGTCCGATTATAGGGAAAAGTCGGGGTCGTACCGAAACACGAAACCCAATGTATGTCAATGGGGAATAAAAGTCGGCAGTGAGAGGAGGACAGGAAACACACCAACAGTGCCCATTTGAATGCCAAAAGCATCAATTCTTCTTACTTAAGCTTGTCAACCTTAATTAACTTCATAATATAAGTTACGCACTGAAAAATGGGGGTTATTTGGCTACAGTTGTGGGGGGGGAGGGCTGGCTCTAGGTTTTCATGTGCCCTGGGCGAAAGAGCGCCCCTTTAACACATACCACAACTCATCATGCTCCGATACGGCAGAGAAATAGCGGTATAGTGCAATGAAAAATACTTCACTTTTTACATCTCATGACGAGGCCCATCTATTTCTCCATACAGAATCATTGGTCCCATATAATGTTTGAAACAGTATATGATGAGCTCCACATAATGCTACAGTATATGTTGGTCCCCATGGATGAAGCTCCACTGTCTTATGGGCCCAAATAATGCTCCAAACATAATGGGCCCCATTTCTAATGCTCTAGTGTATAATGGGCCCTGTAAATGCTGCTCCAGTGTCTGATGTCCACCTTTGGAATGTTCCAGTGTATGGTGGGCCCCATCTATCATTCTCCAGAGTATAGTGCTCCCCAAAAATTGCTGTCCCAACATTGAAAACAATCAAATAAGTCTCCTCGCTAGGGAATCCCTGTACTTGTCTGGACTCCTCGTCGTCCCCATCTTCCATCTCACTGCACAGTATTTCAACTTTGCAAGTGCTGTGATCCTGAGCAAGCAGGGGGGGCCCACTCGTTGGCGACGGCACTGGCACAGGGCCCCTGATAGTACGGTGGTGTGTCTGATGGCGGGTGGGCCGAACCTGCACTTTCATCTGCAGCTTCCTCTTTGTCACCGTGTAAGATGGAACTGTATATGGGAAGGGTAACCTGAGTTTCATCAGGGTCAGATTCAGGCCGTGTAGCGTGCGAGGGGAATGTAGTGGTCTGGGTCAATGTACCAGCAGATTCATCGAGCAATGGCTGGGCATCAGTGCACTTGTGTCGCCCCCAGGAGTACGGTCGCCACAGTGGCATTACCTTCTTCCTAGGGAGTGTGATGTCATGCTTAGGAGCAACGAACGATCTCTCTAGCAGGTTAACTGATTGGGCGGCGTTATTCGCACGAGTCATGACCCTCCAAACAGCGTTCATGAAGGCAGTGTTTGTTTTACGTGGGCAGTATGGTTGCAAAGCTGATCCTTAAAGGAATGTCCAGAAGGGCACCACCAGGAGTGGAGCCTACGGTTAAATTCGACTCCACCTGGGAAACCTCAACCATACCAGCTACAGAACAGATGCACACATTGCAAGCTTAATTCCGTTAACGAACGAGACTCCGTCATGCCCCGCGGTCCGAGTGCGGCTTACTAGAGGGACACGTGAGGCTCTGGCACATGAGATTGGCCAATAACTGGTGTGTCATGCCCTTACATGTCCGTGGCTGCATGTGCTCTACACTGAAAAGGCCAGCGTTTGTCGCTTACAGGTGCAGATAACCCGCTGAACAACGTTAGTGATGGGGATCACTGATTACAATTATTACCCGCGAACAATGATTTCCCAGTAAGTGCAGGTCAACCGCAGTTCCGGAATTAGGCCTAACCGTCATTCCTGAAAAAATGAAAAACTTACGTATGCAAACCACAGGTGCTGTAGCTTGCTTAACAGCTCGCCAGCCGTTCTCACGCCCAGTATGGATTACACGTGATTGCACAAAGGTTAGAAAGGGTACCGTATCCCCAAATAACATGTATGGATAGCGTACACATTCAAAATATATGTCTATACATCAGGAGGCAGGCTCAGACGGTGTTAGGCCCAGTATGGATTGCACGTGATTGCACAAAGGTTAGAAAGGGTACCGTATCCCCAGATAACATGTATGGATAGCGTACACATTCAAAATATATGTCTATACATCAGGAGGCAGGCTCAGACGTGTTAGACCCAGTATGGATTGCACGTGATTGCACAAAGGTTAGAAAGGGTACCGTATCCCCAGATAACATGTATGGATAGTGTACACATTCAAAATATATGTCTATACATCAGGAGTTAAACTAAATAGCAAAGCCATTGAAGAAGAAGACTCAGGTCTTCAAAAATTCATTTATAACAACAAGCAAAAAGGCAGCAACACTTACCTGCCCAGGTCTAGAACAAATGCACTGCAGGGTGCAGCCAGCCCATATAGCAAGATGTCAGCAACACAGGTGCAAAATACCAGATTAACAGCCACTCTCCACATACCCATTCCTGGAGGGGGTGACTGCCCAGTATACAATTGCACAATGAGGGTCCGCATAGGGTACCGTTCACACAAAGGGAATGCATGGTGTCTGGTTCACAGCCTATTAGTAACGCCCCTACTATTCGATTAGGCGGGCTGGCCAGCACCCTCTCATTGCATCCCAGTGTGAACACCCCTCATACGAGACCAAACGTGTCTGGGCTCGGCTGCACCCCGAATCATATAGTGCAAAAAATTTTTTACCAATTAGTGAGGTATTAGCTGATATTTTGGCCAAAATACTTGAGCCCGTAAACTGCGCCAAAGTTCCTCACGCTTACGGGTCCCTACACTAAACTAAATAGCAAAGCCATTGAAGAAGAAGACTCAGGTCTTCAAAAATTCATTTATAACAACAAGCAAAAAGGCAGCAACACTTACCTGCCCAGGTCTAGAACAAATGCACTGCAGGGTGCAGCCAGCCCATATAGCAAGATGTCAGCAACACAGGTGCAAAATACCAGATTAACAGCCACTCTCCACATACCCATTCCTGGAGGGGGTGACTGCCCAGTATACAATTGCACAATGAGGGTCCGCATAGGGTACCGTTCACACAAAGGGAATGCATGGTGTCTGGTTCACAGCCTATTAGTAACGCCCCTACTATTCGATTAGGCGGGCTGGCCAGCACCCTCTCATTGCATCCCAGTGTGAACACCCCTCATACGAGACCAAACGTGTCTGGGCTCGGCTGCACCCCGAATCATATAGTGCAAAAAATTTTTTACCAATTAGTGAGGTATTAGCTGATATTTTGGCCAAAATACTTGAGCCCGTAAACTGCGCCAAAGTTCCTCACGCTTACGGGTCCCTACACTAAACTAAATAGCAAAGCCATTGAAGAAGAAGACTCAGGTCTTCAAAAATTCATTTATAACAACAAGCAAGCGTGAGGAACTTTGGCGCAGTTTACGGGCTCAAGTATTTTGGCCAAAATATCAGCTAATACCTCACTAATTGGTAAAAAATTTTTTGCACTATATGATTCGGGGTGCAGCCGAGCCCAGACACGTTTGGTCTCGTATGAGGGGTGTTCACACTGGGATGCAATGAGAGGGTGCTGGCCAGCCCGCCTAATCGAATAGTAGGGGCGTTACTAATAGGCTGTGAACCAGACACCATGCATTCCCTTTGTGTGAACGGTACCCTATGCGGACCCTCATTGTGCAATTGTATACTGGGCAGTCACCCCCTCCAGGAATGGGTATGTGGAGAGTGGCTGTTAATCTGGTATTTTGCACCTGTGTTGCTGACATCTTGCTATATGGGCTGGCTGCACCCTGCAGTGCATTTGTTCTAGACCTGGGCAGGTAAGTGTTGCTGCCTTTTTGCTTGTTGTTATAAATGAATTTTTGAAGACCTGAGTCTTCTTCTTCAATGGCTTTGCTATTTAGTTTAGTGTAGGGACCCGTAAGCGTGAGGAACTTTGGCGCAGTTTACGGGCTCAAGTATTTTGGCCAAAATATCAGCTAATACCTCACTAATTGGTAAAAAATTTTTTGCACTATATGATTCGGGGTGCAGCCGAGCCCAGACACGTTTGGTCTCGTATGAGGGGTGTTCACACTGGGATGCAATGAGAGGGTGCTGGCCAGCCCGCCTAATCGAATAGTAGGGGCGTTACTAATAGGCTGTGAACCAGACACCATGCATTCCCTTTGTGTGAACGGTACCCTATGCGGACCCTCATTGTGCAATTGTATACTGGGCAGTCACCCCCTCCAGGAATGGGTATGTGGAGAGTGGCTGTTAATCTGGTATTTTGCACCTGTGTTGCTGACATCTTGCTATATGGGCTGGCTGCACCCTGCAGTGCATTTGTTCTAGACCTGGGCAGGTAAGTGTTGCTGCCTTTTTGCTTGTTGTTATAAATGAATTTTTGAAGACCTGAGTCTTCTTCTTCAATGGCTTTGCTATTTAGTTTAGTGTAGGGACCCGTAAGCGTGAGGAACTTTGGCGCAGTTTACGGGCTCAAGTATTTTGGCCAAAATATCAGCTAATACCTCACTAATTGGTAAAAAATTTTTTGCACTATATGATTCGGGGTGCAGCCGAGCCCAGACACGTTTGGTCTCGTATGAGGGGTGTTCACACTGGGATGCAATGAGAGGGTGCTGGCCAGCCCGCCTAATCGAATAGTAGGGGCGTTACTAATAGGCTGTGAACCAGACACCATGCATTCCCTTTGTGTGAACGGTACCCTATGCGGACCCTCATTGTGCAATTGTATACTGGGCAGTCACCCCCTCCAGGAATGGGTATGTGGAGAGTGGCTGTTAATCTGGTATTTTGCACCTGTGTTGCTGACATCTTGCTATATGGGCTGGCTGCACCCTGCAGTGCATTTGTTCTAGACCTGGGCAGGTAAGTGTTGCTGCCTTTTTGCTTGTTGTTATAAATGAATTTTTGAAGACCTGAGTCTTCTTCTTCAATGGCTTTGCTATTTAGTTTAGTGTAGGGACCCGTAAGCGTGAGGAACTTTGGCGCAGTTTACGGGCTCAAGTATTTTGGCCAAAATATCAGCTAATACCTCACTAATTGGTAAAAAATTTTTTGCACTATATGATTCGGGGTGCAGCCGAGCCCAGACACGTTTGGTCTCGTATGAGGGGTGTTCACACTGGGATGCAATGAGAGGGTGCTGGCCAGCCCGCCTAATCGAATAGTAGGGGCGTTACTAATAGGCTGTGAACCAGACACCATGCATTCCCTTTGTGTGAACGGTACCCTATGCGGACCCTCATTGTGCAATTGTATACTGGGCAGTCACCCCCTCCAGGAATGGGTATGTGGAGAGTGGCTGTTAATCTGGTATTTTGCACCTGTGTTGCTGACATCTTGCTATATGGGCTGGCTGCACCCTGCAGTGCATTTGTTCTAGACCTGGGCAGGTAAGTGTTGCTGCCTTTTTGCTTGTTGTTATCTATACATCAGGAGGCAGGCTCAGACGGTGTTAGGCCCAGTATGGATTGCACGTGATTGCACAAAGGTGAGAAAGGGTACAGTACCCCCAGATAACATGTATGGATAGCGTACACATTCAAAATACTGTATATGTCTATACATCAGGAGGCAGGCTCAAACGGTGTCAGGCACAGTATGGATTTGACGGCCCAGACTACACAGCGGAGGAGCAGGGAGAGGTAAAGATTGCAAATGCTGGGGCCCTGCCCAAGCAAGGGGGGCCCACTCGTGGGCGTCGGTACTGGCACTGGGCCCCTCATAGTACGGCGGTGTGTCTGACGGCGGGTGTGCACCACCACCATCAGAGACACTTGATTGCACTATGAGGGACCCTGTGCCAGTGCCCGCGCCCAAGAGTCGGCCTACCCACCTGTCCAGGGCAACGGCACTCGCACGGTGTCGTGCGCTAGGTGGTGACCCCGGCCATGGGGGGGGAGGCAGCACAGTTAGGGAGTTTTAGAAAGTGGCATATGTTGATGTTGGACATTCAGCTGATGCAAAAGGTGAAATAGGTCAAGTCCCAGGAAGAGGTGGACCAAAGCAAGCCATTTTTCTGTCACCCTATGTGTCATCAGGGGAAGGTGGGACAATATCCTTGGAAACCCATGCGTGGTTCATTTTAATGAAGGTTAGATCATCCACATTTTGGGTTGACAGACGGGTCCTTTTTTCTGTCAGGATTGATCCAGCTGCACTGAAGACTCTTTCCGATAGCACACTTGCAGCTGGGCAAGCGAGCTCCTGTAAGGCATATTGTGCCAATTCAGGCCAGGTGTCCAGTTTAGCGGCCCAATAGTCAAAGGGGAATGACCTGTGTGGGAGAACATCGATATGGGAGGAAAAGTAGTTTGTAACCATAGTTGACAACTGCTGTCTCCTGTCACTTTCCATCGATGCAGTATTACCAGTTGTGTGAGCGGTACTTGAAAAATCAGTCCACAACATTGTCATGAAACCCCTGTCTCCAACGCCACTTCTGCTGTGTGCACCACGAACACCTCTGCCAAGCTGACCCCGGCCCGTACGGCTCGTGTGAGAACCATCACCGCTGCTGTGTGCTGGGAATGCCTCAAGCAACCGATTTACCAGAGTTGCTTGTTTATTAGCCAATATTAGGTCAAGGTTCTCCTGTGGCATGATGTTTTGTAATTTGCCTTTATAGCGTGGATCCAGGATGCTGGCCAACCAGTAGTCGTCATCGTTCATCATTTTGGCAATGCGGGGGTCCCTTTTTAGGATCTGCAAGGCATAATCTGACATGTGGGCCAATGTTCCCGGTGTCAATGATGCACTGCGAGTGCTGGTTGGAGGAGCACTTTCTGGCAAATCCACATCCCTCCAGTCACGCACAAACCCTGTACCAGACCTTGCCACGCCAACATTTTCACTTGCCCCACGAGATGCATCCTCCTCCCCTAAGTAATCATCCCCATCATCCGCCTCCTCCTCCTCCTCTTCTTCCTCCACCTCGTCCAGGAGAGGTCCCTGAGCAGACAATGGCTGAATGTCATCAAGGATTCCCTCCTCCTCTTCCTCCTCATCAACATTGGCTGCAGAAGCCTGCTCCTTAAGGTGCGTCAAAGTTTGCATGAGCAGACACAGAAGTGGGATGCTCATGCTTAGGATGGCGTCGTCTGCGCTTACCAGCCGTGTGCATTCCTCAAAACACTGAAGGACTTTACAGAGGTCTTTCAGCTTCGACCACTGCACACCTGTCAACTCCATGTCTGCTCTCAAAGTGCCTGGCTGTGTATCCTCCCACAGCCGCTCCACCATGTGCAGGGTGGAGTTCCACCTTGTTGCAATGTCGATAATGAGACGGTGGTTGGGAAGGTGGAGCAACCGCTGCAGCTTCTGCATACGAACGGAGTGTACAGGCGACCGGCGGATGTGCGCGCACAGTCTTCGCACCTTCTGGAGCAGGGCTGTTAACTCCGGATAATTTTTGAGGAAGCACTGCACCACCAGGTTCAAGGTGTGAGCCAAGCAAGGTATGTGGCTGAGTTTTGAAAGGGCTATGGCTGCCACAAAATTACGGCCGTTATCACTAACTACCTTGCCTGCCTCAAGATGTACACTGCCCAGCCATGACTCAGTTTGTCGCTTCAAGTACTCGGCCAGCACCTCGGCGGTGTGTCTGTCGTCCAAACACATCATCTGCAACACAGCCTGCTGACGCTTTCCACTAGCTGCTCGATAGGGGGACACCTCGTGTGCAACAGTGGCAGCTGCAGATGGAGTGCTCGTACGACTGCGCTCTGTGGACGAGCTTTTGCTTCTGGAGGAGGAGGAGGAGGAGGAGGGTCGAACGCCTACAGCCAACTGTTTCCTATACCGTGGGCTAGGCAGCACTGTCCCACCACCGCTGTCCCCTGTGGACCCTGCATCCACCACATTAACCCAGTGCGCAGTGATGGACACGTAACGGCCCTGGCCATGCCGACTGGACCATGCATCAGTTGTGAGGTGCACCTTTCCGCTCACTGACTGCTTGAGTGCATGGACAATGCGGTCTTTCACATGATGGTGGAGGGCTGGGATGGCTTTGCGAGAGAAGAAGTGGCGACTGGGTAGGTCATAGCGTGGTACTGCATAGGCCATGAGTTCGTGGAAAGCTGCGCTTTCCACCAGCCGAAAGGGCATAATCTCAAACGAGATTAGTTTGGCAATGTGGGCGTTCAAACCCAGTGTACGCGGATGAGAGACTGAGTACTTTCTTGACCTACTCATAGTGTCTGGGAGGGTGAGCTGGACTTGAGAGCTGCATATGGTGGAAGTAGCGGTGGACAGGGCGGACTGAGAGAGGGTTGATGATGGTGATGGAGTTGGTGTTCTTTCTGATGGCCTAGAATCAGTCTTTTGTTGATATAACAGTGGGATTCCCTGACTGCTGTGGCCTTGCAACGACACCTCAACATTTGCTGCTGTGCTAACCGGTGGGCTTACAGTGGGGGAAACAATGTAGCGTTGCTGACTACCTTCGTTGTGATCAGTTGCACATGTGGCACTTGAGGTTTGGTGTTGTGTCCACGCTTGCAAGTGCATGGTGTTTAAATGTCTAAGCATGCAACTGGTATTCAAATTTTTCAGATTTTTCCCTCGGCTAAAGGTCTTTGTGCACTTCTTACAGATAACCTTGGCCTGATCATGAGGATTTTGTTCAAAAAAGTGCCACACTGCACTCTTCCTACTTTGGCAGACATTTTGCGGCCTAGCACGCTGTGATCTTTTGACCCTCTGGACAAGCTGTCCAGAAACTCTTTTGATTTTTGGAACCTGTCTTTGGAGTGCTCCGGGCCTGCCAGATAACAGCTGTTGCGATGTCGATGTCTGCTGTGGATGCTCCTCATCTGAGCTATTGGAAGCAGCACCCTCTTCCCCCAATGGATGCCAATCTGGGTCAACAACTGGGTCATCCATCACCTCCTCTTCAATGTCATGTGCACCTTCCTCTGTGTCACCGTGTATGGTGGTATAGTGTGCGGGAAGGGGCACCTGAGTCTCATCAGGGTCAGAATCTGGCTCTGTACACTGCGAGGACAATGTAGTGCTCTGAGTGAATGTACCAGCAGAATCATCCATCAGCGGCTGTGCATCAGTGCACTCCATGTCAGATTCATCTTGGCCTGGGTAATTCACCATTTGACTTGATAATCCAGGCATGGTATGTGAAAACAGCTCCATGGAGTAATCAGTAGTATGGCCTGCGTCATCCTTCAATCTTGGTTGGGGTGAAGGACACAAGGAAAGGTGTGGTTCATGAACATGAGCCTCCAATGACGACTCAGTGCTTTTACTTTTTACAACTGAAGAAGAGGAGGCGATAGAGCTGGAGGCTGAGTCAGCAATGTAAGACAAAACTTTTTCCTGATGCTCTGGCTTTAAAAGCGGTTTGCCAACTCCTAGAAAACTAAGCCTTCGAAGCCTTATGGAGCCAGACGATGACGCAGGCTCAACACCTCCTGCATTCGGTCCTATTTTGCTCTTGCCACTACCATCAGATCCACCACCAACACCATCATTACCAGCTGCCAACCCCCGCCCAATTCCACGGCCTCTTCCACCAGCCTTCCTCATTTTTGGTAGAAATGTAGACAAAATCCAACAAACTATATAGTAATGTAAAACAAGGTACAAGGTGTCTATAGGACAGGGGAGATTTTGAATTTCTGCTCACACTAGTGGACACTGGACACTTTTGGATTGTGTGAGGCCCACTGAATATCTGAGCGCTATGTCACAGGCTCGATGGCACAACTGTGACCAAAGTGACTAGAGGATAAGTGAGATTTTGAATTTCTGCAGACACTTGTGGACACTGGACACTTTTGGATTGTGTGAGGCCCACTGAATATCTGAGCGCTATGTCACAGGCTCGATGGCACAGCTGTGACCAAAGTGACTAGAGGATAAGTGAGATTTTGAATTTCTGCAGACACTTGTGGACACTGGACACTTTTGGATTGTGTGAGGCCCACTGAATATCTGAGCGCTATGTCACAGGCTCGATGGCACAGCTGTGACCAAAGTGACTAGAGGATAAGTGAGATTTTGAATTTCTGCAGACACTTGTGGACACTGGACACTTTTGGATTGTGTGAGGCCCACTGAATATCTGAGCGCTATGTCACAGGCTCGATGGCACAGCTGTGACCAAAGTGACTAGAGGATAAGTGAGATTTTGAATTTCTGCTCACACTAGTGGACACTGGACACTTTTGGATTGTGTGAGGCCCACTGAATATCTGAGCGCTATGTCACAGGCTCGATGGCACAGCTGTGACCAAAGTGACTAGAGGATAAGTGAGATTTTGAATTTCTGCAGACACTTGTGGACACTGGACACTTTTGGATTGTGTGAGGCCCACTGAATATCTGAGCGCTATGTCACAGGCTCGATGGCACAGCTGTGACCAAAGTGACTAGAGGATAAGTGAGATTTTGAATTTCTGCAGACACTTGTGGACACTGGACACTTTTGGATTGTGTGAGGCCCACTGAATATCTGAGCGCTATGTCACAGGCTCGATGGCACAGCTGTGACCAAAGTGACTAGAGGATAAGTGAGATTTTGAATTTCTGCAGACACTTGTGGACACTGGACACTTTTGGATTGTGTGAGGCCCACTGAATATCTGAGCGCTATGTCACAGGCTCGATGGCACAGCTGTGACCAAAGTGACTAGAGGATAAGTGAGATTTTGAATTTCTGCAGACACTTGTGGACACTGGACACTTTTGGATTGTGTGAGGCCCACTGAATATCTGAGCGCTATGTCACAGGCTCGATGGCACAGCTGTGACCAAAGTGACTAGAGGATAAGTGAGATTTTGAATTTCTGCAGACACTTGTGGACACTGGACACTTTTGGATTGTGTGAGGCCCACTGAATATCTGAGCGCTATGTCTCAGGCTCGATGGCACAGCTGTGACCAAAGTGACTAGAGGATAAGTGAGATTTTGAATTTCTGCTCACACTAGTGGACACTGGACACTTTTGGATTGTGAGAGGCCCACTGAATATTTGAGCGCTATGTCACAGGCTCGATGGCACAGCTGTGACCAAAGTGACTAGAGGATAAGGGAGATTTTGAATTTCTGCAGACACTTGTGGACACTGGACACTTTTGGATTGTGTGAGGCCCACTGAATATCTGAGCGCTATGTCACAGGCTCGATGGCACAGCTGTGACCAAAGTGACTAGAGGATAAGTGAGATTTTGAATTTCTGCAGACACTTGTGGACACTGGACACTTTTGGATTGTGTGAGGCCCACTGAATATCTGAGCGCTATGTCACAGGCTCGATGGCACAGCTGTGACCAAAGTGACTAGAGGATAAGTGAGATTTTGAATTTCTGCAGACACTGGACACTTTTGGACTGTGTGAGGCCCACTGAATATCTGAGCGCTATGTCACAGGCTCGATGGCACAGTTGTGACCAAAGTGACTAGAGGATAAGGGAGATTTTGAATTTCTGCAGACACTTGTGGACACTGGACACTTTTGGATTGTGTGAGGTCCACTGAATATCACAGCGCTATGTCACAGGCAGAAATTGGCTAGTGTATCACAAACTACAAGGTGTATGTAGAATTGGGCAGAGTAGGAATCTCCCTAGAGTGCAGGTCTGTAAGAACGGAACATGTCCTCGACTTATTCTCACAGAGTGACACAGATAGCTTCACTGTGGCTGTGATAACAGCCGTTACACGGTACTGTGTGAGGAGCGTACACCGCTGTATGGTGTGAAAAAATGCATGCTCAGTACCTCAGCAGGACAAAAAAAAAAAATTGGGATTGCTTTTAAAAAAGCAGTTTGCAGCTCAGTACCTTAGCAGGACAAAAAAAAAAATTGGGATTGCTTTTAAAAAAGCAGTTTGCAGAGCAGTGGGTAAACAGCAATGCAGCTGTCAGGAAGCCTTAGAAGGCAGCCCAACAACCAACACCACTGATACACCACAATATAGCCTCCCCTTGCACTGCACACACAGTGACTGGTGTGTTGTACAGGCACCATCGCTAGCAGCAGAAGCAGTTTTTTTTTCTTCTTCCCTGCCTAACACTCTCCCTACAGAATCAGCAGCAACCTCTCCCTATGCTAAGATCGGCAGAAGTAAGATGGCGGTCGGCGTGCACGCCCTTTTATACCCCCTGTGACGCCCACCAAAGCAAGCCATCACTTGCATGCCCTTCTGAAAGATGGTGGTGACCCGTGCCTATGTCATCACATTGCCCACAGTGTCCGTGGATCCTGATTGGCTGAAAAAGAGCGCAAAACAAACTTTTGAAACGCGACTTTGGCGCGTAAGTCGCCGACCTCGTGGCCGACCTCATCCTAGGGTCGGGTTTCGTTTCATGAAGCCCGACTTTGCCAAAAGTCGGCGACTTTTGAAATTTTTAGACCCGTTTCGCTCAACTCTACTCCTGGCCTCTTCCATATTGAGATTTCTTAAAAACGATGAAAGATGAGCCAAAATTTGCGCGACTCTTCCCCTGGTTTTCCGATTTCCTCTTTTCAGCTGCAACGGCCAAAACCCAGTGATCGTTGAGTGATTGTTGATATAACGGAAGAGGCCGTGTTTATTAACCCCTACCCTGGATACATGTACCATCCCTTTCTGGCCCTTAAATATAGGGGGGACGTTGCGGCTACAGTCAAGTTTTGAGGCAGAAAGGATACGCAGACAACTGCGGGCTGATATTCGTAGCCTACTAAAAGACCATGGGTATTAACCCCTTCACATTCTACAAATATCAATCCACTGCTGTCTGGCTAGTCTTTATAGCCATACAATATCGGTCCTCAACACATAAATTATTTGGTTAACATTTTACTAATCTTAAAAAAAAAATTTTGGCCACCTAACTAAAAAATAACATGATTTGACAAAAATCAGTTAAAATTAACATCATGTAAGGGGATTAGGTTTAGCTTGGGTTAGGGATGTGATTAAGGTTAGGCCATGGGTAGGGCTTATATGGCAAATTATGCTTTTACAACTGTAAATGATATACTACCTAATTCCATTTTCGCTTTGTTTGTAGGTCCGTGATTTCCCAGCGCTTTGGGACCCCACAGACAGTCTGTACAAAGACCGTGGCCACAGGGATCGATGCTGGGCTAAAATTTTCTGTGAATTGTACCCTGAGTGGCATGCCATGCCAAAAGCAGCCCAGACTACAATTGGTAAGGAACTGTTCCTGGAACCTTTTTTTGCTAACGTGTTAATAAAGCAATAAAGATTGTAAAAATTGTGTGTTGACTTTATTTTTCAGACAATGATGTGAAACAACGATGGTGTTCTGTTCGGGACCGATTCAACAAATTTCTTGCAAGCTGTCAAAAAAGTGGAGCATCCCCAACCAGCTGAACATTTCCATACTTTGCCGAACTTCAATTTCTGATCTCCAGCAGGACATTGCGGAGGTAAGTTCAACAAAAAATAAGAATTGTTAAAAACATTATCATTCAAACAGTTAGCTTGATTAACATGACTTCTGGGTTATTCAAAGTAGCCATCTTTTACTTTTATTAATGCTTTGCACACTCCTGGTTCTATTTACTCCTTGGAATTGGTCTTCCACCAGCCTTGATTGAGTTGCCAGAGATGCTTAGCACTTGTTGGCCCTTTTGGCTTCAGCCTGGAGGTGTCTTTGTGGTCATTGTCCTGTTCCAAAATAAATTATGGTAAAACTAAACGGAAACCGGATGGAATAGCAAGCCGCTGCAAGATGCTGTGGTAGCCATGCTGGTTCAGTATGACATAAATTTTGAATACATTCCCAAAAGTGTCACCAGCAAAGCGCCCCCACACCATCACACCTCCTCCTCCATGCTACATGGTGTAAACCAAGCATGTCAACTCCATCCGTTCACCTTAGTAAATACCTTTTAGGCCTTCATAGTGATTCTACAATTTTTTGTTGTGCTGAAAAAATACAAAAATCGTGGAATGAGAAGATGTGGGCCAACTTTTGGTCTGTAATGTACATCTTCACTATGCGTAATAAAGCGCTTGTGAAGCTAAACAAAATTATGACATGCGGCGCAGCTTATCCCAATACTGCATGTTTAGCTGCCATTCCTTGGCGCTGATTGACAGCAAAGATAAGTTGCACAGTGTATATATGTAGTGTCGGTAGTGGGCCGAGCTGGGGGATGATAGGGGGTGGTCCCACTTCTTACCGCGCAGAGATGATAACAGAGACACGATGGAGGCAGATTCTGGGTGCAACAGGTCCAAGTTTATTCACGCTGGCCGTCCGACTGACGGCACACCTCGCGGCCCTCCGTTTCCAGAGCCGCTTCTCACACCGTACACTAGGGACGTGTCTGCACACACCGTCCCCTCCTTTACTGTCGACGCTCCTGACAGGTCCGTCACTGTGGCCGCTTTAGGCCCGTAAACCAACAGCGCTTCTACTGCTCAGTCGTCGTGTTACATACGGTGTCCTTCACCCAGAGCCTCGTCTCTGCTGCGGTCCTTTCCTGTCAGGACCACCCCCCTGACGTTTCCTCTCCTCAGTCCCCTTGGTCGGATTCTCCTCAGGGCACACAGACTGGCGTAGTCCTCCTGTCACCTGAGCTCCCCCTGGGGACTGGAATCTTCTGGAACCCTCCCTCAGTATTTATAACTCCCCCGGTTCCTTGAAACTGTCACTCTAACTGTCACCACGCCCCCCATGACCAACGGTTTCTAAAGCCCTAAGCTGCTGTAAAGTCCTTTGCTCACACTCCACCCTGCCATCTAATGGTCATCCCAAGGTACTGCACGTCCACTACACTTTCCTAGTTGTTTCCCCACTGTAATCACTGACTCCTACCTACACTGTGCAAACCTATCTTTCTTCACTCTGACTAGTCCGTCCGTCCGTCAGGTCACCTTCCCTACACTCCCCCTTCCTTTGTCCATTGTCGTCCTCGACAATCGTCATCCCTGCCTTCGTCGTTCTGAATCTACACCTACATTCTGTTGTCGGACCAGAAGTTGAGCCAAACCCACTATCTGCAGGGGCCGAACCATATTGGGAGCACTATGCTCTGAGCAGCCTACTGCTACTCACCAGAGCGCACGCCACATGACAACGTCTTTCAAATTGGGCAAGGTACACCCGTATTCTCTCTACGGCGTGTATCTTTCCCCTACTCTCCCCTACTGTTACCTTTCACTATCCGGTACGCCATGATCGAGGCCACTCACCTACCAGATCATTGCCGGCGCCCGCCTTTCCTTCTTCAGGGGTGTCCGTGGTGTTGGGGACCTAACCTAGGACGGCTGTCACTTTCACATCTTCCAACTCATTTTCCCTTCTTTCAATTACATGTCATGGTCGGCATCCCAGTCTCCCAGACCTCAACTCTTAGATCCCTACCGGATCTCACACTTTCCTTTGGTCCCGCAGACCTTCCCTTACCCGGACCTGTTGCATTTTACTTTGGCATATCATACATTACACAACTTTATAATAGCACAAGTACCCATTTTTTATAATTTTTTTTTTCATTTTCTTTTGCTTTAAAACTCAACGTTCAACAATAAACATCGCCAGTACTCCTTTTCCCTCCCCCTTCCTTGGACATGAACACTCCCTCTTGTCTTCGTATCCCCGTTCTGTCAAGTTTCCAAATCAGTAAAATAACATCCTGTAAGAGGAACATTCAAAAAAAAAACAGCTTAATCACATAAAACATTTTTTCTTTAAAACTAGACTCTGACAGTCCAGGCCATCTCCTGATGGCCGGTAGCAAGGGGCCCACAGCCGTGGAACTCCTGGGGTGAAGGGAGTGTCCAATACAGTCCTCTTTATGGGGGTTCGCGTTCCTCAGGTACCGCCAGTACTGCCACCGCATAATACCCGCGGGGGCAGTATTCTTTATAATAAGAGACAAAGTCCCCTATTTCCAGGGCACGGCCGTGGCGTATGGAGGCTACGTTCACGTATACCTTCTGGCCAGTCTGATCACGTATGAAACCATACCCCCGGTCCACATTGGTGTACACCAGCCGCCCCCGGGATCTTTCCACCGCCATGCCAGCCTCCCCTTTTGAATGAAGCAGGCTCCATACTTCCTGCTCTCGAACCTTCTTTTGTTTTACCACCTCCGCAACCCAAACGGAGGGTACCGCGCCAGTCCCAGAGTCCGGTGGGCGGGACCTTGCCGAGAAAGGGCGCGGGGCAGAGGCGGCCGATGATATCTGTGGCTCAGCAGCCGCTGGGGCCGGGTAGCGGATGGGAGCAGCCGTGATTCCGGAGGGCTGGTCCACAGGGCCCGTTAAACAGACCCCAGCCGGTTCCAATACTGGCATTACCGCGGCCGCAGGGTAGGCCGCATCCACAACTTCCAGCAAAGCCGGAGTAACGGCCGGTTCGGGTGATGAGTCTGACACCGGCCGAGGGAGCGCAACCGCGCCTTCTGTAAATAAGCTCCGCCCTGGCGACTCTGGGCGGGAAGGCTCGGGGACGGGAGCGAGGGCCTTGCTCAATTCCGCGTATAGCTTAGGGCCCTCCGCAGCCGGGCCTTCCGATACACTGGAGGCTGCGTGTTGTGGCAAAATGATAGGGGCCGCTTGTGAAGCTGCCGGCAGGGCCGGGGGAACTCTCACCTTCCCCGGCGCCGCGGCCTCCGTCACACCACCGCACGGCTCATCCCGCAGCCTCCGCTCTCCAACTTGCTGCTCAGCGGGCCTAGCTTCCAGACTCAGGGGCTCCGCGGGGAGACTCTCCGCCGGTATCAATGGCGGCCGCTCCTTCTGGCTCCGCACGGGCTCCGCACAGACTCCTCTTCTTGCCCATGGACCCGAAGATCACGTCTTCTGTCTCAGCTCGTTCTCCTGCCGCCACTGCCATTCTAGGCGGCCAATGCCCCGACACCCGCAGCGTCTCAATACCGTCCAGTGGGCAGCAATCGAATGGCGCCAAACAGCCGCTCCCAGGCTTTTCTTTGGTGTCACTCCCTCTGTGGGGTGGGGCGCTGGCAGGCCTCTCCACCCACCTGTCAGGGTCCAATATATGGAAACGTCGGCCTCCGGGCACATACTGCTGTCCACGGGGGTATGTTGGAGGGGGTCCCAGTCCATTCAACACGACTGCAAACACCCGGACCTCTCCCCTGCGCTGTAGTAATGCCGCCATACTGCACAGTACCTGGTACCGCCCCGGATCCTCTGCTGGCCACACAGATCCGCCACAGTGCTTCCCATTTGTATTCCACAGGTAGGTCATTTGTAATCCACAGGTAATTGTAATCCAAACAGAGTAGTCCAAGTCCTTTTCCATTCTTTGAGGCAGGTCTGCCGCAGAAGATGATGTATTAGCGGCGGCGATCCTGCCGACTACGCCAAATGTAGTGTCGGTAGTGGGCCGAGCTGGGGGATGATAGGGGGTGGTCCCACTTATTACCGCGCAGAGATGATAACAGAGACACGATGGAGGCAGATTCTGGGTGCAACAGGTCCAAGTTTATTCACGCTGGCCGTCCGACTGACGGCACACCTCGCGGCCCTCCGTTTCCAGAGCCGCTTCTCACACCGTACACTAGGGACGTGTCTGCACACACCGTCCCCTCCTTTACTGTCGACGCTCCTGACAGGTCAGTCACTGTGGCCGCCTTAGGCCCGTAAACCAACAGCGCTTCTACTGCTCAGTCGTCGTGTTACATACGGTGTCCTTCACCCTGAGCCTCGTCTCTGCTGCGGTCCTTTCCTGTCAGGACCACCCCCCTGACGTTTCCTCTCCTCAGTCCCCTTGGTCGGATTCTCCTCAGGGCACGCAGACTGGCGTAGTCCTCCTGTCACCTGAGCTCCCCCTGGGGACTGGAATCTTCTGAAACCCTCCCTCAGTATTTATAACTCCCCCGGTTCCTTGAAACTGTCACTCTAACTGTCACCACGCCCCCCATGACCAACGGTTTCTAAAGCCCTAAGCTGCTGTAAAGTCCTTTGCTCACACTCCACCCTGCCATCTAATGGTCGTCCCAAGGTACTGCACGTCCACTACACTTTCCTAGTTGTTTCCCCACTGTAATCACTGACTCCTACCTACACTGTGCAAACCTATCTTTCTTCACTCTGACTAGTCCGTCCGTCCGTCAGGTCACCTTCCCTACATATATAGCATGCATTGATTACGAATGTGTACAATACAAACATGTGTTATCATCATGCTATGCAAAATGGGGCACTGCAGTTTTCCTAAAATGTTTTTGGAGTTGGCCAAACAGTTAGTCATAAAAAACATATTTAATTTTTAATCCTATTTTTTTTATTTTTTCTCTCAACAGCACTCAAGGGAACATACTTCCACAAGTCGAAGATTCAGAAGATGGAGCAGGGTCCGGTGAAGCAGGTGACATCTCGGCACCATGTAGTGACACCCCTTCTGATGGAGCCCCATCTTCATCAGCTGCAGGAACATCTGTTTCTGCAGCTGATGAACCATCGGGTTCCTCAGAAGCTTGTGTAGCCACTAATACTGCCTTTCCGGTGTCTGGAGAGCTGACCAAGAAAAAAAACAAAAAAAAAAACAAATTGACACCACCTTGAAGGCAACATCTGATACACTGGATTTGATTCGAAAAACGACCACCGAGGACGAGTTTGATTTCTTTGGGATGACAATAGCCAGTAAAACTCGAGCAGTGACACCGGAGAGGCAGTCTATATTAATGACCATGGTGCAGATGTCACTCACTGCTTTACAGGACTCTCCTCCCATAGCTTCGTATAACAATATCTTAATGGGCATTTTTAACCTGTTCCGACCAACAATACCCACCCAACAGCAGCGGCCAATGGAATACAGTTCAACTATTAACAACCAAAATTACTATAACCACTGTGACTCAGGCAGCTCCCAGGCCAACTATCCCTATACCCCTGATTACCAGTATCTGACATAATTGTTTAATGGACACCATAATATTGTTTAAATTAACTAGACATGGTGTCCGTTTCTTACGCCTTGGCCGCTTCCACAGAATAATCGCAAAAAAGTTTGTGTTGGCTCAAAATGTCTGGTTTGTTGTTGTTCAAATCAAATTATATTTTGGTGTATTTCTGGTTTTTATATGCCAACAATGACCTTGAATTTATATATTTTTTTCTAAATAAAAAAACCATTTATTTCCAATGTGGTTGGACAGCCGACAGAACAAGATGAATTTGTCCGGAAATCTGAAATGATATGATGACAAAAATGGTTATTTGCTGTTGATAATATTTTAAGAGACGGATTAAAGATATTTTGAACTTACCGCCTCAAATCTTGGTAAAGGACATAAAAATGGCCCTTCTCCTGTCGCTCAGCTACAAGCGGGTGCACCCACATTCTTCTGTTTCGGTTCCTCCTTCGTCGCTCCTGCAACTACAATAGAAATAAATGTTAAAAAAAAAAATAAAAAGAGGCGATGTGCACATGTAGCGTAATAGCTGGGCAAAGTTCACTACAATTTATTAAACTCACACCGCTGCCTATTCTGCATCTGTCCTAAAAGCCAGCATGTTCCCAAAAATAAAACATAATCTCCCACACTATACAAAACGGCACTCACGGCATGTTCGGCTCCCAATTATTTTTGAAAAAGTGATCGGAGATGACGTGACGGTTGCCAGAACACGATGTCATCAGACCTAATTAGCACATACCATTATGGCAACGGAACGGAAGATGCCGTGAGCGTGGTGACTGGCTGAAAGGACTCCGTTGTCTGCCGGAGGATGAGTATATCACTATGGTTTTTTTTAAATATATTGGTTACCAGATTACTTTATCCTGGTCTGGAACACAGTACCCACTACTCCAGACCATGGGTACCATCCGCACATAAAGCAGTAAATTAACAAGTGATCGTTTCCACTCCTATGGCAACGTTATTGCCACCATTACGGTTAAAAAATTATGATGCTGCATATTTTGCCACTATGAAGGGAATACCATAGGAGTGCATAGGAGGCATTTTTTTAAACAGGTTGTGTGGAAAATTAAAATACATGTAGTGTCTAGGGCGTCAGGGCGCACACATGCGCAAGGCACAAAACCGCTGATGAACGCATGCAAGCCCGCCATGTTAAAGATAGAGTACCATTGCACGTGCGACCTATAGCGCAGGATGTGCTGCGCGATAAAACGTAATGTGAAACCAGCCTTACCTCCTCTCTGTGGCGATTAATGTTTTGCAGCATAAACCACATCAAAAGGATTCGATATGGCCTGCGGAGCAGGCATCGCTGTGTGATCTGGTTCTCGGGCATTGGGGCAGTATGCTGGGCGCTTGAATGCTGGATGTTTGTGCTACTCATACTTGCTTTTGGATAGCAAAATGGAGAATGGTGGGGGTTGGCCAAGGAAATGACATCACCTTCCTTTTTTTTTCCTCATTCAATTTGCTGTAACTTTATGTATGTTATTTGCTGGGAAAACCGCTGACAAAACTGCATCAAAAACCGCACTAAAAACCGCAGGAAAACCGCACAAAAAACGCACCAAAATCTCAAAAATCCCATTAAAAACCGCACTTGCGTTTTCTGCCAAGAACTGCGGTTTATTGGTGAAAAAAAACGCACCAGAATCCACAGCGTGTGCACATACCCTTAAGCTGAATAAATTGATACCTTTGGTGAAGGTCTCCCATCTGTGGTTCTTGTTTAATCAGGATTTGAAGTTTTCGTCTAATGATATTTCAGTGCACAAGGGCGGAAGTGTGGGTAGGGTCAACTTCTCCTGCTCCATCCCCTCCACATGCCACCGGTGCTTCAATGGCTGGTCATTGATTTTTCAGTGACCGGCCTCTAGTTTGAAATTTCACACTGCCGCCATTACTGGCGTGGACACAGTTTGCACAGCTTGAAGATGTCATTGTAGGGATCTCGATCTGCGCATGCGCTGCCTCAGGCGCCATTTTATTGATGACCAGAAAACCAGCCATGAAAAAAAACTGCGCACATGCCACCCAAGTCAACAACAGTGGCGGTGAGGAATTACACAAAGGAGGCAGGTCACTAAAATATCAGTGATCTGCCATTAATGCACAGGAGGCAGGTGATAGGGTGAAAGCAGGAGGAGAAGACCTTACCCACAGTCCTGCCCTTGTGCACAGAAATATGATTAGTAAAAAACTTCAGCCATTGATTAAACAGGAACCACAATGCAGATTCCTTCACTAAAGGTATTCATTTAATCAGTATAACAGCCCCATTAAGGAAATACCTTTACTTTAAATTGCTAAATCCTCCTGACAGGTTCTCTTTAAGTGTTCTATTCTTAAAGACTGTCCATGAGTTTCCCTGATCATTTACAAATGGAGGAGGTGAAAACTTTGTTTAGGGTGATATTTTCATTGATCTCCCTCAGATTTTTAAAGCACCACTCCAGTGTTTTTTTTTCAACTCTGATGTGGTGCTTCTAGTCTAAGGTCCCTTCCCCTCGTCTTATACTCACCTGCCACTGTATTCACTTTTTTTAAGTACTGCTTTGGTCCCACGGTGCCATCGTATGACCATAGCTACAGATTGCCCGGGAGTCAGAAGTTACGTCACAAGCTTTCAATGCAAGTTCACGAGATCCAGAACGAAACAGTAATAAACCTGCATCGAAAAATTACCCGGGCTCGCCCAGCAAACTCTGCAGTGATCCAGCAGGTCACAAACTGTCGGAGACTGACGGGAGCGGCGGTGATATATGGTAAAGTATAATACTCGAGTCAGGTACCTTAGATTATTAGAAACACCACTCTAGTGCTTCAATTAAAAACAACCACTGGAATGGTGCTTTTAAATAACCCAATACAATGCAGTGGATGTCTTCTCCCAGTTACCTTTTCCCAATTAGTGACTAACAATAAAATAATAGCACAGGAAGAAATATTTGTAGGAGTTTCCATATCCTGCTCACAAATGTTGCCCTGCTTTAAGGTGGCCACACACTTTAATAACTGATGGCTAAATGCTCTTTTGTCTTTGAGATATTCCTAACGTGGTCCCCATACACATGTATACTTGGTTCAGTTGAGATTGCATCTGCTTTCATTCGGGATAGTGGAGTAAACAGACTCCTATTGTGGCCTCTTTTCCTCCTCTGGTACAATAGTATTGGGAGCTAAATTTCAACTTGCTCAATCCTTTTGACTCTCCTTCTGGAGAGTCTGGAGGTCGGTACCACTGAAAATTGTCAGGCTCGGAGGATAATGACGTATTGTGTATGGCCAACCATAGGGTATTTTTATACTAATTAAATAATGTAATATTTGTAAGCCCCCCCATACCCTCTTAGATGGCTATTGACTGACCAATGATTTGGCTGATCGTTTAGCTGTCTCTCCCATCCCCAGGAGAGCTACTATACTCTCTACAAGAGAGCCCCTTCCAGACATCTCTGAGTGCAGTTTATGTCAGGGAGCGCAAAAGGAATGGTATTAAAAATGAGTGCATCAGGCAAAATTAGAATTCACCTGTTTGCTCTGATTTTGCCAAGAAATTCAATTTGCGGAAAAGTTATTATATGTCGATTATTATTATTATTATTTATTATTATCTTCTTTGGTGCTGCCTATGAGTTATTAGTGGAGAAGATGACTGTTTTATTACAGTGTTTGGTGAGTTCTTTATTAGCACTAAATGTAAATAAGACCCCAGATCATAAACAGGGTATTGTATGTAGCAGCATGCTGCATCTTTAGAATCATTCCGTAGCGCATAATGCATTCATCAGATAGACGCCTTATTTCTTATAATGGACAGTAATCAGATACTTCGATTCATAATTCTCAAAAATATAAGCCGATCTGTGTCTTGTATTGGATTCTAGCACCTGAATGTGACCAAGTGATGCAAAAACTATTCTACTCCATGGCATCTGGTGAAATGGGCTGGAGAGCAGAGCTGACAGGTGGCCGTTTTACAATGAACTCCCTCCACAATAGACACCCTGTACGATAGACTCAGCATGAATGGTAGTGGGAAAACCTCATTACTGTGACACACGGTCTATATTGATGTATGCAGACTGAGCATGGCACGCTTCCCACGTAGGTTGTAGCACAGGCCTTTCTATTAGCAATAGATTTATTGCCAGTACACAATGGGATTGCGATCAATTCAGCTCTTCTCATCATTTATGTTCTGCTTTACTGTCATTCCTTTTACAGGTTTGAATTCTTAATAGTAAAATATTAAAAAGTGCAGAAAAAACTATTTACAATGATATATCAGTAGGCAGTTTAGATAGTAGAAGTTACATAACCTGAAAGGTCACTCATACAGTTGTGACCAAAAGTATTGACACCCCTGCAATTCTGTCAGATAATACTCAGTTTCTTCCTGAAAATGATTGCAAACACAAATTCTTTGGTATTATCTTCATTTAATTTGTCTTAAATGAAAAAACACAAAAGAGAATGAAGTAAAAAGCAAAACATTGATCATTTCACACAAAACTCTAAAAATGGGCCATACAAAAGTATTGGCACCCTCAGCCTAATACTTGGTTGCACAACCTTTAGCCAAAATAACTGCGACCAACCGCTTCCGGTAACCATCAATGAGTTTCTTACAATGCTCTGCTGGAATTTTAGACCATTCTTCTTTGGCAAACTGCTCCAGGTCCCGGATATTTGAAGGGTGCCTTCTCCAAACTGCCATTTTTAGATCTCTCCACTGGTGTTCTATGGGATTCATGTCTGGACTCATTGCTGGCCACCTTAGAAGTCTCCAGTGCGTTCTCTCAAACCATTTTCTAGTGCTTTTTGAAGTGTGTTTTGAGTCATTGTCCTGCTGGAAGACCCATGACCTCTGAGGGAGACCCAGCTTTCTCACACTGGGCCCTACATTATGCTGCAAAATTTGTTGGTAGTCTTCTGACTTCATAATGCCATGCACACGGTCAAGCAGTCCAGTGCCAGAGGCAGCAAAGCAACCCCAAAACATCAGGGAACCTCCGCCATGTTTGACTGTAGGGACCGTGTTCTTTTCTTTGAATGCCTCTTTTTTTCTCCTGTAAACTCTATGTTGATGCCTTTGCCCAAAAAGCTCTACTTTTGTCTCATCTGACCAGAGAACATGCATCCAAAAACGTTTTAGGCTTTTTCAGGTAAGTTTTGGCAAACTCCAGCCTGGCTTTTTTATGTCTCGGGGTAAGAAATGGGGTCTTCCTGGGTCTCCTACCATACAGTCCCTTTTCATTCAGACGCCGACGGATCGTACGGGTTGACACTGTTGTACCCTCGGACTGCAGGGCAGCTTGAACTTGTTTGGATGTTAGTCGAGGTTCTTTATCCAACATCCGCACAATCTTGCGTTGAAATCTCTTGTCAATTTTTCCTTTCCGTCCACATCTAGGGAGGTTAGCCACAGTGCCATGGGCTTTAAACTTCTTGATGACACTGCGCACGGTAGACACAGGAACATTCAGGTCTTTGGAGATGGACTTGTAGCCTTGAGATTGCTCATGCTTCCTCACAATTTGGTTTCTGAAGTCCTCAGACAGTTCTTTGGTCTTCTTTCTTTTCTCCATGCTCAATGTGGTACACACAAGGACACAGGACAGAGGTTGAGTCAACTTTAATCCATGTCAACTGGCTGCAAGTGTGATTTAGTTATTGCCAACACCTGTTAGCTGCCACAGGTAAGTTACAGGTGCTGTTAATTACACAAATTAGAGAAGCATCACATGATTTTTCAAACAGTGCCAATACTTTTGTCCACCCTCTTTTTTATGTTTGGTGTGGAATTATATCCAATTTCGCTTTAGAACAATTCTTTTCATGTTTTTTCATTTAAGACAAATTAAATGAAGATAATAATACCAAAGGATTTGTGTTTGCAATCATTTTCAGGAAGAAACTGAGTATTATCTGACAGAATTGCAGGGGTGTCAATACTTTTGGCCAAAACTGTAGGTACCTAGGTGTCATATAATTGTCATGGTCAATTCCACAACAGTATGCATTTCATTACTATTTTCAAGATGTCTGCACTTCACCATTACAGTGATATCGACACAATGTCTACAGTTTTGTAAGAAAAATCTACAGAGCCCCGTTAAAATGTACATTTTTTGTCATGTAAAAACTTATGCCAAGAATCATTTCAAATCTTTTCCACCTTTAATGTCTGTATGCTTTGACTGAATCCCCAGTTCCAGCTGTAAAAAAAACAACACCAAAACTTAATGCTGTTTCCACCAGGCTTTTCTGTGGGTATTGTGTTCTTTTGGTGATACGCAGTGTTGGGTTTGCACCAAACATACCTTTTGGAATTATTG
This sequence comes from Dendrobates tinctorius, assembly GCF_039654945.1. Classification (NCBI taxonomy): domain Eukaryota; kingdom Metazoa; phylum Chordata; class Amphibia; order Anura; family Dendrobatidae; genus Dendrobates; species Dendrobates tinctorius. Next base: position 15,238,548 of record NW_027361751.1, on the reverse strand, counting down.
TCAAAAACTTCAGTCTTGGTCTCATCAGACCAAAACACATTTTCCCATATGATGTTATCAAACCTACTATAGGTTTTGGCAAAATATAGCCAGGCTTGGATGTTTTTCTTCGTAAGAAAAGGCTTCCATCTTGCCACCATACCCTACAGGCCAGACATACTGTATGAAGAATATGGGACACCCTTGTCACATACAGTATAGTGCAGCTCCTTTTATGTTGCTATAAGTCTCTTAATAGCCTTCTGAACCAATTTTCTTCTTGTCCTTTAATCAATTTTTGAGGGACATCCAGTTCTAGGTAAGGTCACTATTGTGCCAAAATTAAGCCACTTTTTGATGACGTCTTCACATTGCTCAATGGTACATCTAATGCCTTGAAATTTGTTTTGTACCCTTATCCTGACTGAAAACTTTTAACAATGAGATCCCTTTGGTGTGTTATAATCTGTTTACAGACCATGGGATTTGCTGTAAAATGCAACTAGGAAATGTCAGGAAAATTCTTGTAGATCAGCTAACAGTATACGTAATTAAGCAGAATCTCTGTAAATGATGACAGTTGTATACTGATTACTATGTAACATGAATAAAAATGTGATTGGCTAATTATGAACACATCCACATCCCCAATCATAAGAGGGTATTCACATTTAAGCAATCACTGTTAGGCGACAGGATTCTTCCGCTGCACGGGATAGATGCCAAACCTTGTCTGCCTCTGTGATCTCCCATCCTTGCTCGGCTGCTGTGGGTGCTGCTCAACATAGACATCAATCCCAGCTTCTTGCTCTGGCCCGTGCTATGCGCTTGGTTACTGCTAGCTCTCCAGTCAAGTCCTTAGTGACCAGTGATATTCGGGTGCAGCCTGGCACTTCGGAGTCTGTCTGAGTGGACATGAGCCTAGTGTAGAAAAGGCTCTCAGAGGCACATGTCGGTGCACTAGTGTCATTTGTGATTGTGTGTGTGAGTGGATATGCTACCATTCTGTTTGCATGTGTGCCTCTCTTATAACAGTGACTGTGTATCTAGGCAGGCAGTATAGGGTGGGAAGGCAGCGTAGGGTGGGAAACTCCCGCTTGGCTTAGCATCTGTCTCCCGTCGTGTGTGCGGTTAGCACAGCTGAGTTACAGGGCAAGCTCAACCACTAGCCTAGACTTCCCTGGGGGGAGCTATTGGGACCCCACCTAGCATCATATTTGCTTTATCCCTGTAACGTTTAACATTGTATTTCACTAAGTTCTCTTTTGTTCAGTACCGCTCAGTGAAGTAACGGAGCTGGGTACCCAGTGTTTCGTTCACATGGTGTGCCTTTAAGCACAGTGTTCTAGCAATCGCTCGCTGTCTTGGTTCGTCATTACTCTCTAGCAGCAGTTTTACACCTCTGCACGGTGGACCCCGGGTTGCGATTACACTTTATAATTTATTTTAATTTAGTGCAATCCGCCAACCCTAACAGTACACTAGCGCCAGGGTCTAACTAGTAATGGGGGATGAGCAGCAGCTCCCATGGAATATCCAGCAGCTGGAGGGCAGGTTGTCCGTGATTGAGCGGGCAACTTCAGCTGTGGATCTATCCACAGTAGCGGCACAGGCAGCCAGTGAAGCCACTACCAGGGTTTCTGCTGTGACTCCTGTTCCGTCCTTCCCACATTTCCCGCTTCTCGATAAGTTCTCTGGGGACAGCAAGGCTTGAAAGGGATTTGTGAACCAGTGCTCGATTTAGCTGGAGCTACTGGCCTCACGTTTCTCATCTGAATGGGCCAAGGTGGGATTTGTGGTGTCTTTATTGACTGACAGGGCATTGGAGTGGGCTGCGCCGCTATGGGAACGTAAGGACCTGGTGGTCCGGAGCGCCTCTCGTTTTTTGGATTCTCTGAAACAGGTCTTTCTTGGATCTCAGTTTACCCATGACGCTGCACTCCAACTCCTTGGTTTAACTCAGGGCTCTTATCCGACCAGCCAGATCGCGTCCGAGTTGGAGGGGCCTTGCACACCACGTCAAGGATGCTTTGGCCACTAGCGACATCCCAAATACACTGGAGGGTTTAATATCCCTATCCACTCGCATTGATCTTCGGTACGCTGAGCGAAGATTGGAGTGAGCCCAGTGTAGACAAAGGATTCGGTTAGCTCCAAACTTTACCAATTCTTTGGGATCTCCGACTCGGACAAGCGATCTGGTGGAGCCTATGGAGGTCTCTCGGGCGGAAGCTAAATCCTGTCCTGTGTGTTCATGGCCAACTTGCTTTGTTTGTAGGCAGGCTGGTCATTGCGCCAATATATGTGCCAGGCGTCGGGGAGATCGGCCGTTTCTAGTAGCTATCAGAGAAGGTTCACTAGACATGACAGATGTGCCCTCCAAATTAACCTTTAAGGTGACCATGTCCTATGGGTCGGTTTCTCACACTACCAAGGATTGCGTGGATTCCGGGGTGGAGGGCAATTTTCTGTCTTCCACCTTCGCCCAACGGCACTCAATTCCCCTAATGATGCTCTCTAAGCCAATTACCATCTGAGTGGTTAACGGGTCTGTCCTTCCTACCCAGTTCACTCATCAAATGATATCCCTTACCCTAATGATGTCTCCAAATCATCAGGAGATAATTTATTTTTTAGTCATCTCTGAGGGCATGTATGACATGCTTCTGGGTATACCCTGGTTGCGTCGTCACTCTCCTCATATTAACTGGGTTACCGGGAGCATACAGGGCTGGGAAGATTCATGTGAGGGTTGGTGTCTAGAGGCCCAAGTTCAGGTTGGGTCATCTGAGGTCACTATAGATCTAACCCCTCTTCCGAAGCAATACTGGCAGTTTGCCGACGTGTTTTCCAAACGAGCCGCAGAGACACTTCCTTATCATCGCCCGTATGACTGCCCCATACAACTCATTCCGGGAGCTGAACCTCCTCGTGGGCGAGTCTACCCATTGTCTCTCCCGGAGACTGAGGCTATGTCTGAATATATCAAGGAGAATTTGGTGAGGGGGTTCATCAGGAAATCGGTGTCTCTGGCTGGGGCTGGTTTCTTTTCCTTCCAGAAAAAGAGTGGGGAATTACGTCCCTGTGTTGATTATAGGGATTTGAATGCCATTACAATCAATAATAAGCAGCCTTTGCTGCTCATCTCTGAGCTTTTTGATAGGCTGCGGGGTGCTAGGATATTAACCAAGCTAGACTTGCGTGGGGCCTATTATCTTATCCGCATACACGAAGGGGACGAATAGAAAACCACTTTTAATACTTGGGACCGTCACAATGAGTAACTTGTAATGCCTTTCAGTCTCTATAATGCACCCGCAGTCTTTCAGGATTTTGTAAATTACATCTTCTGGGAAAAGTTATCCACATCCGAAGTAGTTTACCTGGATGACATCATAGAGATGTGGCCAGAGTCTTTGAGCTCTTGCGTGCCAACTCTCTACGCCAAGCTAGAGAAGTGTGTGTTTGAGCATGAGTCCCTACAATTCTTAGGTTATATTATTTCGGCCAAGGGTGTGGTTATGGATCCTATCAACTGGAGTCGGTATTGAACTGGCAGGAACCATATTCCCTTAAAGCGGTGCAGCGCGTTTTGGGATTTATTAACTACTACCGCCAGTTCATTCCCCACTTCTCTACCCTAGCAGCTCCACTAGTTGCCCTCACTAAGAAGAGAGCTAATCCAAAACAGTGGTCTGGGGGAGTTTCTAAGGCCTTTGCCTCCCTGAAATCCCATTTTGCCAGGGCCCCAATTCTACATCGCCCCAATGTGGACAAGCTCTTCATCCTGGAGGTGATGCCTCTTCTGTTGGTGCTGGTGCATTCCGGTTTTAGAAGGATGCCCAAGGTCGGGGACATCCATGTTTCTTTTTCTCCAAGATCTTTTCACCAGCAAAGAGGAATTATGCCATTGGGGACAGGGAGCTGCTAGCAATGAAGTTGGCCTGCTCAGATTGGAGACATCTTTTGGAGGGAGCTCGGCATCCCTTTAAGGTTTTCATGGACCAAAAAACCTTCTTTATCTGCAGATGGCTCAAGGGCTGAACTCTCGCCAGGCCAGATGGACCATGTTCTTCTCCCGGTTTAACTTCTCCATCTATTTTCTGTCCGGGGAGAAGAACCTATGTGCTGATGCGCTGTCCCATTCAGTAGTCTCGACCGAGGATGGGGACAAGCCACGTCTTATTGTCCCATCAGAGAGTCTTCGGACGGTGGCACCAGTGTCGGTAAAGCAGGTACCTCCAGGCAAATCCTATGTTCCTCCGGAGGGCCTCTTGTGGGCACACACATCCAAATCGGGTGGTCATTTTGGCACCAAGAGGACTACTGAGCTTTTGGTGAAGTCATATTGGTGGCCTCGAATGGCCTGTGACTTAAAGGATTATGTGCAAGCCTGTGTCTCTTGTGCAAGGACCAGTCATCCAGGCAGAGACCTGCGGGCTTGCTTTATCCTTTGCCAGTAGCAGATAGACCCTGGGAGATGGTCAGGATGGACTTCATTGTGGATCTGCCAAAGTCCCGTAATAATACAGTTATCTGGGTCGTCACCAACTATTTCTCTAAAATGGTGCACGCTTACCTTCTGCACGAGTTTTGGCGGTATTGTTTATAAAATGCATTTTCTGTCTACATGGGATGCCTGACAAGATTGTCAGTGACTTGGGTCTCCAGTTCGCATCTCTGTTCTGGAGGGAGCTCTGTAGTCTACTTAGTATTGAGCTTAAATTGTCTTCTGCGTACCATCCAAAGAAGGTGGAGAGGATCAATCAGATGCTGGTCATGTATCTCCGGCATTTTGTGTCCGCCAGGCATAATGATTGGTCATCCCTGCTGCCATGGGCGGAGTTTGCATTAGACAAAGCCGTCTCCGATTCTACGGGGCAGACTCCTTTCATCCTGAATTACGGTCAGCATCCGCATGTCCCTGTGCCCATGACTGTTTCGTCTTCCAATCCAAGGGTGGTAGACTGGGCTGTGGAGGCTCGTGACATCTGGGGTCACATGCAGGATGCAATTAAACTGTTGAAGGAGAGGATGAGGGCATCCGCTGACGTGCATCGTTGTCCCAATCCAGTCTTTGTCCCGGGAGATTTAGTGTGGCTCTCAGCTCGTAACATCAAGCTGCGTGTAGAGTCCACTAAATTTGCTCTTCGCTATTTAGGTCCCTTCAAGGTCCTTGAGCAGGTAAATCCTATAGTTTATCGCCTCAGGTCTTCCACCACACCTGAGGATCTCCAACACTTTTCATGTGTTTCTCCTTAAACCCGAGTACATGGTCCGGTTTTCTGGGACCCCTGCTGGGGGTTCGGATACGTCCTCGGCCGATTTTGAGGTCAATGCCATTGTCGAGGCTAAGGTGGTGCGCGGTAAAAAATTCTTTCTGGTTGACTGGAGAGGTCATGGACCGGAGGATAGGACCTGAATCCTATTGAGCACATTCGTGCCCCCCAGCTTATTGCGGCCTTTGAGCGTAGCGAGGCTTGCCAGGGGTGGGACGCTAGTGGGGGGTAATGTTAGGCATCGGGATTCATCCCAAGCCTTGTCTGCCTCTGCGGTCTCCCATTCTGCTTCAGCCGCTGCTCAGCATAGAAGTCGGTCCCAGCGTCTTGCTCAGGCCCATGATATGCGCTTGGTTACTGCTGGCTCCCCAGTCAAGTCCTTAGTGACCAGTGATATTCGGGTGCAGCCTGGCACTTCGGAGTCTACGTCCGGAGATCACCGTACTGAGCATGTCCGTGAGGGGGTACCTTCTCATTGGTGGTCGGTCATCAGTTACTCTGGTGATGTGGCAGCTCCGGATTGGTCCACGGGCAAGGTCCTGTCTGAGTGGACATGAGCCTAGTGTAGAAAAGGTGTCATTTGTAATTGTGTGTGTGTGAGTGGATACGTTACCGCTCTGTTTGCACGTGTGCCGCTCTTATAACGGTGACTGTGTGTCTAGTCAGGCAGTGTTGGGTGGGAAATTCCCGCTTGGCTTAGCATCTGTCTCGGGTCGTGTGTGCGGCTAGCACAGCTAAGTTACAGAACAAGCTCGATCACGAGCCTAGACTTCCCTGGGGGAGCGATAGGGTCCCACACCTAGTGTTATATTTGCTTTATCCCTGTGACGTTTAACAGGGTATTTCACTAAGTGCTCTTTTGTTCAGTACAGCTCAGTGAAGTAACGGAGCTGAGTACTCAGTGTCTCATTCACATGGTGTGGTGTTAAACACAGTGTGTTCTAGCAATCGCTCGCTGTCTTGGTTCCATCATTACTTTCTAGCAGCAGTTTTACACTTCTTCATGGTGGAGACCCTGGTTTGCGATTGCACTTTATAATTTATTTTAATTTAGTGCGATCAACCAACCCTAACAATCACATTATTTATTTTCAAAAAAGGTCACAATTGACGAATCAGTAAAAAAACATTTGGAATTGCAAAATTCTGACCACAAAGCTGAAAACAAAAAGAAACAAGAGAGGTAGTTGTGGGCGAGCTATTGCTCCTGCTTGCTCCTGCACCCTACAGACAAAACGTGTCACCGTCCCGGTCTGCTACTGTGTTTGGGGTGTATCATACTGCTGGCCCGCAGGACTCCATTGGATCCAGGCCTTCCTCTTTTGGACTTGCGGAAGCAAACAATCCAAGAGACACGCGATTCATCAAAACAGTCAAACTTTTACTTGACAACTGGCAGTCTTTACAAACAGGCATAAAGGATAAGGCCCAATGGGTTGTAGTCTTTCTCACAGGTACCGGACTCAATTTCAGCTCTGGTTCTCGGTATGGGTGAAATATTTCTCATGCTATCTTCCTTAGCACTAGAAATCCTTCTTCACCACTAGCAGTGCACCCGGATTGCATCACCTCCAGCCTCTTAGAGTTAGAGTCCATCTTTTCATGTAGCTTCACAGGATGAGTGAGCCCAAGGACCCTGAAGTCCATATTGATGTTACTAGACCGATAGAAGAATTCCCACAGAATGATACTTTGGCAATCTACTGCCACGAGTATTAGGCTCACATTGTCCCTAGCAGCCGATTGCCTGTGACCACCACTTCTCACTTCTCAATACTCCTCTCTACTGAGCTGTCACTTCCTGAACTTGGCAATAACTCTCAGTTCCCTCTCTCAAAACTGGACCGGTTGTTACGGTTAACACTATCTAATCTAGACTGCAGCCCCAGTGGGTTTTACCCTTGACAATATGCATTGATAAAAAATACATTTGACCATTTGGGGTACTAAGGAGTAGAGCATCACATCCACCACTCCTACATAGATATCAAATATAAACAGGTGCAAATAGAATAATGAATTAAGTGCAAAACACACAAAACTACAAAAAAAACAGGTGCAAAGGCAATATTGAATGGGGCCATAATCAGAGAACTTATGTCTACTATAGGCAGCAGAAGAAATTGCAACAACATGACAAGTGACAGACTCAATTCTGCTATATTTGAAAACTTGATAGAAATATCCAGTGTTTCTTTTGTTCCATTGTTCTAATAGAAACTGTGCTAAAATAAAGCTTTCAAAAGTCTCAAACTCACCAGCAATTTGGAGAATTTTGTCTGCTTGTTTTTGGCCTAAAACTGTGACTTCGGCAGTTCAAGATAGTAACAAGGTCCTATTTTGAGTTTTTGCCAAATTCATGAATCACATGCTCCATTTTGTTGAATATGGCACCAAAAACGGCAACTAATATCTCAAGGCATAAAAAGAAAATTGACTTGTAGGGGAGCACAAACAAAATTGTATATAATATTAAGGCAAATAATTAAAAAGAAGAGATCACAGGGTGAACTACTGAATCACTACTAAAATATTGCAAAGTAATAAATGTACACACCATCATAGTGCTACATAGTGGTGTCCATAGTACTGGTGTCAGAACAGCTCACCCAGTTTCATGAACAGATCCTTTGGCAACATGCGCTAAGAAGGCATGTAATAAACGTGCAGGTGCTGGTATGTCACCACGGAACCGAGACAGATCAAAATTTAAAGGGTTTTATTTACAGGGATATGATACTCCTAGCAGGGAGAAAGCAGTGGGGGTTAAACTGGTTTTAAAGCAGTATATCAAACAGTCAAAAAGAATAACAGTTAGAAATGGGTATTCTTGGAACTTATCAGTCTGCTGAGCACTTGCTTGTAGGGTCGTCTTCTCCCTCGTTGGCGCCGTCAGCAGCGACACTTGTCATCTCTCTAGTCGCTGTAGGCTCTGCAGTCTCTAAGGACCCACAACAGGGGTCTCGGGGGTTAATGAAGAAAGGCAGGGGGAACACAAGGCATTCCGGGTCCCCCTGCTTTGAGTCTATGTTTCAAAACTAGCAGTCTCTCCGCAGGTACGGTGCTCTGTGTCTCTATAAGTCTCTCAACAGGAGTCAGGGGCTCTGCACCAACACCGCAGGTACCGGGGCTATGCACGGGGGTCATTGTCTCTGCATGGGGGTCACAGAGCACCTCTCCAGTCACTGCAGGCTCTGGTCTCATGTACTCACAAGATGCAGTCTCTCTGCACAGCCCCCTGGATTTGTCCTCTGAACAGGAGTTCTCTCTTCTCCCCTACATGCAGCTGCAACCTGCCCTGTCCCCTGCACATGCTGCTCTGAGCTTTGCGCGCTCTCAGGCTGCCCTCCTTCCTGTTCCTCTCTCCTCCCAGCAGTCAAATGACCCAGCATGTCCAGGGCAGAAAGTCTTCCCTCTAGCAAGCTTGCTGTCTGGCCAAGTGGTTCCAGATTAGGAGCGGAGAAGGCAACCCCCCTCTGAGTCTTCTTGTGCTTCACCCCCTTACAGGCATATATCCTATTTTCACTGGATCCAAAATAGCAAATTCCACAAAACTAAATAAATTTTACTGGACATATTACTGGCCCTGGCAAGGAAACAATGCATATTCCTTGCTTCATCTGTTTGTTCGCGGCTTCCAGTAACCTCGCTACCTGTCTGTGGTTTCCAGGACTTTACTTGTTCGTCTGCAACTTCCAGTAAACTTGCTACTTCTCAGTAACCTCTAGGACTTCACATGTTTGTCTGTGGCTTCCAGCAACCCTGCTTTATGTCCCCCTGCAGTTTCCAGGATGTCTCCTGTCCATTTGCAGCTTCCAGGACATTAGTAAGACTTTTATTGTGCCTATGCTACATATCCGCCTGCGGCCTCCAGGATGTCTTCTGTTTGCTAGCGGCTTCCAGGATTTTATTAAGACTTTTAGTATACCTTTGCAATGTGTCCACCTGCGGCTTTCAGAATGCACCTGTTTGCATCACCGACGCCCGTCTGCCCACCAGGATCTTGAGCTTAATCGATCCACCTCACCTAGTGAGCCCGCATTATGTAACATCACTTTTACCAAGGAGTGAAGGTGCATATGCTCGACCACTGTTCCATTCATTGCATATGGGTCTGTGAAGCGCTGTATTCGGCGTTCTACAGCAGTTCCACAGGGAATAAATGCAATAGAGGTCAATCATCCGCACCTCCTCTTCATGATATTGGGCATAAATGTTCCTCGTTATGGTGATCAATGGAGGTTCCAGGTAATGTTTTTACCTTTATGATGACCTAATTTTTCCTCAGTCTCTTAAATTGTCTGATACAACTCCTCATAGTTTTTTCCAGCTCCTTCCTTACTATGATGAGCGGTAACTTTAGAGTGCGCTTATTTCATAGAATCATAGAATCATAGAATTGTAGAGTTGGAAGGGACCTCCTGGGCCATCTGGTCCAACCCCCTGCTCAAAGCAGGATTCGCTAAATCATTTATTTTTGGCTCACACCTGTAAACAGATGTTACTGGGACGAAGGTGGAAATGAATGAAGTGGGTGACACTGGACTGAGTAGAGTCAACAACCAATAACTTTGCCCAGAAGTTCTGCACCTCTCCTCTTGTGTGTGGTGATTTCCTTTTCTCGTGTTGAGATTTCAGGCTGGTTGGTATGATGAATCTTCTCAGGTGCACTGCCATGCCCGCGCTCCCACTGCCAGAACACCATGTGTGAACATCATTTGTGATTCCTTTGAGTTTCAGTCAAGAATACAAAACGGGTATCGATGCTGACATGATCTGTTCATGCTTAGGATTATGTGCCACAGCTAATTCTCTCCCTTGCTGGCAGAACAGTAAGAATATCTGCTGGATGCTGGAGCCTGATGGACAGTTACAGCCGAGAACACACATTATGATGAACTGGATATTATTTTGACATGTTGCTTCTCACTGGAAACATTATATTGTCAGTCTGAAAAGATAACCTCTATATGGGATTTATTTTTTACCAAAGTAAGTGAATCAAATACATATTCATACAAATTTCCAGAATTTGAATTTGCCAGAATCCACATTTTTCAATTTGCACATTTTTTTCAAAGTCAAATATGTTAAAAAAATACATGACAAAAAAAATAGTTATTTTCTGATTATACATTCCCTTTACGCCCATCTGTGATATGTGTACAAAATGTATTTTTTTTATATTCATCTCTTGAGTCATTAATTGATTTTTTTTTGTAAATCAGTTCACAGAAAAGAATAGTTTTGTTCCAAATCTGAAGTATCCATGGAAATGTTCTTCATTAATGACTGTTGCATTTTACGAGAAAAAAACACAAGTGCAGTATTTAATGGACTGTGTAGTCACTAAATTGAGAATCAAGAGCTTGCCTTGGATTTCTATATTTCATATCTATAAAAAAGGTAAAAATCAAAACTAACAATCACTTAGAACAAGATACATGTGTGGTAATGTATGCATTTTCATTCCTTTAAATAAGTATTATAATGGCTGTTTTTACACTTTTATCCAAAGTTATAACATAAAGCTACTAGGCCCCAATGCAAAAAGGTGTGTATGTCCCAGAAGTGCACTAGATCAGAATGTTATACAGCGGGAGAAATAAGTTTTGACCACGTCACCAATTTTTATAAGCAAATATATTTCTAAATGTGTTATTCACATGAAATTCTTACAAGATATCAGAAACAATCCATCCAATCCACACAAGCAAAGAAATCAAACCATAGCTGTCCATAAATTAAGATATGTGTAATAATGAGAAATGACACAGGGAAAAAGTATTGAACACTCTTACTGAAATTTGCTTAATACTTCGTACAAAAGCCTTTGATGGTGATGACAGCTTCAAGACGCCTCCTGTAGAGAGAAACTAGTCGCATGCATTGCTCAGGTGTGATTTTGGACCATTCCTCCACACAAACAGTCTTCACATCCTGAAAGTTCCGTGTCTCCTTCTATGAACTCTGAGCTTTATTTCCTTCCATGCATTTTCTATTGGATTCAGCTCCAGTGATTGACTGGGCCAATCTAACAGCTGTATTTTATTTCTCTGAAACCAATTGTTAGTTTCCTTGGCTGTTTGGTTAATTGTCTTGCTGAAATGTCCACCCATGTTTCATCTCCATCATCCTGGTAGATGGCAGCTGATTTTTATCAAGACTGTCTCTATACATTTGTCCATTCATCCTTCCTTCAATTACATGAATTTTGACAGTGCTGTATGCTGAAAACAGCCCAATACCGTGATGCTCCTACCTCCTCCTTCATGATATAATGGGGTGATATGTAGTGCCTTTTGGCCTCCAAACATGGTGTGGTCTCAACTGACCAGACTATATTCTATCATTTCTTTGTCTGTGTGGATTGGATGGGTAGTTCTGACATCTGATAAAAATTTCATGTCAATAGCTACTTTAGAAACATATTAACCGTATATACTCGTGTATAAGCTGAGATTTTCAGCCCATTTTTTGGGGCTGAAAGTCCCCCCTCTCGGCTTATTACGCGAGTCTTATAGCCAGGGGGTATGTGGGGAAGGGGGAGTGGGGGTGTCAGATCATAGTGACCCCCCCTGGCGCGTCTTTGCATCCCCCCTGCTTGTGCCACAGTCTCCTTTCCTTCCTACAGCAGTCACATGGTACCGCTCATTAAAGTCATGAATATGCACATATTTATGACTTTAATGAGCGGTACCACATGGCCGCTGAAGGAAGGAAGGGAGACCATGGGAGAACGGGGCTGCAGAGACGCACCAGGGGGAGGTACTGTAAGTATATGCTATATTCACCCGGTTCCAACGCTGCAGGCAGCAGAGGGCGCGATGACATAGTCAATTTTAGGTTTAGGATCCCATCACATAAAATGATGCTTGTTGTGACTGGAGGACTCACATGAATTAGCCAATTTGTATGTTAAGTGTATATATGTATTATAACGTTCCACACTATCTGTGGACGGGAATTACTCACTTTGCAGGTCTTGGAGGTAAACTCTGGCACACTCAGGGTTAAAACGAGTCTATTCGGCTTATTGTTCACCAGTATGCAGCAGCCATTACACTGTCTGTTACACATTCAGATTTACCAAAATAAACACAGTCTCTCACTGACCCCGGTCAGCATAACACGGACTCCGTTCCGTTACCTGTTGGCCACGCAGGTTCTCGGATCCCTCTTATCCGCAGAGGTATACCATAAACATCAATACACAGTCTCTTTCTTACCCCGGTCAGCATAACACGGACTCCGTTCTGTTACCTGTAGGCCACGCAGGTTCTCGGATCCCTCTTATCCACAGAGGTATCCCATAAATATCTCTCACTGATCCCGGTCAGCATATCTCACGGTTTTTAAGACCGTCTACTCCTCTGGCTCAGACTCGCCAACACTGCTTCCCCAGGCTATGCGACGTCCAGCCTGGAAACATGGGAGCTCTGTCCAGGTTGACAGACTCCCAACACACTCTCACATGTGCAACACACCTTCCTTAGATAGCTATAACCACTCCCAGTTACCTATCACATGACTAATCACATGATCATGACCTTATTACAGGTCCTCAAAATTCACATCCACACACATACCTTCAGGCAAAGCGGGGTACAGTGAGCCCCTCTCACCACAGAGCGAGGTAAATGGGTAGCATGACCCTCCCAACTCTCAGAGCTAACCATAGCCCGGACCCAAATGTGAACAAAAACTACTTAGAACGTATGTACTTAAGAAAAAAACACTCCGGGCTACATCACAGGGAGCTGCTATCCCTGTGATACATACCTCCCATTAACTATACGGCCATTAGTATCGCTACAATATATATATATATATATATATATATATATATACATTACAGACCAAAAGTTTGGACACACCTTCTCATTCAAAGAGTTTTCTTTATTTTCATGACTATTCATTCTGAAGGCATCAAAACTATGAATTAACACATGTGGAAATATATATGTCATGTCCTCACTAAATGAACGGGATTCACATAGCTTAACAAGAAGCCAAACCGATATACCGGGGTCCAATAAGGGAGACTGTAGTTGAATCTGTGATTTATTGAACGTAGATATAGATGTGTATGGTAAAACTACAAATAGAAACAGATACATAGACTCAGTATAGGATTCATGGAAATATACATTATAAATAGCATACAATCTGAGCTAATAGCTGAGCAGGGGTTGTAACTAAGCTACCTAATATAAGACAGAATATACAGGGAGAATAATTACATACCACCGATGCTAACGCAGGGGGAAAGAAAGCGATGAGGTGCTTCCAATCTGCAGGCTTGAAAGAAATGGCCGACTGAAGGAAAGAAGGGGGACGGGATAGACCATGATCCCTTGCAAAGTTACCCAGAATACATTAGGTATTGGAGGGAAATAATACAGGAAGTACAATACATAATATTATGCAGTAATATCTTTTGGCCACTAGATGGAACTAAGGAAACAAGAAACATTATCTAAGGAAAAACTGAATATCCTGTACATACAGCAATATGGTTATATGTTATCAGAACAGATGATTAAGAGTCATTTCTTATGTTGGAGTCAGAACACTCCCCGTCTGGCATTGAACGGATGCCACCATTACTATCCTCTGAACACAACAATAGGACCAGCTCAGTCACTGGTCTGGAGAATGTCTTAGGTCCATCTCCTTTGGCCATCCTGAATTCGACTTTGCGGACATGGCCATCTTTACTGGGAAACGTAGTAGTCACTAGACCAAGTGGCCACTGGTTCCGATGGGCCTGGCAGTCTTTAACAAGGACGAGGTCACCAATCCGAAGATTAGGCCTGGTAGATTTCCACTTTGTCCGTGGCTGCAAGGTAGACAAATATTGTTTGCGCCACCTGTCCCAGAATGTATTGGCAAGACTTTGTACCTGCCTCCATTGGCGCTTGTAGAGGTCTTTAGCGTCGAATCCTCATGGAGTGGCACTGGATAGTCCTGTTTTCATGGTTAGAAGAGTAGCTGGAGTAATTGTATGGAGTGTGGACACCTGAGGGCGGATTTCAGCATCTGAGTCCTCTCCTAACAGTTCAAAGGTGTCTGGACAATGCTCCTCCGTGTACAATAGTTTTGGTCCTGAGAGCCATATTGTGCTCTCTAGTCAACTTGCGTCAACTGCTCTAGTTGCATGATCTGCAGGGTTTTGATCCGTGGGGATGTAGTGCCACTGCTTTGGATGAACTGATCTCCTAATTCGTAGCATTCGGTTGTTGACATAAACGTAGAATCGCCTGGTTTCGTTGTGAATGTATCCCAGGACTACCTTGCTGTCTGAGTAGAACTTGGCTTGTGTCAGGTCGATATCCATCTCGGATGTGACGAACTCTGCTAACTCGACGGCTAAGACTGCAGCACAAAGTTCTAACCTTGGTATGGCGTGCTCTGATGTGGCTCTGACATTTGGAGTCCACAGTTTTGAGATAGGCAACAGCAGCAATTGCTTTGACAGAAGCATCTGCAAATACATACAGTCTTTGGCTCTGTATATCTGTAGACGGCACAGGGGTGTATGGCCTTGGCACATATAGGTTGGAGAGAGCTGCTAAAGAGTTCTTCCATGCTTCCCACTGGATTCTCTTGTCAGGTGGCAGAGGTGCATCCCAGTCAGAAGTCTCCTTAGTTAAGTCTCTTAGTATGGCTTGCCTTGTATAGTAACAGGAGCTGCGAAACCTAAGGGATCATACAGGCTGTTGATGGTAGACAGGACACCTCTGCATGTGAAAGGCCTTTCTTCCTGGTTGACCTGAAAGGTAAAGGTGTCTGACTGTAGATTCCAGAGAAGCCCGAGGCTGCGTTGCATTGGTGTGGGGTCTGACCCTAGGTCCAGGTCTCTGAGACCATTACACAAGTCTTGTGAATGGTATGTGGGTCGCCCTCCCAGGGCCATGGGATACTCGGTACCAGGCCGGTGTCAGCGGGATGTGTCACAGCAGCGGCGACCCGGTCCGTGGCTCTGGGCGCCCAAATCAATGGAGGAATGTAAATGGTGGAATGTAGTTAGATGAATAGTTCGTGACGCCACCTGTGGTGTTCGGCAAGTAGGATGTTAGGCCGACGCTGCATGCAGATCCTCTGGGGTTGGTGGTGTGTTGCAGCCTAGAAGGTGTAGCTCCCCACAGGTGAAGCTGTAGCCCCAGGGCAGCATGGAAGCAATGGAAGAGGAGAGGTGCAGGCGGTGTGGAGAATGGTGCCCAGCTATAGCGGTGCTGAATGTGTTAGTGCACAAATGAATGGAGGACACCGGGGCTTGTAGTCCCAAAGCTTTACTCACAGTCCGTTGTACACACACAGATGCCTGCCTCCGGGCTGTGTCCTCCGGGTCAGAGACTCAATCAACCTCCGGGCAAGTTAGGATTCTCCCCTCCAACACTCCGCCAACATGTACCTTTCTGAATGACTTCTCTATAGCGCCTTTTAAGTGTGAAGATCTCCTAGTACTGAGTTACACTGGAGTTCCTCCTGTCAGATGTTCCCAAGAGCTCTACTTGTACGGCAGACAGCTGTAGCCTGCTTTGGGGACTCCCTTCTCCTGAGTCCCGGCTCTCTATCCAATTGCTGTTGTGCCCCAAGTCTTAGATGGGAGTAGTGCATTTACAGCCAACTACTCCACCGGTGTCTGCTGCAGAACCATTAGTGTCCATACAACCTCGGGGACCGGGCCCCAGCCTTGTTCTGAGAACCTATAGGCAGGGTTCCTCTTCTAACCCACGTCCTCTCTGTTCTCTCTACTCCTTCGTTCCATACTTGTCTTTCTTTCTTATGGAAGCTTAGATTTCAGTTCTACATCTTACTCCTTCTTTTCCGTTCCCATGCCAGCTGGCTCAGATCACTGAGGCAGCTGCAGCACTCCTTCCTCCATCCCTTCTTCCAGGGATCCTCACTCCTGTCTGAGTGACTTCCTACCCGACTGACCTTCTCTCAGACTGACCTGTTGTGAGTTCATTTTCCCCTTCACTACTGAGGCCCGATGAACTCCCTCTTCTGGTAAAGAAAGGTAGTGAGCCTGATTATCAAACACCTGAGCCTAATGATGATGACTGGCTGAGTGGAGTTACTGACTGGATATAAGGCCGCCGACGCCCTTCTGCCCTGCGGGTGATTTCTCTGTGGGATCCATGGAGACCAGTCTGAATTCCTGCTCTTCTAAAGCTAAGTTTTCTGCTCAGCTTTTTGCATTTGTGCTTTGACTTTGTTTTGCTTTGTTTTTCTGGATTTCTGCCATTCCCTGCTGGGGTGAGCTGAATTCCTTTAGCTCTGACTTCTGAAAATACCTGAGTGCTGATTTAGTTTTTGAAGCCTAGCTGCTTCAGGGTCTTTTTCCATATCAGCTTGTTGGCTTATGTTTTTGATAGGGTTTTGGCAGATTGCAGACAGCAACCTTCCTTTCCTGTTCTGTTTAGTTAGCTTGGGCCCCATCGTTTGCTCAGCCTATCTTTCTATCTGTGTGAGTGTTTTTTCATCTTGCTTCACCGTCATTATATGTTGGGGGCTGTCTTTTACTTTGGGGTCTGCTCTGGGGCAGTTTAGATTTCCTTTTCTGTCTTTAGGCTATTTAGCTCTCCGGCTGTGATCGAGGGGTCTAGGGCACCGTAGGAACCCCCCACGGCTACTGCTAGTTGTGTTGATAGGTTCAGGGGTCTGCAGTCTGATAGTTGCCAACTTCTCTGGTTTTCTGGACGTAGCTTCTATTTTTGTGTCTGCCTCCTACGGTGACTCAATCATAACACTGACCTGTCCTCCTACACTTTCCCACTCTTTTATGCATCTTAACTCCACCCACCTCCCAGCACGTCGAGTGTTCCAAGCAGGGAACCACCAAAGGTGCTCTGCTACCCTCTGAGCAAGGAACCGCAATGTGGTTATGCAGAACTACCCTGTTGTGCGGGGTGCGAGCGTTGGAGTGTGGAAAGGAGTTCCCACCTTACCCGGATGGTGGCGCACAACACCTTAGGAGAAGGTGCAGTACCTCTGTGGCGACTGAGCCTCAGGGGCGCCACATACCCCCCGTTAAACACAGCACGTCCGCGGGCTGCAAGATAAACAAAGTTAGCAGTACAGGAACATACAAATTTTTCAATGCTGAATAACATCTCTTATACTATAACTTCCCGATATGAGAGGCACTGTTTCTTAAACGTTGCAAACAATTCCTAATTACCTATCTAAAATTCTAAGTCAAAAGTGCAAATCTTTACTTAATTTCAAAGTGCTGTCATCTGTTACTCATTATCACTTCAGCATTCTTCATCAATACATTTATGTCTTTTCACTGTCCCTTCTAGACTCTGGACAACAACCGTAAATACCTGGTTCGTCACCTAAATTTTTAATTCTTTATTCAAATTTCTCATCTTTACGTATCAAAACATTCTTACTTCAATATAAAAGCCATTGACTATCATAAGACACATTATCAAATATTTCACAGTAAAACTTTTCAAAAATTCTTGTAAGTGCTGGACACCGCTCCCAGCCGGGATCTCTTGCAGTGTCTGTTGAGGTAGACTCTTTCTTCGAAAAGTGTCCTTATGTAAAACAAGTTCATGATCACGGAAGTTCAAATTGGAAAACGCTGCCAATCAAAAACCAGGCAACAAAAGTGCAAACAGGGAAAACATGATGAACAAAAGAAGGCACAATGGTGCAAATAAACCCTCCTGGGTAACGAGATTTATTAATGCTGGTACCCTCCTGGGGTTCTGAAAGCTGAAATAGAACTGCTACCAGACGAAAAGAACGCATCTACAGTCCTCAAATAAATATTCCTTCTCCAGTAGGGTGAAGCTTGTGGCTTTCTGTCGAGATGCTGCTGCTTGGGGTACCCCAGAGGTGGGGACTGGTACCGGTGGGGATACACTCACTTTCTCCTTCCGATATGTGGACAATAAGTCTTCCGGTATGCGGCGTACATTTAAAGCATACCAACCGCGTAGGCCCTCATGCCATGTATAGGTGACATATTCCCCTGGCTGCAGGTCTCGCACTGAGTGTCCCTTCCGGAGGTGAGACTCCATGTCCCTCCGGCTGAAAAACAAGTCAGAGATCCTCTGGGGGTCGGCGATGAACCCAAACCCCCGTTCACGGTTCACGTTGAGAACCTGTCCCCATCCAGCCGAGTCCCGGGGACCATAGCGACCCGCACGGGCCTTCTCCTTCCTATCCAGATCCGTGCCTAGTGCTGCTAGCCGGCGCTGCTCCCTCTCCCGGTGTTCAGCTGCCAGTTGCCAGATGGTCTGCTGTTATGAATGAGTCACCGTAGGAGGCAAAAACAGAAATGCTAGCTAAGTCCAGAAAACCAGAGAAGTTGGCAGCTATCGGATTGCAGACCCCTGAACCTATCAACAACAACTAGCAGTAGCCGTGGGGTGTTCCTACGATGCCCTAGACCCCTCGATCACAGCCAGAGAACTGCCTAGCCTAAAGACAGAAAGGGAAATCTAAACTGCCCCAGAGCAGACCCCAAAGCAATAGGCAGCCCCCAACATATAATGACGGTGAAGCAAGATGAAAAAACACTAACACAGATAGAAAGATAGACTGAGCAAATGATGGGGCCCAAGCTAACTAGATAGGACAGGATAGGAAAGCTGCTGTCTGCAATCCGCGTAAAACCCTATCAAAATAAGAGCCAACAGACTGACAGGGAAAAAGGCCCTGAAGACGCTAGGCTTCAAAAAGACTATGTCAGTACACGGGTATTTTCTGAAGACAGAGCAAACTGGCAAAAAAGGAATTCAGCTCACCCCAGCAGGGAATGGCAGAATCCAGAAAAGCAAGGCAAACTAAAACCAAAACACAAATGCAAAATGGCAAAGCAGAAAACTTAGCTTTTGAAGAGCAGGAATCAGACTGGTCTCCTAGAATTCCACAGAGAAATCACCAGCGAGGCAGAAGGGTGTCGGCTGCCTTATATCCAGTCAGAGATTCCCGTCGCCCGGTCATCCTCTCCCAGCTCAGGTGCTTGGTAATCAGCCTCACTACCTTCCTTCACCAGAAGAGGGAGTTCATCAGACCTCAATGGTGAAGGGGAAAATGAACTCATAACAGTACCTCCCCCTTGAGGAGGGGTCACCGAACCCTCATCCACGCCACCAGGGCGATCAGGGTGAGCCTGATGAAAGGCACGCACCAATCTTTTGGCATGAATATCAGAGGCAGAGACCCAGGAATTATCCTCCTGACCATAACCCTTCCACTTAACCAAATACTGGAGTCTCTGTCTAGCCAGTCAGGAATCCAGTATCTTCTCTACCTCATTTTCCATGTTACCTTCAACCAATACAGGGTCCGGAGGTGCCACCCCAGGAACTACTGGTTCAACAAACCTCTTCAACAAGGACTTATGAAACACATTATGGATTTTAAATGTGACAGGAAGAGCCAACCGAAAAGAGACCGGACTAATGATCTCCAAAATCTTGTAAGGCCCAATAAATCTAGGCTTAAACTTAGGAGAAGCTACCTTCATAGCGATATTTTTTGATGATAACCAAACCATATCACCCACCTTAAACTGGGGACCAACGGTCCTATGTCGGTTGGAAAACCGCTGGGCCTTTTCCTGGGAGAGAGATAACTTATCCACCACTTGGTCCCAGATCTGGTGCATTCTCTCCACCACAGTGTCAACACCTGGGCAGGCAGAAGGCTCCACCTGCCCTGAAGAAAATCGAGGATGAAACCCAAAGTTACAAAAAAAAGGTGACATCAAAGTGGCAGAACTAGCTCTATTATTTAAAGCAAATTCAGCCAAGGGCAAAAATGAAACCCAATCATCCTGATCAGCGGAAATAAAACATCTCAAATACGACTCCAAGGTCTGGTTTGTTCTCTCCGTCTGCCCATTGGTCTGAGGGTGAAACGCAGAGGAGAAGGACAACTGAATTCCCAGCTTGGAACAGAACGTCCTCCAAAATCTAGACACAAACTGAACTCCCCTGTCAGATACAATGTTCTCAGGAATCCCGTGCAAGGGAACCACCTGTTGCAAAAACAGGGGCACCAACTCAGAAGAAGATGGCAACTTAGGGAGTGGTTCAAGATGAACCATCTTAGAGAACCTATCACAAATCATCCAAATAACAGTCATTCTCTGAGAGACAGGCATATCAGAGATGAAATCCATTGAAATATGGGTCCATGGCCTCCTGGGGACCGGCAAATGCATCAACAACCCACTAGAGCGAGAATAAGGTTTAGACCGGGAGCAAGTCCCACAGGACTGCACAAAATTCCTGACATCACGAAACAAGGCGGGCCACCAAAAAGACCAACTCACCAGATCTCTAGTACCAAAAATACCTGGATGACCAGCCAATGCAGAGCAATGAACTTCAGACATCACTCTCTTCTTCCACTGGTCAGGAACATACAACTTTCCACTGGGACAACGCTCAGGTTTGTCCTCCTGGAACTCTTCCAGAGCACGTCTCAAATCGGGCGAGATGGCAGAAAGAACTACCCCTTCGCCTAAGATGGTAGCAGGCTTGGTCACCACAGGAGAATCAGCAAAGAAGCTCCTAGAAAGAGCGTCAGCTTTGACATTCTTAGTGCCAGGAAGAAAAGAGACCACAAAATCAAAACGTGTAAAAAACAAGGCCCATCTAGCCTGTCTAGGGTTCAAGCGTTTGGCCGACTCCAGGTAAATTAAATTCTTGTGGTCAGTGAGGACCACGACTTGATGTTTAGCTCCCTCCAACCAATGTCTCTACTCCTCAAATGCCCATATCATGGCCAACAGTTCCCGATTCCCCACATCATAGTTACGTTCAGATGGGGAGAACTTTCGGGAAAAGAAAGCACAGGGATTCATTTTAGATGTTACAGGATCCTTTTGGGACAAAACAGCTCCTGCACCAATCTCAGAAGCGTCCACCTCTACCTGAAATGGGAGTGAGACATCAGGTTGCCGCAAAACCGGGGCAGAAGTGAATCTTCGCTTCAGCTTCTGAGAGGAAGAAACAGCCTCCGGAGACCAATTCAACACATCAGCACCCTTCTTAGTCAGATCAGTCAATGGCTTGGCAATACTAGAATATTTTGCTATAAATTTCCGATAAAAATTAGCAAAACCCAAAAACTTCTGAAGGGCCTTCAAAGAAGTGGGCTGAACCCAATCATAAATGGCCTGTACCTTGGACGGATCCATTTCAATAGTAGGCGGAGACAAAATAAATCCCAAAAATGAAATCCTCTGTACCCCAAAAAGGCATTTCGATCCTTTGACATACAGGGAATTCTCCCTCAAGATCCGGAACACCGTCCAAACATGTTCCACATGTCCACATGAGAATCCCAATCCTTGGAGAAGATCAAAATATCATCCAGATAGATAATCAAAAATTTATCCACAAAGTCTCGGAAAATGTCGTTCATGAAGCACTGGAAGACAGAAGGGGCATTAGTGAGCCCAAAAGGCATCACCAGGTACTCAAAATGTCCCTCTGGAGTATTAAACGCAGTCTTCCATTCATCCCCATGCTTAATGCGGATAAGATTATACGCCCCCCTGAGGTCAAGCTTGGTAAACCAGCAAGCACCTTTAACTCTGGAGAATAGATCCGAAATCAGGGGTAACGGATACTGATATTTAATAGTAATTTTGTTGAGGACACGATAATCAATACAAGGCCTTAATGAACCATCCTTTTTGGCCACGAAAAAATACCCAGCACCTAATGGTGAAGAGGATGGTCTAATATGACCCTTCTCCAACGCCTCCTTAATATAAGATCGCATAGCCTCGTGCTCGGGTACAGATAAATTGAAGAGCCGACCCTTGGGAAATTTACACCCCGGGCTCAGTTCAATTGCACAGTCATAACTCCTATGAGGAGGCAAAGACGCAGACTCATTCTCACTAAATACATCATAAAAGTCTGCCAAATAGTCAGGAACATCATGCGACTGAGGAGAGGTGGAAAAAACCGGAGCCTCACTAAGGACACACCGACAACCCCAACTCACCACAGACACTCATTTCCAGTCCAAAACTGGATTATGAATTTGCAACCAGGGAAACCCAAGAACAATGGTATCATGCAAATTATGCAACACCAAAAATCTGCAATTTTCTTGATGGTCTGGGGCGACCCGCATTACCACCTGGGTCCAAAACTGAGGTTTATGTTTCGCCAAAGGAGTAGCTTCAATCCCCCTCAAAGGGATAGGCATCCGCAGAGGTGTCATAGGAAATCCACAACGTTTAGCAAAATCCAAGTCCATTAGGTTCAGGGCTGCTCCCGAATCCACAAAAGCCTTGGCG
Source organism: Dendrobates tinctorius (assembly GCF_039654945.1). Classification (NCBI taxonomy): domain Eukaryota; kingdom Metazoa; phylum Chordata; class Amphibia; order Anura; family Dendrobatidae; genus Dendrobates; species Dendrobates tinctorius. The sequence goes on along the minus strand of NW_027361751.1, from coordinate 15,215,994 downwards.
GAAAATGTGGACAGGGAGCAGATCAGAGTAATTGCCAGAAGAAACTTAGGTTGAACACCACCCACAGAAAACGTGTGTGCAAAACGTTTCTCTTGTTTGGGACAGACAGAAATAATATGCATCTCCACAAAAAAAACACAGCTTATTACGCTTTCTGAACTCCTGACGTTGCTCGCTGGACAAAACTCTATCACATTGCATAGGTTCAGACACTTGTTCAACAGGTGGCAACACCTCTCGTGCAGTCCTGCGTTCACGTAAACGCCGATCAACCTGAATGGCTAATGACATAGAATCGTCCAGACCAGAGGGAACAGGAAATCCCACCATAGTATCTTTTACGGCTTCTGACAAACCCTTCCGAAAGAGAGCTGCCAAGGCATTATCATTCCAGGCAGTAAGGACCGCCCACTTTCGGAATTTTTGACAGTACAATTCTGCAGAATCTCGACCATGGCTCAATGCCAACAGGGTCTTTTCAGCCTGATCAATAGCATTAGGTTCGTCATACAACAACTCCAAGGCTTGAAAAAATGCGTTCACATTAGTCAGACTAGGATCATCAGGTTTCAAAGAAAACGCCCAATCCTGGGGATCGCCACGCAGCAAAGAGATGACAATTTTAACCTGCTGCGCGGAGCTCCCTGATGAGTTAGGCTTCAAGGCAAAAAATAATTTACAATTATTTTTGAAATTCAAAAATTTAGACCGATCCTCAAAAAACACATCAGAAGTAGGGATCTTTGGTTCAGCAGCATGTGAATGAGCATGGTAGGTGGAAATTCCCCGCACTTCCGCAGCGAGCTGCTCCACACGATCAGACAATTGCTTTATCTCCATTGAGAGAAAAAAAAAAATTCCCCCCTACAGCCTCAGAGATATAGAGGAAAAAATCTACACACCTTTTTTTTTTACTACTACTCGGGTATTTTCTGAAGACAGAGCAAACTGACAAAAAAGGAATTCAGCTCACCCCAGCAGGGAATGGCAGAATCCAGAAAAGCAAGGCAAACTAAAACCAAAACACAAATGCAAAAAGGCAAAGCAGAAAACTTAGCTTTTGAAGAGCAGGAATCAGACTGGTCTTCTAGAATTCCACAGAGAAATCACCAGCGAGGCAGAAGGGTGTCGGCTGCCTTATATCCAGTCAGAGATTCCCGTCGCCCAGTCATCCTCTCCCAGCTCAGGTGCTTGGTAATCAGCCTCACTACCTTCCTTCACCAGAAGAGGGAGTTCATCAGACCTCAATGGTGAAGGGGAAAATGAACTCATAATAGTCTGCTGACAATAGGCCTCAGCCTTCTCTTCCTCCTCCCGGGACCTGCTTTTACCCACTGGGGCCCGCGGCACCACCGTTAGGGGTTCAGACATTTCCCCCTTGGGACTAGTATCCCGGTCCCAGACAAGTTCCAGCACGACCTGTCCCGCCGCTACCACGGGCATACACCCCAGGGCCTCCCCAGGTACAGGGGCTGCAGTCATACCTGGGGCCTCCTGGCAGTGTTCCAGCTCCGGTGCAGGCTTGAGACGGTGGGCCGCTGCAGGGATATCCACCGGAATGGCTGATCTGGGTGCCGGCGGTGGTGGAGCAGATGGGGGCTCCGGGTCTGCAGGAGCCTCCGGTGGGACCTGCGCAGCCGCATCAGGTCCAGGCGAGAGCACGGCCTCGGCTCCCGGGGTCTCTGGTGACTCCTCCGGGCAGGCCGCGACCAGCTGTATGGACAGCGTGGAAGTGTAAACTGGCGCTGCCTGAGGACAGTCCGGTGTTGTGAGTTCATTTTTCCCTTCACCATTGAGGTCTGATGAACTCCCTCCTCTGGTGAAGGAAGGTAGTGAGGCTGATTACCAAACACATGGGCAGCTAGATGATGACTGGGTGGCTGGAATTGAGGACTGGATATAAGGCTGCTGACGCCCTTCTTCCTGGCTGGTGATTTTCCTGCTGGATTCTTGGAGACCAGTCTCATTCCTGCATCTCAAAGCTAAGTTTTTCTGCTCTGCTTTGTACTCTTCAGTTTTGTTTTTGTTTTGCCTTGTTTTTTCGGGAGTTCTGCCATCCCCGGCCGGGGGTGAGCTGAACTCCATTTCTGTCTCTGATCTGTTGATATTTTGCTCTGTCTTCAGAATATACCTGAGTGCTGATATAGTCTTTTGAAGCCTAGCGACTTCAGGGCCTGTTTTTCCTATCAGTCGGATGGCTCATTTTGATAGGGTGTTTGCGGATGGCAGACAGCAGCTTTCCTATCCTGTCCTATGTAGTTAGCTTGGGCCCCATCATTTGCTCAACCTATCTTTCTATCTGTGTTAGTGTTTTCATCTTGCTTCACCGTCATTATATGTTGGGGGCTGCCTATTGCTTTGGGGTCTGCTCTGGGGCAGTTTAGTTTTTCCCCTTTCTGTCTTTAGGCTATATAGTTCTCCGGCTGTGATCGAGGGGTCTAGGGCACCGTAGGAACCCCCCACGGCTACTGCTAGTTGTTGTGGATAGGTTCAGGGGTCTGCAATCCGATAGCTGCCAACCTCTCTGTTTTTTCTGGACTTAGCTGTATTTTGTTTTTTCCTCCTTCGGTGACTCATCATAACAGTCCGGTGCAGCGGTGGCAAGTACCGTTGGTGAAGGTACCATGTCCAGAGGTGCCGGTGGTGTAGGCCCCTCCTGGACGTGCAGCCTGCTCAGCCTCCATAAGGTCTCCTGCCTCAATTGCAGACGGCACGTCAGCCGGGCAATGTCATCCTCCAGCTGCTGGCGGCTCATCTCAGAGACGGGGTCGGAGTCTTCAGCCATGGCGCTAGGGAGATCCGATTCAACCTCCGCTCGCTCCGTAGGCCTCCTTCCCTCTCTCTCCAAAATGGCATTCTGGCGTTCTTCTCCCCGCCTCAGCCCCTTGCTGTCATATAGTAATTCAGGCAGGGGAGGCCCAAGACTCTTCGCGGTCTTTTCCTAGGACCTCCCATCTCTTCACGCCCTTCTTCTCCGCGCCAGCGGCCATCTTTAATATTCATGTCACAGTCTATTAAATTGGGTCTTCTGCACATTTTCAAAAGTTCAAAGCCCAACAAATCTCAGGCACACAGAACCCGATGGCATCGTGTCTCGTCATCCTGTTCGTGATGCCAAGTTGGGTCGCCCTCCCAGGGCCGTGGGGTACTCGGTACCGGGCCGGTGTCAGCGGGATGTGTCACAGCAGTGGCGACCCGGTCCATGGCTGTGGGCACCCAAATCAATGGGGGAATGTAAATGGTGGAATGTAGTTAGATGAATAGTTCGTGACGCCACCTGTGGTGTTCGGCAAGTAGGATGTTAGGATGTTAGGCCGACGCTGCATGCAGATCCTCTGGGGTTGGTGGTGTGTTGCAGCCTAGATGGTGTAGCTCCCCACAGGTGAAGCTGTAGCCCCAGGGCAGCGTGGAAGCAATGGAAGAGGAGAGGTGCAGGCGGTGTGGAGAATGGTGTCCAGCTATAGCGGTGCTGAATGTGTTAGTGCACAAATGAATGGAGGACACCGGGACTTGTAGTCCCAAAGCTTTTTTCACAGTCCGTTGTACACACACACAGGTGCCTGCCTCCGGGCTGTGTCCTCCAGGTCAGAGACTCAATCAACCTCCAGGCAAGTTAGGATTCTCCCCTCCAACACTCCGCCTACATGTACCTTTCTGAATGACTCCTCTATAGTGCCTTTAAGTGTGAAGATCTCCTAGTACTGAGTTACACTGGAGTTCCTCCTGTCAGATGTTCCCAAGAACTCTACTTGTACGGCAGACAGCTGTAGCCTGCTTTGGGGACTCCCTTCTCCTGAGTCCCGGCTCTCTATCCAATTGCTGTTGTGCCCCAAGTCTTAGATGGGAGTAGTGCATTTACAGCCAACTACTCCACCGGTGTCTGCTGCAGAACTATTAGTGTCCATACAACCTCGGGGACCGGGCCCCGGCCTTGCGCTGAGAACCTATAGGCAGGGTTCCTCTTCTAACCCACGTCCTCTCTGTTCTCTCTACTCCTTCGTTCCGTACTTGTCTTTCTTTCTTATGGAAGCTTAGATTTCATTTCTAGATCACTGAGGCAGCTGCAGCACTCCTTCCTCCATCCCTTCTTCCAGGGATCCTCACTCCTGTCTGAGTGACTTCCTACCCGACTGACCTTCTGTCAGACTGACCTGTCCTCCTACACTTTCCCACTCTTTTATGTATCTTAACTCCACCCACCTCCCAGCACGTCCAGTGTTCCAAGCAGGGAACCACCAAAGGTGCTCTGCTACCCTCTGAGCAAGGAGCCGCAATGTGGTTATGCAGAACTACCCTGTTGTGTGAGGTGCGAGCTTTGGAGTGTGGAAAGGAGTTCCCACCTTACCCGGATAGTGGGGCACTACACCTTAGGAGAAGGTGCAGTACCTCTGTGGCAACTGAGCCTCAGGGGCGCCACAAATGCTTTCATGAGTTCTTGGCTGTTTGAGGCTATTTTGTGAAGCCTGAGGTCAGAGCAAGCAAGCATCTCTTGGGCTCTTTTGAGAAGACTGATTTGTCTCATTTGAAGGCATGGCTTTCAGACAGTCATCAACATAAAAGTCTTTTTCTATAAATTGTCTGACATCTGACCCGTATTCTGATTCTCCTTCTAGAGCTCACCTTTTGAGTCCATAGATGGCGACTGCAGGAGAAGGGCTATTGCCAAAGATGTGCACTCTCATGCGATACTCTGTGACTTCTTTAGTAGCATCATTGTCTCTGTACCAGAAGAATCTTAGGAAGTTCCTGTCTCTCTCTCTCACAAGGAAACAATGGAAGATTTGCTGGATGTCCGCGATGAAGGCAATGGAATCCGTACGGAAGTGCATAAGTACTCCCAGCAGTTTGTTATTGAGATCTGGTCCTGTCAGTAGAACATCATTCAGGGAGACATCATCAAACTTAGCACTGGAGTCGAACACCACTCTAATCTGGCCTGGTTTCTTAGGATGGTATACTCCAAACATGGGTAAGAACCAGCATTCTTCAGAGTCTTTGAGAGTGGGAGCTAGTTCTGCATGGTAGTTCTCAAATATCTTCGACATGAAGGAGAAGTGATCTCTCATCTCTGGTTTCTTCTGCAGATTATGTTTGAGAGAGGAGAAACGTTTGAATGCCTGATCTCTGTTGTTTGGTAGACGTGGTCTGTGGGTTCTGAAGGGAAGAGGTGCGACCCAGCTGTTGGTCTCATCTTTTACGAGTCCCTTGTCCATTACCTCTAAGAACAACTTATCCTCTACTGACATTGCTACTTGGTTGTCTTCCTTAGTTCTCTGGAAGACTGTGCACCCCAGCTGATCCTCATAGCTTCCTGACACCATACTGCTGTCATGAGCAAAGTCTATTAGGTGATTGTGTAGTTGGATGCTGTGTGGTAGCTCCTTGACATGGAACTCGTTGTTGCAAGGTTGAAACAGAGATGGGCGTCCTTTCTCCAGTGTATTTGTTAGCATGCTTGTCACAGAAGATGGGGCGTTCATGTGTCCCAAGCATACGTTTCCTATTATGACCCATCCTAGGTCTAGCCTTTGGGCATAGGGAGCATTGTTGAGTCCATTGATATGACTTCTCACTTTATGAACCTGCAGGATGTCTCTTCCCAACAGCAGTATCATCTGTGCCTCTGGGTCGAGTTCCGGTATGATGTGTGCTATGCGTTTTAAGTGCGCATGATTGCCACATCTGGTGTAAGGATTTCAGACCTGTTGTCTGGGATCTGATTACACTCGATGATTGTAGGTAGTGGCAGGCAGAATTGTCTGTCTAAGGACTCAATTTGGTAGTCAGTGGCTTTCCTACCCGCTGTTGTCACAGTACCTGCACATGTCTTTAAAGAGTAAGGAGTGCTTGGTCCTTTAATGTTGAATAGGTCAAAGAATGTTGATCTAGCCAGGGATCGATTACTTTGATCATCCAAGATAGCATACAGTCTCACAGCTTTGTCTCTATGGCCCTTTGGGTACACTTTGACAAGGCATATTTTTGAACAAGACCTACTGTCTATTGGACCGTTAAAGAGTTCAGTACATTGTGAAGTGATCTCTGGCGTAGCTGTATCAGTGCTCTTTTCCTCCCCGCCATGCTCACTGTCAGCTGGCGTGTTTTGTGCACCCATGGAGCTGGGCCAGGGTGTAGTGCAGTGTTATGATCCGTGGTACCACATTCTGTGCATTTTACACTGACCTTACAATCCTTGGCGAGATGAGTGGTGGATGAGCACCTTACAATCCTTGGCGAGATGAGTGGTGGATGAGCAGCACTTGTAGCAGATACCGTTCTCTTTCAGGAAGCTTCTGCGATCCAGCATAGATTTTCCTCTGATGGCTCTGCATTTCAGGAGAGGATGAGGCTTCTGATGAAGCGGGCACTGCTTGTCAGGTTCTCGTACCTTTGTCTCTGATTGAGAGCAGCCAGCAGACCTGTAATTAGAACTTGGAGAAGAAACATTAGTCTTGTGCACTGCCACAGATGTTCTGCGTGGGTTTGCAGCTGGTGGTGGTGCGGCATATGACGTTGTAAAGTCAAAGCTGGGATCATTTCTGATTGCCGCTTGTTCGTGTATAAAGTCTACAAAAACAGAGAAGGGAGGGAATGAAACACTGTGTTTGTATTTGTACGTGGAGCCACGTGTGAGCCACCTCTCCTGTAGATTGTAAGGCAACTTTTGGACTACTGTATAGGGTAAACACCTTTGGCTGTGTCGAGGTATGCAATTCCTGGTAGGTCACCTTCACATTTGGCAATTAGGACCTCTTGTAGCAGGTCACCTAGCTCTCTAAGTTTTGGGAGACCTTTGTTAGATATTTTAGGAAAGTCATCGATTCATTTGTACAAGGCTTTCTCTATTACCTCTGCAGAGCCGTAACACTCATCTAGCCTCTTCCAGATCTCTTTAAGGCCTATTTGAGGTTAGTTTATATTAATGTCTCTGATGCTTACTGCATGCTTGACTGACTCTTCTCCCAGGTATTTGACTAAGAGGTCTATCTCTTCCCTGTTTTTTAACCCCAAGTCTCTGGTAACATTTTGGAAGGAAGCTTTTCAAGCTCTGTAACCTTCAGCGTGGTCAGTGAATTTCATGAGTCCCTTGGAAACTAGATCACGTCGTGTGAAGATCCTAGCAAGTTCTGACATAAACCGGTTGTCAGCAGAGTATACCAGTGATGGGTCACCCTGATAGTGATGTGAGGTGCATTCATACCTGTTAGTATCCTCAGGGTGGCGCCAGCCAGTGTCATATTGCTTCGGTCTGACATGCGGTGTGTCAGCAAGGTGATTCACGTTGGTTACCTGGTGAGGGGCAAGGAAGACAGGAGACTTACTTTGCTTCACATTTTCCTGGAGCTGAGCCTCATGATGACTCTCACTCATTTCACTGGATGTGTCGCGATCTTGGTTATAGTTTGGATCAGGAAGTTCATTAACATATTGAGATGTGCGTTGTGGCGAATCTTGCAGCGGCAACTTCAGACTTGACGTACTGCTGCGACTATGCAGCTCAGGGTTGTGTGCGGCTTCCAGTGCTTCCGCCTCTGCCAGTGCTGCAGCAGCCTCTCTTTTTACTGCTAGGTTTTCTAAGGCAGCATCGGCATGTGCCTTCTCTAACTGCGTCTTTCTCTCTTGCTCCTATCTTTCTAAGCATGACTTCTCTAACTCCATGCATGACTTCTCTTTCTCTTTGCGAGACTTTCTCTCTTGGTCTTCTAAGCGTGCTTTCTCTAATTTAAGTTGCATCTCTTCTTCAGCATAGCGTGCTCGCATTTTGGCGGCTTCCGCATTTGCGCGCGCAATGGCGACCGCGCTGCTGATGGATACAGTCTTTGAGGAGACGGATGTAGCAGATTTTGTCCTGTGTGATTTGTTGGACATGGTGTCTTGGGAGAAACGCTTGGCTGTGCAGAGATTGCTGTAGCTGTGTTAGTCTCTGTGTAGCCAGTGACATGAATCTCACTAGATGGATTTCTGCAGCATCACCAGTTTCTGCAAGCTGGATGAAGGGATGTCTTTTCCCTGAATTGCACTAGCTGGGTAGCGCTGTGTAACTGACCACTGCAGGATGGAAGGCTGTTCTCTCTGTATTCCCACTAGCTGGAGAGCCGGTGTTTTACTATCATGTCCTCACTAAATGAACGGGATTCATATAGCTTAACAAGCATCTAAACCGCTATACCGGGGTCCAATAAGGGAGACTGTAGTTGAATCTGTGATTTATTGAACGCAGATATAGATGTGTATGGTAAAACTACAAATAAAAACAGATACATAGAATCAGTATAGGATTCATGGAAATATACATTATACATAGCATACAATCTGAGCTAATATCTGAGCAGGGGTTGTAACTAAGCTAGCTAATATAAGACAGATGATACAGGGAGAATAATTACATACCACCGATGCTAACGCAGGGGGAAAGAAAGCGATGAGGTGCTTTCAATCTGCAGGCTTGAAAGAAATGGCTGACTGAAGGAATGAAGGGGGACGGGATAGACCATGATCCCTTGCAAAGTTACCCAGAATACATTAGGTATTGGAGGGAAATAATACAGGAAGTACAATACATAACATTATGCAGTAATATCTTTTGGCCACTAGATGGAACTAAGGAAACAAGAAACATTATCTAAGGAAAAACTGAATATCCTGTACATACAGCAATATGGTTATATGTTATCAGAACAGATGATTAAGAGTCATTTCTTCTGTTGGAGACAGAACAATATAATTAACATAAAAAAGTGAAACAGCTGAAAATATGTCTTATATTCTAGGTTCTTCAAAGTAGCCACCTTTTGCTTTGATTACTGCTTTTCACACTCTTGGCATTCTCTTGATGAGCTTTAAGAGGTAGTCACCGGAAATGGTTTTCATTTCACAGGTGTGCCCTGTCTGGTTTAATAAGTGGGTGTCATAATCCATGCTTGGATCTGTGGCAGATCTAGACTCACATATAACCTTTTTTTCCTTCAAGCATCTGGCTTAATGTTAGTTTTTGCCCCCGGTGGCTGCCGGTATTATTACATCCTTAGTGGCTGCTAATGGGTTTTGCCCCCGGTGGCCGCTGGGGTTATTACAACCTAGTTGCTGCTAATGGGTTTTGCCTCCGGTGGCCACTGGAGTTACTACACGTTAAATTAGCCAACAGGTGTTAACTCTCTCCTCCTTCCTATAAAAGGGTGTCAGGTGCTCTGGATCACTGTTGGTGATACTGGTCAATTCCTAACCAACCTTGGAGGAGAGAGGAGCTATTTGGAGCAGTGCTTTGAAGCTCATCCAGAGCTTTGGTGTTTCAACTGTTCAGTTGGAAGCTGTATCTGGGTGCCGTACTCTGTTGCCTCAGGAGCATTGGCAACAGAGAAAGCTAAGTTGTTTGTTTTTGCCTGTTTGTTATTTTCCCTAGTTTTATATTAGTACAGTGGTGGGACCAGTGTCCGCACTATCCAGTTCCCTAGTAAGGCATAGGTGCAGGGCTAGTGAGGGACTAGGTATCCTGGTTGGCGACAGGTGAAGAGCCTGTATAGGGAACATTAGGAGTGTTCAGGGACACATCCTCAGGAGAGTGCAGGAGGTGTCCACGTCCCCGTTCCCTATTGTAGGTCCCACTGTTGTAAATGTGTCCCTTGTTTGTCTTGTTGTTTCAGTTACCGACCTGCTGGTCGCAACACACAGGGCAAGTCACTACGTGAAAGTGTGATTTCTTGCCTTATAAAAGGGGTTGGGATCATCAGTTGTGTTGTGCAGAAGTCTGGTGGATATGCAGCTAATAATCCTACTGAATAGACTGTTAGAATTTGTATTATGGCAAGAAAAAAGCAGCTAAGTAAAGAAAAACGAGTGGCCATCATTACTTTAAGAAATGAAGGTCAGTCAGTCTGAAAAACTGGGAAAACTTTGAAATTGTCCCCAAGTGCAGTGGCAAAAACCATCAAGCGCTACAAAGAAATTGGCTCACATGAGGACCGCCCCAGGAAAGGAAGACCAAGAGTCACCTCTGCTGCGGAGGATAAGTTCATCCGAGTCACCAGCCTCAGAAATTGCAGGTTAACAGCAGCTCACGTTAGAGACCAGGTCAATGCCACACAGAGTTCAAGCAGCAGACACATCTCTACAACAACTGTTAACAGGAGACTTTGTGCAGCAGGCCTTCGTGGTAAAATAGCTGCTAGGAAACCACTGCTAATTACAGGCAACAAGCAGAAGAGACTTGTTTGGGCTAAAGAACACAAGGAATGGACATTAGACCAGTGGAAATCTGTGCTTTGGTCTGATGAGTCCAAATTTGAGATCTTTGGTTCCAACCACCGTGTCTTTGTGCGACGCAGAAAAGGTGAACGGAGGGACTCTACTTGCCTGTTTTCCACTGTGAAGCATGGAGAAGGAGGTGTGATGGTGTGGGGGTGCTTTGCTGGTGACACTGTTGGGGATTTATTCAAAATTGAAGGCATACTGAACCAGCATGGCTACCACAGCATCTTGCAGCGGCATGCTATTCCATCCGGTTTGCGTTTAGTTGGACCATCATTTATTTTTCAACAGGACAATGACCCCAAGCACACCTCCAGGCTGTGTAAGGGCTATTTGACCAAGAGGGAGAGTGATGGGGTGCTACGCCAGATGACCTGGCCTCCACAGTCACCAGACCTGAACCCAATCGAGATGGTTTGGGGTGAGCTGGACCGCAGAGTGAAGGCAAAAGGGCCAACAAGTGCTCAGCATCTCTGGGAACTCCTTCAAGACTGTTGGAAGACCATTTCCAGTGACTACCTCTTGAAGCTCATCAACAGAATGCCAAGAGTGTGCAAAGCAGTAATCAAAGCAAAAGGTGGCTACTTTGAAGAACCTAGAATATAAAACATATTTTCAGTTGTTTCACACTTTTTTATTAATTATATAATTCCACATGTGTTAATTCATAGCTTTGATGCCTTCAGAGTGAATCTACAATTTTCATAGTCATGGTTGTGATGGTGTGATAGGCTATGTGGATATCATTTTTTGTATATTCCTATTTTTCTATTTCAGTCATTTTCATAGTGTTTTTCTTATTACATTGTAAGTCTATAGCCTCAGTGTATCTGGCTCTTGATGACCCCCTGTAGTACATTAATCCCTAAGGCCCTTTGTTCTCCTCTGGGAGGCCTGGAAACTGGCCCCAACTTGTTTGACTACCTCTGGACAAGGAAGGGGGTGGGGGGAAGAACAGCAGCTGGACAAGTCTGTTCCTGCTTGGAGAGGATCGTGTACAGACAGCACTTCAGAGAGAGAAGGACCCATTTTATCCTCTGGTGCTAGAGTTTTGGAATCTCGTTTCCCTGGACATTTTATCCTGATACCGGACTGCATTCTTATTCTGAACTATCTTATCCTTTGTGTGGTGGACTGAATATGGACCTTTTCATATTTTTGCCTGAATAAAGGTCTTGGAATTGTTCACTCTTCGCTTGCTCTGTTGATTGTGTGATACCAGAGAAGGACCCCGTGACAATGAAAATAAAGAAAACTCTTTGAATGAGAAGGTGTGTCCAAACTATTGGTCAGTACTGTATACTGTATTTAAATGTGTATATATATATATATATATATACATATATATATACGCACCTTTGAAATTGTTCCAGAAAATGAAGTATTTCTCTCAGAAACGTAATGCAATTACATATGTTTTGCTATACACATGTTTATTTCCTTTGTGTGCATTGGAAAAAACACAAAAAGAGAAAAAAGTCAAATTGGACATAATTTCACACAAAACCTCAAAAATGGTCCGGACAAAACTGTTGGCACTTTTCCAAAATTGTATGTAAACTCACCTGTGGCAAGTAACAAGTGAGGGCAATATGAAAATCACACCTGAAACCAGATAGAAACGGGTGAAGTTGACTCAATCTTTGCATTGCGTGTCTGTTTGTGCCACACTAAGCATGGAGAACAAAAAGAGGAGAAGAAAACTATTTGAGGACTTGAGGACTAAAATTATTGAAAAATGGCACTGTAGCTAATCACACTGAACATGGACGGCAGATAAAAATTGTTGAAAGGTTGCAAGGCGGGACAGTCAGATGGTGGATAAGCCTCGACAATCAAGCTCCAAATAAATTTAAGCTGTCCTACAGGCTCAGGGTGCATCAGTGCCAGCATGAACTAATCGTCAACATTTGAATTCAATTAAATGCTATGGCAGGAGACCCAGGCGGACCCCATTTCTGACACAGAGACATAAAAAGGCTAGACTGCAATTGGCCAAAATGTACATGATTAGGACAAAATCCTTTTGGATAGATCAAACCAAAATAGAGCTTTTTGGTAACGAGCACCATTCTGCTGTTATCTAAAATGGAATGAGGGAATGAGGTCTGTAAAGAAAATAACGCAGTACCTATAGTCAAATATGGTGGAGTTTCAAGAAATTTTCAGGGTTGTTTTGCAGTCTCTGGCACAGGGGACTTGACTGTGTGAAAGACATCATGAAATCTGAAGATTACCAAAGGATTTTGAGTCGCAATGTAGTGCCCAGTGTCAGAAAGCTGGGTTTGTGTGCTAGGTCACTGATCTTGCAGCAGGTCAATGACCCCAAACATACTTCAAGAAGCACCCAGACATGGATGGAAACAAAGCACTGGAGAGTTCTGAAGTGGCCATCAATGAATATGGATTTAAATCCCATTGAAGAACTGTTGTGAGATTCTGTTGGGAGAAGGCTGCCTTAAAATATGAGAGACCTGGACCAGTTTAGAAAAGAAGAGTGGTCCAAAATTCCAATTGAGAGGTGTAAGAAATTTGTTGATGATCATAGGAAGCGATTGATATCAGTTATTTATTCCAAAGGGTGTGCAACCAAATATTAAGTTGAGGATGCCAACAATTTTATCCGGCCCATTTTTGAGGTTTTGTGTGAAATGATGTTCAATTTGCCTTTTTTTCTCTGCTTTTTTGTGCTCCTCCAACACACACAAAGTAAATAAACATGTGTATAACAAAACATATGTAATTGTAATAATTTTCTGGGAGAAATACTTCATTTTCTGGAACAATTTTAATGGTGCCAACACTTTCGGCCATGACTGTATATACAGGAAATAGCATTTAGTGAAAAAGATAAATAACTAAAAAAAATAACAATTGTGGAATTGCAGTTTTTTTTGCAATTTTGTTGTACTTGGATTTTTTTTTCTGTTTTCCAGTACACTATATGGCAAAATCAATGGTATGATTCAAAACTAAATCTCGTCACGCAAAAAACAATCCCTCATACAGCTATATTGACGAAAAGATAAAAATGATATTGCTCTGGGAAGGTTGAAGGATTGGTAATTGGCTGCAATTCTTCCATGAAGAACACTTCTAGCCACACTTTTCCGAACCGTAGATGGGCGTAGCTGGGCCCCACTGGTTGCTGCCAATTTTGAACTGATGATTTTGAAGGGAAGTAAGCAAGATGTGCCTTTCATCTGCTATACTAACTTTCCCTTGCCAACTACTGAGTCATTAACATTATCCATTTCTTGGTGTTTCTTCTAAAGAACTTTACCAGCACATCTTGAAACCTCTGCTTTGAAGACTTTGCCTAGAAGAGACTTTGCTGATGCAGTATAACTATATTGTTGCATCTTGTTGCTTTGCTCTGTCTTGCCATGGTGTATGACCTATGACATGAAATGACAAAAAAGGACACAGCACCACTCTGTAAGGGCCAAGATATATGCAAACACTGAATATATGAGATCTAAACTGCATTGTTGCTAAATAGAATATACTTACAAAAATGAAGGTTCTTAGCGCATATATTGGCCAATTCATGTATACCCAACATCCATGGCAAGGTGACCTTTCTCTGATGGGTACCTAACCTAGTACCTCTCAAACATGCCACTCTCAGGCTATAAGCCTACAATTTGAATGGGCAGGTAGGAACTAACACTAATTAAAAGCACCCTTGGGCTGATGGGAGACGTGCAGAGTCAGAAAAGGCGGCATTCACAACCTCCAACAGTAAACTGCAAAAAAAACTGACCAGCACCTCCATAAAGTGTGAACAGATGCAAACTGTATAGTGTATTCGCTGTTTACGTATCTCGGCCCTTAAAGAGTGCTGCTGTGTTCTTTTTTTGTATGTTGCGCAGTCACTGCACCTGTTTGACATGTTTGATAAGCAGCAGGTTAGGTACCTATCAGAGGAAGGTCACCTTTCCATGGTTGATGGGCATACATTAATTAGCCAATTTATGCACTAAGAACCTTCCTTTTTGTAAGTACATTCTATTTAGCTACAATACTGCTATGACATGAAATTGTCCTCCACAATCTTACTGTCATGGTTAGGACATGGTTAATGTCCTGTTCTGACAGGGTTAACATTGCCGGCCTCTCTTTGGATCTGGGAGGCGTATTTATGCTCACTCCATACTGGCATTCTCTGTCAGTTATACTGCTATTCTGGTGTGTCTGACCCCTGGTGTGTGTGTACTCTGCATTGTTTGTTTGCTTCCCGTGTATGACCCGGCTTGTTCCTTCATTCTGTACTCCGTCTCTCGTTTTTGGTACCATTGTCTTTTCTGGTTCTGACCTCCTGGCTTGGCTATCGTTACTCCGTTACAGTTTACCCCTATTGTACCGTCTAATACCTGTTCTGGTTTTCTGATCTATTGCTACGTCCTGACTATTCTTTCTGTCTAAGCCCTTTGGTACTGTCCTGCTATCTCGTGCTTTGACCCGGCTTGATCTGGTGTCTGTCTCTGTCTATGCTCCTTGGTAACATTGTCCTGTAGTTACCCTTCTAGGAGTTTCCCTGCAGCTCCTAGCTCTGTGGAGCTTAGGCCACGCCCCCAGCAGTCACGTGATTCAGGTCCTGGAGCATGCATTGTCACCACTGCTGCTCGCTCCGCAGGTATCTTTGTGCACAGTCTTTGTACTCAGGACACGCGCCCTGGCTCAGTGAGCAAGTGCAGTGCGGTGTTCCTGACACTTACCTTTGTAGCAGAGTTCTGGTGTTCCTCACCCAGTTGTAAGTTCTCTACTCAGCGGTTTATGTTTCAGTTAATGATTATGTTTCAACTTACATATGACAATGATAATCATTATTACATGTTTGGAATAATTGGTTGCACATACATCTGACTTTAATCCTACAAGATCCCTGACAATGAGCAAGAATAACTAGACGAATTGATGCTAATTTAATGCAAACATATTGATTTGATTTAAAATTCAGCAACTTTCATTCAATTTGCATTTTGTTAATTAGTAAAAATAAAATATTAACACTTCAATTTTTAAAAATATTCTTATAAAGATTTCCTTTGATATTTGTTCTACATATTGTCCGTAGAAAATGAAAAAAAACAAACATTTTATTTCTGATATGCATTGTAATATTTTTCCTTAAAGAGTGTAAGATGTAGAGTCTGTGTCTGCTCATTGTCGCAGGCACTGGTGCCCTGGTCTGACATCGCCCGCGATTGCTGCGCTCTCAGGGGTATTCTCTGTTTTTATTGTGAATGCTGTGCAATCTCCACTTTTGAGAAGGTTAGGTACCTATCAGAGGAAGGTCACCTTCCCATGGTTGATGGGCCTACATTAACCCCTTCATGATCAAGCCTATTTTGACCTTAATGACCTGGCCATTTTTTGCAATTCTGACCAGTGTCCCTTTATGAGGTAATAACTTTAGAACGCTTCAACGGATTTTAGCGATTCTGAGAATGTTTTTTTGTTACATATTGGGCTTCATGACAGTAGTAAATTTAGGTCGATAATTTTTGCGTTTATTTGTGAAAAAATTGGAAAATTTTGAAAGAGCGCCATTTGACTTTTTGAATGGAAAATAGGATCCAATCGTTAGCGGGCACCATGTCGCGTTTGGAGAGCCCTTGTGTGCCTAAACTTTACAGCTCCCCCACAAAGGACCCCTTTTTGGAAACTAGACCCCGTAAGGAACTTATCTAGATGCATAGTGAGCACTTTGAACCCCCAGGTGCTTCACAAATTGATCCGTAAAAATGAAAATGTACTTTTTTTTCACAAAAATTTTCTTTTAGCCTCAATTTTTTCATTTTCACATGGGCAACAGGATAAAATGGATGCTAAAAATTTTTTGGCAAGTTCTCCTGAGTACACCGATACCTCATATGTGGTCATAAACCACTGTTTGGGCGCATGGCAGAAAATTAGCTCCAATTGTTAGTGGACACCATGTCGCATATGGAAAGCCCCTGATGTGCCTAAACATTGAAGCTCCCCAAGTGACCCCATTTTGAAACCTAGACCCCCCAAGGCACTTATCTAGATGCGTGGTGAGCACTTTGAACCCCCAAGGGCTTCACAGAAGTTCATAACGCAGAGCCGTGATAATAAAAAATCATTTTTTTCCTCAATAAATGAATTTTAGCTCACAATTTTTTATTTTCACAAGGGTAACAGGAAAAATTGGACCCCAAAAATTGTTGTACCGTTTGTCCTGAGTACGCTGGTACCCCATATGTGGGGGGAATCACTGTTTGGGCACACGTCGGGGCTCGGAAGGGAAGTAGTGACGTTTTGAAATGTCGACTTGATGGAATGGTCTGTGGGCATCATGTTACGTTTGCAGAGCCCCTGATGTGCCTAAACAGTAGAAACCCCCCACAAGTGACCCCATTTTGGAAAATAGACCCCCCAAGGAACTTATCTAGATGTGTGGTGAGCACTTTGAACCCCCAAGTGCTTCACAGAAGTTTATAATGTAGAGCTGTAAAAATAAAAAATCATATTTTTTTTCACAAAAATGATCTTTTTGCCCCCATTTTTTTTTATTTTACCGAGGGTAGCAAGAGGAATTGGACCCCAAAAGTTGTTGTGCAATTTGTCCTGAGTATGCTGATACCCCATATGTGGGGATAAACCTCTGTTTGGGTGCACAGTAGAGCTCGGAAGGGAAAGAGCGCCGTTTGACTTTTTCAACGCAGAATTGGCTGGAATTGAGATCGGACACCATGTTGTGTTTGCAGAGCCCCTGATGTGCCTAAACAGTGGAAACCCCCCACAAGTGACACCATTTTGGAAACTAGACTCCTAAGGAACTTATCTAGATGTGTGGTGAGCACTTTGAACCCCAAAGTGCTTCACAGAAGTTTATAACACAGAGCCGTGAAAATAAAAAATCTTTTTTTTCCACAAATATCATTTTTTTAGCCCCCGATTTTTTATTTTCCCAAGGGTAACAGGAGAACTTAGACCACCAAAGTTGTTGTGCAATTTTTCCTGAGTACGCTGATACCCCATATGTTGGGGTAAACCACTGTTTGAATACATGTCGGGGCTCGGAAGGGAGGGAGCACTGTTTGACTTTTTGGACACAAAATTGGCTGGAATTAATGGTGGCGCCATGTCGCATTTGGAGCCCCCCTGGTGTGCCTAAATATTGGAAACCCCTTCATTCTATCTCAACCCTAACCCCAACACACCCCTAACCCTAATCCCAACCCTAACCCCAACATACCCCTGACCCTAATCCCAACCACAATCCTAACCACAAGCCTAACCCTAATCCCAACCCCAACACACCCTTAACCCTAATCTTAACCCTAATTCCAACCCTAACCCTAATTCCAACCACAACCCTAATCCCAACCCTAACCCTAAAGGAAAAATAAAAATATTTTCTTTATTTTATTATGTGTCCCTACCTATGGAGGTGATAAAGGGGGGCTTTATTTACATTTTTTGTATTTTGATCACTGTGATAGTTTATCACAGTGATCAAAATGTACCTGTAAAATGAATGAATGAATCCGCCGGCTGGCAGATTCGCGGGCGCAATGTGCATGCGCCCGCCATTTTGTAAGATGGCGGCGCCCATGGAATGAAGACGGTGGGACACCGGGAGGTACCAGGACTCAGGAGGTATAGGGGGATCAAAAGGCAGGGGGAAGTGGGAGGAAACGGAGGGGAAGCAAATACTGATGGCAGCGGGCGATCGCTGCCGCCAGTCGGTGGTGGCGGCACATCGCCGCCGTCAGTCGGTGTGGGGGGGTCGGATCACAGTCTCCAGCCATGCCCCATGCTATTGCAGCATCGGCCATGGCTGGATTGCAATATTTCACCAAATATCATTGGTGAAATATTACTATCGCTCTGATTGGCTGTTTCACTTTCAATACCCAATCAGAGCGATCGTAGCCACGGGGGGGCTAAGCCACCCTCCCATGTTGAAGTACAAAGCCCCCTGTACGTGTGGGTCAGGTGACCTTTCCGTGACCCCGGTCAACCGACCCGCATGAGGGCAATTAATTCATGACACCACATAGGCGTCACTGGTCGGATTGGCACAGTTTTTCATGACGCCTATGTGGCGTCATTGGTCGGAAAGGGGTTAATTAGCTAATTTATGCACTAAGAACCTTCCTTTTTGTAAGTACATTCTATTTAGCAACAATGCTGCTATGACATGAAATTGTCCTCCACAATCTTACCTTTGTAGCAGAGTTCTGGTGTTCCTCACCCAGTTGTAAGTTCCCTACTCAGCTGTTTCTGTTTCAGTTAATGATTATGTTTCAACTTACATATGACAATGATGATCATTATTAAATGTTTGGAATAATTGGTTGCACATACACCTGACTTTAATCCTACAGAATCCCTGACAATGTGCAAGAATAACTAGAAGAATTGATGCTAATTTAAGGCAAAGATATTAATTTGATTTAAAATTCAGTAACTTTCATTCAATTTTCATTTCGTTAATTAGTAAAAATAAAATATTAACACTTCTATTTTTAAAAATATTCTTACAAAGATTTCCTTTGATACTTATTCTAAATATTGTCTGTAAAAAATGAAAAAAAAAAAATTTTTATTTCTGATATGTATTGTAATATTTTTCTTAAAGAGTGTAAGATGTAGAGTCTGTGTCTGCTCATTGTCGCAGGCACTGGTGCCCTGGTCTGACATCGCCCGCTGCTAAGGTTCGGTGCTGCGATTGCTGCACTCTCAGGGGTATTCTCTGTTTTTATTGTGAACGCTGTGCAATCGCCACTTTTGAGAAGGTTTTGAAAAGCCACATTAACACCCCAGATTAATTAGCATGATCACTGAGAGCAGCAAATGAAGGAGAATGGTCTGAAGTCATGTTTATATGATTAAATGCTTACCCCCTCCCTCCCTCCAGAGTCTGGCCCAATCTCTGGCCCTTTGTTATTCGTATTGCATGGATAAAGAGTGCAGTGACCATGGTAAATCCCAATGTTCATGGCGTGGGAGCTGATCGCTATTTCTTTGGCATAATGATGTGCCATATCCCATATACTGATTAAATATGTCACTGAGAGCCCATTAACTGAGAATTAAAGTGACATTACAACCTGCTAAAGAAAAGGTGGATACAAAATATATTAAAATGGTGATTCTGGCACAGGATAGGATGGCCTGAATCTGGGGTTAGTCTTTTATGTCAAAATTAGTTACAACTGGGAGCCATAATTATGACATATATACAACATGATAGCCCAGCTTTTATTGGGTATGATTTACTAACCCTCTCAAATATTTAGGGCAAATATAGATGAGACAGTCTGAAAATTCACAAAATTCATCACGGAGGCTTGTGCTGGATGATAAGCTTAGGACATCTGGAGACACGGTTTTGATCTCCACACTTGGTACCACTTTTTGTTCCTAAGCTTCAATGCAAATCGGCGCATATTGTGCATTTTAACTTACATCCCTTTCTGTTCTGCCATTACACCTTGTTAAATGAGGCTCAAAAAGTGTCTGAAACACGTAATTAATGTCTGCAATGATGCGACATTATCTAAGAACTTTGGGTGTACTTTCCATCATGGTTTAGGAGGAAGGAAATCTGCCCCAGCGTCTTTTGCAGTAAAAGGATCATCCACTTTTGAGTTAAATTTCCCTTGTTTATTATGTCGTCAGCAAAGGACCGTATAAATGGACCGACCTGTGACATTATACGACCACCTATGAGTATTACCATTTACCGAATGGTGGTCATTAGAAATGACTGTTTACACATGCAGATCCATACCAGATCACTCAGTGCGCGTAGGCTGCCATGGTTCTCCTGTTTACACAGGACGATGTACCACTGAGAACGATAATCTGCACAAAAGATCATTTCACCCAATGAACAAGCGTTTTGCTTGTTCACCTGGTTATCAGCAGCCTGTTTACATGACAAAATAATCATGACGGGAAAATATTTAGTAACGCTCATTCCAGAGTATCTTGCAGTGTAAATGCCCCTTAAGGGAGCTATGATTAGTATAGGGTGGTCATTTTCCAACCTGTGGTTCTCCAGCTGTTGCACAACAACAAATGTATGTTCCGACAGATGGTCATTTATTTGTCACATTCAATTGCCCAGATCTTGAATGATGACAATAATAATAATAATAATAATAATAATAATACCGGACATTGCAAATATTTTTCCAAATGTGCACACAATGAAGCAAGCGTCTGATCTCTTATGGACAAAGCGATGTCCACGTTTCATAATCTCAAAACCCAGAGAGCTGAAGGTCTATCTGACAATGCTTATTTGTACATAGGATGTATAAGGGGTTGCAAAGTATAGAATCTCTCGCTCAACCCCTTTAAGTGACGTCCCGGTTCAATATAATTGTGATTTATTAATAATGTATGTTACTGTGTATTTATGAATAGTATCTCAGCTTTACCATTTTCTATGTGTATTTGTAAAGTATTTTTGATGTTATTGAACTGTATTAATATAGGGAAAGTGCAGTGTACCTTTCTGCCACTAGATGGGGCATTATAGTGACCTAGCTGTGAGTAAGTATCCTGTGTGGTAAATAGTTAAATATAGGAGGGGCACGGTGGATAAGGCAGGGAGGACTTCCTGATAGTGTTCAGTTCAGGACCTGGGCGCACATAAGCTCAGGTGGGCTGATTAGCCCTGGGCAACACTGTGCCACGTAACGTTGAATAAGTTTAAGGCCCAGACATATAGTATCCGTGGCCAGGACCTCATCAGGGGGGAGCAACAGCAACAGTGCTAGTGATGCAGTATTAGAGGGACTGCAGTTGCTAGAGAAGACTAAACAGTATGGGTAGGTCGCTCATCATGTGGCACCTTATTGCATGGGCTAATGCCCTTAGAGCAGGGGCAAAACGGATTAGGGAGTCCCCAAATGGAGTAAGGTTGGACAGAGTGGACGCTGAGGGATTGAAAGGTACTGTTTGTCCCGGAAGCGAGTTTAGTGACAGTGAGAGAAGGACAGGGACAGAAGAAGAGTTGCACACTATGAAGCCTGATGTTGATGCTGGAAAGAATGCTGATATGCTGTGTACAAGCTTCAGTAAAGTTTCCTATTTGAAAGTTGAGTTGGACTGTAGTTCAATTTATATAAAACCGGACCGAGAAAACCTCCAGAAATGTATAAGTATCCTGACGGTACTGATGAAGGAGCCAGTGCAGAGTTATGGACGGAGTGTTCATGTAATGGGAGGTCAGGGTGCGCTAACGCAAATGCTATCAACCATGACTACCGCCCTGGCCCGCCCTCACAGATGCATTAATAATGGCCGACCCACTGTTTAGACAGGACGATGTGCTGATGCTACCAATGATTTTTTTACAAGCTAAAAAATAATTTTACCTGTTAAACAGGCAATTTGTTCATTTGTCACGTGGTTAGCAACTTGTTTATTATTTAGTAAGTACCATTATCAGAAAACGAGCACCCCTAGGCCAGTATAAGTGACACATTTCGATGAGAAGTAGCATCCCAAATCCTGTTTTGTCGGTTGCTTATTTAGTTCTTGACATTTACTTTACAGAAATGTGGAAGGTTTGGTTCGGTCAATGGTTCTGAATTTTAGGTATCTTTTGAAAAGGAAATCAAAGATATAGTCACTTTAAGGGCTCATGCAGATGACCGTAATTTCCACTCGGAAATAATTTGATGGCACTCACCAATTCATGTCTATGGATCCATGGAAAACATTGGATTCCACTAGGATAACATCCAAGTGCAGTCTAATAGACTGAATAGAGGAGATGGAGATTTTTTATTTTTAATTCTCCATATCTGAGAAAATCGAATCAGACAATGATCAAACTCTGATCAGACTCTGATCAGCATTCGATTAGCATAAGCAGACCAATTTTCATGGATGGAGAACATATGGTCATCTGCACCTGCCCTAAAGGGTATTAATTATGCTCCATTCAAAGCAAAATCACTGCCCTACAGTGCACTTTTACTTGTACCATCATGAGAAAACAGTTGCCTTTAAATTGACATTGTCGTGACCAAATTGACCAACAGGCACAGTACAAACAATGTTCTGTTTGTAGCCTTAACCACTTCCCGACATTTGAAGTATATATTCATCATGGTTGGGAAGTACCTCCCGACCCATGAAGTATATATACGTCATGATGATCACCAGCTCACAGGAGGCTGTGAGAAGGCTATCACTGCCCGCACTGCTCCTGGCAGTTTAACCCTTTAAATTCTGTGATCCATATCAATCTCAACATTTGCATGGCAGGCAGAAGGAGGGTGCACTCCGATTGGCACAACTGCGACGTTATTGCGAGGAGATGATCGTTGTCACAGTGACCCGATGTCGTCATCCGGTCACCAGAGCTAGCAACCTGGCATGGTGTAGTTCCAGAGCATGGTGTATCAAGCTTGTGTGTCAGTGCAGCACTGACAGTTAATAAAGCATTGTGTATTGCTCTCTACTATATAATTGTCTAATTCTGTCTGTCTGTCTGTAATGGAAATCCCACCTCGCTGATTGGTCGCGGCAGTTAGGCCGCGACCAATCAGCGACAGTTGCTTAGTCGTCGTGGCAACACGGCCGCATTGCTTATTGTACAGGCACATTACAGCCGTTAAAGGCATCACTGCTGTGTCGCTCATTACACAGGCACAGTCCTGTACATATTCTGGAGTACAATACATTAGGTAACAGCAGAACAGTGACTGCAGATCTGGGTGTAACTTGCGTACAATACATTAGGTGACAGCAGAAAAATGAATGCAGCTCTGGGTGTAACTGGAGTATAATACATTAGGTAAGAGCTAAACAGTGACTGCAGCTCTGGCTATAACAGGAGTATAATACATTAGGTAAGAGCATAATAGTGACTGCAGATCTGGGTGTTACTGGACTACAGTACATTAGGTAAAAGCAGAACAGTGACTGCAGCTCTGGGAGTAACTGGAGTACAATACATTAGATAACAGCAGAACAGTGACTGCAGATCTGGGTGTAACTGGAGTACACTACATTAGGTAACAGCAGAACGGTGACTGCAGCTCTGGGTGTAACTGGATTGCACTACATTAGGTAACAGCAGAACAGTGACTGCAGATCTGGGTGTAACTGGAGTACATTACGTTAGGTAACAGCAGAACAGTGAATGCAGCTCTGGGTGTAACTTGTGTACAATACATTAGGTGACAGCAGAAAAGTGAATGCAGCTCTGGGTGAAACTGGAGTATAATACATTAGGTAAGATTTAAACAGTGACTGCAGCTCTGGCTGTAACAGGAGTATAATACAATAAGTAAGAGCAGAACAGTGACTGCAGATCTGGGTGTAACTGCTACAATACGCTAGGTAACAGCAGAACAGTGACTGCAGCTCTGGGAGTAACTGGAGTACAATACATTAGATAAAAGCAGAACAGTGACTGCAGATCTGGGTGTAACTGGAGTACACTACATTAAGTAACAGCAGAACAGTGACAGCAGCTCTGGGTGTAACTGGAGTACAATACATTAGGTAACAGCAGAACAGTGACTGCAGCTCTGGGTGTAACTGGAGTACAATACATTAGGTAACAGCAGAACAGTGACTGCAGCTCTGGGTGTAACTGGAGTACAATACATTAGGTAACAACAGAACAGTGACAGCAGCTCCGGGTGTAACAGGAGTATAATACACTAGATGGTGGCCCGATTCTATCGCATCGGGTGTTATGAATGGGTCACCGAGGAGAAAAAAGCAAAACAAGCTAAGTCACAGAAAACCAGAGAGGTTGGTAACTATGCAGATTGCAGATCCCTTATCCTACCACACAACTAGCAGCAGCCGTGGAGCATACCTACGATGCTCCTAGACGCTTCGTCACAGCCGGAGGACTAAATTAGCCTGAAGCATGAAAAGGGGAAAACTAACTGCCCCAGAGCAGACCCCAAAGGAATAGATAGCCCCCACATATGTATTGACAGTGAAACAAGATGAAGGCACAAACACAGGCAGGAAAATAGGCTGAGCAAACGATGGGGCCCAAACTAACTAGAAAGGAAAGGAAAGGAAAGACACTGTCTGCAACCTGCAAAAAACCCTACAAAAATAATGTCCAACCCTTCAGATAGCAAAATTAACCCTGAAGTCACTAGACTTCTCCCACTATATCAGCACTCTAAAATATTCTGAGACAGAGCAAAAAGAGACCAAACTAGTAAGGGACAAAAAGCAAATTGGCAAAGTACTGATAAATAAGAGTGGAAATTCAGCACAGCCCCCAGCCGGGGCTGTCTGACCACACAAAAAACTGAATAGACCAACAAAATCAAATGTGAACATTAGCAGAAAAACTTAGCTTTAGATGACTGGAACAGAGCTGAAAACCAAGAGCTGACAAGCCAGAAGGAATCACCAGCAACTGAATAGGGCGTCGGCTGTCTTAAATCCAATCTGAGACTCCTGAGGTCCAATCGTCATCCTCATTCTCAGGTGGCAGATCTCCACCGATCAAATCAGCCTCCTGTTACCACCAGAGGGAGTCTGGAAGGAGAACTCACAACTGGTGAACCAGAAAATGAACTCACAACAATCGGGTATTCTAGAGTCTCTGTTAAAATAAAAAATAGTTATATACTCACCTTCCGACAACCCCTGGACTCTGTCCCTCCTCTCACCACGCTCCCGGCATCTTCCGGTCCCAGTAATTCTTAGCGAGAAGGGCCGGAGATGAGGTCACTCTCGTGAGAGCGCGACGTCATCAGCGGTATCTAATCCTATCCTGTGTGATTCTGGGCTGTGTATCTAATCCTACCCTGTGTGATACAGTCTGCTGAGCCGTGTATCTAATCCTATTCTGTGTGATACTGGGCTCCCCCTGCAGTCTGTGTCAGAGAGTGGTCTGTGTCGGCATGGTAATAAATTGTGTTATTTCCAGCTTTACAGAAGGACGATAACACCATAGAAATGATAAGAATAATAGCCCTCAGTTACCACAACTGTCTACAAGGAGAACTGTTGCTCATAGCAACCAATCACAGCTCAGCTTCTTTTAAACAGCTCTGGTGAAATGAAAGATGCTTAGTGATTGGTTGCTATGTGGAGTGGGCGCTGCCGATACACACACATACACATACATACACTCATTTTTATATATATATAGATCAGAAGTAATCAGTAAAAAAGTGAAAAACCCATAGAGGGACTAAATAAAAAAGTAAAAAAAAATTGTAAAAATATGTAACAAAATAATAATAATATAAATATATTGCACATAGAAATTAATTCTTTTGAGAAAAAAAAGGACACATATTTGGTGTCGCCGTGTTCAGAATGACCCGACCTATAGCACTATCCCATCAGTTAATCCCTTCAATGTACACCGTAAAAAAACTAGACAAAAAATATTCTTTATTATCAAACCGCCAAACAAAAAGTGAAATAAAACATGACAAACTAGACAAATGTAAATAAAAATGGTAAAGATGAAAAGGCATCTTGTCCCGCAAAAAACAAACCACCATACAGCTCCATCAGTGGAAAAATAAAAATGTTATAGCTCTCAGAAAAAAGCAATGCAAAAATAATTATTTTTCTATAAAATAGTTTTTTTTGAGTAGAAGCGCCAAAACGTAAAAAAAAATATAAATGTGGTATCGCTGTAATCGTACTGACCCGAAGAATAAAGCCATCTAATCACTTATAACACATGAGGAATGGCGTAAAAAATAAATAGAACCAATTCTTGACCTATTATTGATTTTTTTCATTCTGTCTCCCAAAGATCGCAGTTAGGCTCAGCTCACATTTATCTTGCGCTCTGCATTGAGCGCTTACACCGGAGTTTCTGTATAAATATCTGAAATACATGAATCATACAGAACCCCCTGGAGGAAGATTCCTTATAATGAAGCAGATGGAGGCACTGTGGACGCTGTCTGGCCTATGATACAGCAGCTTCCGTCTTTTTAGGCATATAAAAAAGCGCGGTCAACCACAGTTTTGTGCACTTCTGAAAAGAAGGACAACGCTAAGCAGAAGTCACACTGAGTCTAGTGTAACTCTTCTGCCTCACTATACTGAATGGATGGGGGTTTCATCTGAATCACGTCACTTGGAAATTTAGCTGGAAACCCCGATGTAAGTGCTCAGCATAGTCACAGGATAAATGTGATCCAAAATGTTATGTAAAATATTCCCAATAAAAGTTTCAACTAAATTCGCAAAAAAAATCTCCACTCAGATTCATCATCATGTTACCGGTAGCACAAAGGCTCTGTAAAAGCACTATGGCTCCTCGCACCAAAAAAAACCCAGCAAATTCTGTGCTCCCAAATCCAAATGCCTCCCTCCCTTCTGAGCCTCAGTGTGCCTAAACCACATTTAGCGTCCATATGTTTGGCATTTCTGTAGCCATGAGAGCCCATCTAATTTACGGGTGCGTGTCTGCAGAATCATAAGCTTAGCACTACCACGTACGGAGCACTACACCGTACTAGTGATTACAATGTACTGGGCACTACAATGGCAGTTTGCAATTTTCACTCAGCTACAACCACTGCTGCTTGTTTCTGGAAAGCACCCATGGAGTTAAAATCATCACTACACCTGTAGATAAATTCCCAAAGGGGTATAATTTCCAAAATGGGGTCACTTAAGGTGATTCTGCTCTTCTAGTACTAAGGGGCTCTGTATATGGAGTCCGCAGACTATTCTTGGAAAATCTGTACACCAGGAGGGAAATAACACTCCATCCCTCCCAAGACTCGTATGGCAAAGTAGTACTGTACAGCCACATATTGGGTATTTCTACATTAAGCAGAAATTATGGGACAAGTTTTGGTGCCATTTTTACTCCTTTCCAGTGTGAAAATGTAAAATCTGGGGCTAAAACAAAATGTTGGTGGTAACAATGTAATTATTTGTTCTTCACTGAACAATGGAATAAAATTCTGTAACACACCTGTGGTGTCAATATAATAGTCTCAGGGGCTCTGCCAATGTGACTTACCACCCTCAAACCAGTCCAGCAAAATCTGAACTCCAAAATGGTGCTCCTTCCCTTCTGGGCTTTCCACTTTGCCTCAAAAGTAGTTTTCGACCACATATGGGTTATTGGTGTAATCAAGAGAAATTGCACAACATGGTTTGGGGTCAATTTTCTCCTGCTTTTTTGGGGGGAAAAATAATTTTTTCTCATTTTCACAGATAGACGTAAAATTCTGTGAATGACCTATTTGTTCAAGGTGCTCACCACACATCTAGAAAATTAGGTCACTTGTGTTTTTTTCACTGTTTAGACACATCAGGAGCATTCCAAATGCAGCATGACACCCGCAGACCATTCCTTCAAAGTCCACGTTCTAAAATATCACTTCTTCCTTTCTGAGCCCTGCTGTGCACCCAAACAGTAGTGTTCCCCCACAATTAGTGTATCCGTGTACTCAGGAGAAATTGCACAAACATTTTTGGGTCCATTTTTTTCTGTTACCCTTGTGAAAATAAAAAAAATGGGGCTCAAAACATTTTTGTGGGAAAAATGTGATTTTTTTTTATTCTCACGGCTCTACATTATAAACTTCTGTGAAGCACCTGGGAGTTCAAGTTGCTCACCACACATCTAAATTCCCTGAGGGGACTAGGTTCCAAAATTGGGTCACTTGTAGTGGGTTTCCACTGTTTAGGGACATCAGGGGCTCTCCAAAATGTGACAGGACCTCCACTAGTTATTCCAGCAAATTTTACATTCAAAAAGTCAAATTTTGCTCTTTCCTTTCCGAGCCCTGCTGTACACACAAAAAGTACTTTTCCTCCACATATTGCATACTCAGGAGAAATTGTGAAAATAAAAAGAAAATCGGGTCTTAAGTAAAATTTTTGTGAAAAAAAGTTAAATGTTCATTTTTTTTCCTTCCACATTCCATCAATTTCTGTGAAGCACCTGAAGGGTTAATAAACTTCTTGATTGTGGTTTTGAGCATCTTAAGGATTGCAGTTTCTAGAATGATGTAACTTTTGGGTATTTTCTGTCAAATAGGCCAATCAAAGTCACCTCAAATATAATGTGACACTGATCAGAAATGTAAAATTTAGCCTGGTCATGAAGGCGAAAACAGGCTCGTGGGTGAAGGGGTTAAAAAGTCTTGCAGCTTTGCCACTAGAATTGATGCCTTTTGGAAGCACTGTCATTTAGGTTATTTTCACACTAGCGTTTGGCAGAGCTGTGGAGGGCTGCTTAGTTCCTCCGTGAAGCTCTGCCCACTGCCGCATCTCCTCCGTTCAGCTCCACCTACGTCTGAATGCGGCCTGCGTACCTATCTTTAACATTGGGTACGCAGGCCGTGTGGATGTATGCGGATGCCTCTGCTTGCGTAGTTTTGACGCTGCGACAACCTGCATCGAACACAACGTGTTGCATTTTGTTGCTCCATGGGTGGAGCTTCACGGAGGAACTACGCAGCCCTCCGCAGCTCTGCCGAATGCTAGTCTTAAACTAGCCTTACACAGTGTTGTGTGCTTCTGAGAACAATGATTTTTACAATCTAATCAGACGATGAATGAGTATGGCACGTGTACACAGGCCAATCGGACATACGCCTTCCTTTGAAGCCCAATTATTGACCCATGTACACAAAGCCTTTAGTGCCCATGGGTCCACAGAACAGCCTGATGGGGCATAATGCATACATGGTCTCACAATAGATGTGCTACAGATTTTGCCATCAAATTTGCAGGA
This sequence comes from Dendrobates tinctorius, assembly GCF_039654945.1. Classification (NCBI taxonomy): domain Eukaryota; kingdom Metazoa; phylum Chordata; class Amphibia; order Anura; family Dendrobatidae; genus Dendrobates; species Dendrobates tinctorius. The sequence continues at coordinate 15,187,037 of NW_027361751.1, read as the reverse complement.
GGAAAATCCTCAATAATTAACTGTAGCAGCAAAGTAGATGAAATTTTATAGACTTTCATATTTGTGATACAGAAAACAATTGATAGGCTGAAGTCACACTGCCATATTTCTCGCGCGAGAATCGCGTGGTAAGACTCGCACTGGCTGTCGGCTCTCCTGATCTGAGCTTGACAGCTGCAAATCCATCACTATGTCATGCTCAGGTCAGGAGAGGTGCCGGCCAGTCCGTGCTGTGCGATGCGATTATACGGCAGTGTGTCTCCAGCCATAGGATCCTTTCAGGCACTGACCCATGGTGTAATTTTTTAAATCCTCACCATGCCAATATATGTCACAGACATCACCATGGACTTTGCTTTTTTTAAATTATTTATTTAATGATTTTTGTGATAACAATAACATTGACTTTGCTTTTGACAATGATTGTTGAGAAATCCACAGCAAAATATGATTTTCCATTGTCCATTCCACAGTGAATCCACAACAGATTTTTTTTCTGCTTAATTTAGGTCCCAAGTGAACATACCCTAAGGAAATGCCCTTTGAGTGAGGTCTCATGTCACTAACGTCCTCTACAGTAATCCACGGAATCATGAACACTTAGCAGTTATCGGAGAAAAAGGTTTGAAAATTAGTATAAAATAATATTTGATCCTTAACCAGAAGAATTTTCCCTTTCACTTTTCTTCCTATTATTTCCAAGTAGCAGAACTGAGTTTAATTGTTTTTTTTTGTGTATTCACTTTGTAAATCATACACACACATAAACTGAATTTCCCATACAGTATTGTGTTCAAGATGTCACTAATACAGATAGCACCCAAATAGAATGACCTTCCGCACTCCCCGGGCTCATGCTGTCCCTCCTTTGGGAGAATGGGCAAGTGAGCTTTTCCAGACAGGTTTGTGCACCAGCATCTTTAATATCCCCTTCCTTTCAAAAGCAAATAGACCATGCACTTATCTGAATGCTAATTTCCTAGTTAAAAACCCTCCCTTCGCTGACAAGGGAATGAAAGAGTTTTAAATCACAGATGTAGAGTATGAAATGCAATAATGCTCTTGCAATAGTGCACTGAAGCTTCAATTAATTAACCCTTGGGCTAAGTGGGCAGGTACCTATTGGTGGGCACAGGCGGTGGATGGGAAACATTTAAATGTGCATCTCATTTCCCCAGCACGGACTGTGCCGTATGGTTCAAAAGGGAGTCAGATTTGGTCTCCCAGACTCATTTCTTGGCTGTTTAATCCTCCTAATTCCACCTGAGACCTATCTAAGAATCTAGAAGGAGCTGCTGGTGTCTGGGGTCTGCCAGTACTACCCATAGCAGTGTATTTAACCCCAATTACCCACCAGCACACGGCATTACACTGTGGGTATACTAAACCTCACTTGCAACATAAGATCTAGTGTAAGTGCAGAAAAGATAAGTCTAATACGTGTCCTCTACTTACCATGTATCTCCAATGAATCACTTATTTATCTGCTATATACTGTACTATGTATCTATTGTTTTCTATATATCTATTATTTCGTTTTATATGCTGTATATCAAATATATCTCTCTCTTAATTACTACGTATCTGCTATGCATCTTTTATGCACTATATACCTCTTAAGGCTGTTTGGCCACGATGAGTTTTTGACTCTGTGTAATTTTGCAGCGTGAAAAATGGATTGTCTTACAGATCCAGCAACGTGAATGAAATTTATAGAAATCTCATGACTACTGTGTTTTTTTTTACTCTGCGTAAACTGATCTACGGTGCGTGTTTCAAATTTGTAACATGTTAATATTTCTGGCGGGTACGCTGAGTTTTATGGGTAGATTTTTACCATAGACTTGGATTAGATGCAGAAAATCCACAGGTAAAAAATGCACATGAATTTTTAGTGCATTTCCGAGGCTAAAACTCATCAAAAATGTAAATCCACACATGACATGACTGTACATGTGTTAGGAATCTGGGTTCTATAATGAATATGCGGGAATCCAGATTCACACATTTGTCTCCAGAGGCTAAGTCCTTTGTCCCAGCTTCTGAGCATGCTCACGGGACTAGCTCTCATTGGAGTTCAGGAGTCAGGTGCTCAGGTCCTGCTCCTGATTTGATTGGTTATGCTCAGGGCTCTGGAGATTTCCGGCAGGTCCCGTACGCTATAAAAAGTGCGCATGGCCGCTATGCCATGCGCTAGTATTTTCATACTGCTGCTGTATGTATGGTGATGGATGCTTGGACTGGTGACTGACTTATTATGAAACCCCTTTCCTCTGATATTACGATTGTGTGAGTGATTGGGCAGCCGCTAGCAGCAGCGCTAGCGTCAGCGCGCTCCAGCTATACTTTTCCAGCAGCTAGCGTCCTGCATCGCACCAGCAAGTTTTGCGGTGTCTCCTCTTTGGCTCCGTGCACACCGCGCTGCGGTTGCAGTCTGTTGGACGTTCGCAGTTGCGACGTTCCGCATCTTTTGTTACGGTAGGTCTAGTCGGAGTAGTCCTGCGGTTTAAGGCTACTCCTGTGACCTTAAATACCGTATCTGTCAGTCTGTGACATAGAACAGACTCAGCGTTATTGTATACTCTTTGCGTGCAGCTCTGTGTGTGAACAGAGCTTGCCTCAGTGCATATTGGGTGCAGTTATACCCAGTGCACACTACCGCCGTAGTGCTCTGCCTCTGTTAGCAGCGGTCTTTCCATCTGCCGCACAGTGGACCCCGGGCGGCGAACACGCTTATTTATATTTTTTTAAGCGTGTTCCGCCGCCGTAACATAATACTAGCGCCAGGGTCTGGCTAAAGATGGCAGATCAGCAGCAGCTGTTACAGCTTGTGCATCAGCTCGAGGCTCGTCTTGCTACCCTTGAGAGAGCTCTCGCAGCTTCGCACGCCACTGATGCTGCTGTCCAAGCACTTACGGATGCGGTTGGGCGTATGTCCATGTCTGCCCTTGCACCGACAGTTACCCGCCTCCCGTTACCCGAAAAATATCCTGGGGATGGCGCCTCCTGTAGAGGTTTTATCAGCCAGTGCTCGATTCACCTGGAGCTGCTGGCTGCGCAATTCCCTACAGAGCGGGCCAAGGTGGCCTTTATTATATCCCTACTGTCGGGCAAGGCGCTGGAATGGGCCACGCCATTATGGGAGCATGGTTACCCGGATATCCAGACCGCAGCTAATTTGTTAACTGCTATCAGGCAGGTCTTTCTGGGTCCACGGGTCACACATGATACCTCTCTGCAATTGCTCGCCTTGTCCCAAGGATCACTCTCGGTCAGTCAATACGCCGTCCGTTTTCGGACACTGGCGTCCGAGTTGGAGTGGTCCAACAAGGCTCTAATTCCTGTGTTCTGGAAGGGATTAGCAGAGCATGTAAAGGATGCCCTCTCCACGAGAGAGATTCCTACCAATCTCGAGGAGTTAATATCAATCTCCTCGCGGATTGACCTCCGTTTTTCGGAGCGTGGTTTGGAGCGAGCACACTCCAAACAGAGAGGTACTCCGGCTCCCAAATTTTTTGAGCCTCTGGAGGCGTCTGAACCAGTGGTTCCGCCACCCGAGCCCATGGAGGTGTCTCGCGCCATGTCTGAGACATGTCCGGTTCAAGAGCCTGTATGCGGTTGTCACCACCTACTAGCTGCTTCCCAGGAAGACAGTATCCCGCAATGCTCTGACTGTGAGCCGGTAAGCGAGACCTTTGTCCCTCCTTGCCAGCGGCCTAAAGTCCTCGCGTGAGCACACGCGCCCAATGCGGACGGCCATCGTGGCTATATGCAGACCATGAAGTCTTTGGCCGGTGTGTATTGGTGGCCGCACAGGGCTCGGGACGTAAAGAAATTTATTCGGGCATGCATCCTATGTGCTCGGGATAATCTTCCCGAACGGAGTGTGGCTACACCCGTCGTTACACGTCGGCCATCTCCTAAAACTCCCATTGTCTCCCGCGTATCCCTCCTGAGACCTGGCGATCTGACCTTTCCTGATACCATCCGTGTGTCCTGCTTTTCGGTTTCACCTACCGGGACATCAGGCTCGCCTTTTGACGAGTCTGAGACCTGTACCTCTGTCGAGCACAGGTTGGTGGACCGGAGGGTTCAGGGAGGAGGGGGCTCTAGGAGGGGGGGTAATGTTTGGAATCTGGGTTCTATAATGCCTATTCGGGAATCCAGATTCACACATTTGTCTCCAGAGGCTAAGTCCTTTGTCCCAGCTTCTGAGCATGCTCACGGGACTAGCTCTCATTGGAGTTCAGGAGTCAGGTGCTCAGGTCCTGCTCCTGATTTGATTGGTTATGCTCAGGGCTCTGGAGATTTCCGGCAGGTCCCGTACGCTATAAAAAGTGCGCATGGCCGCTATGCCATGCGCTAGTGTTTTCACACTGCTGCTGTATGTATGGTGATGGATGCTTGGACTGGTGACTGACTTATTATGAAACCCCTTTCCTCTGATATTACGATTGTGTGAGTGATTGGGCAGCCGCCAGTAGCAGCGCTAGCGTCAGCGTGCTCCAGCTATACTTTTCCAGCAGCTAGCGTCCTG